>NW_026585691.1:5777139-6024906 GCF_907164565.1 Psammomys obesus | reverse complement strand
GAAGGAAGGAAGGAAGGAAGGAAGGAAGGAAGGAAGGAAGGAAGGAAAGAAGGAAGGAAGGAGAAAGAGAGAAAGAGAGAAAGAAAGAAACAAAGAAAAGGTGCAGAAAGCAATCTGATCTATGTATGAGCCAGTTTTTCCTGATGCTGATGATGAGGTTTCCTCAGAATGTCAGAGGCACTTTTGACATCCGTTCTCTTCCTGTATCCTCAAACCCTAAGTGACCAGCACCTGCTGGGATGTGGGTACCTCTCAGATGGGGGTAATGTGCTACACGTTGGATCAACTGGAGAGGCTGGGAATGGAGAGGTAGCAGAACTGATAGGCAAGACAAGTTGGCATTTTTCTAAATAATCAGCTGTCACTGTTTTTTTCAGGGTTTACATGACACTAAAAAACCTCCCGATTTAAGGAGGTCCTACCCAGTGAAAAGGCAAGGAGTAGCTTCTAACTAGAACATTATACAGAACATTATTAAATCCCTGAAAGCTTCCATTCTCCTTATGTAGGTTCTGTGAGTCTGGATGAACTGGCTCTACCAAGCCTTCCCATCCAGAGCAGTGGGAGCTACATTCCCTTGCTCCGTCTCAGACACAGTTCTCACATATTCCGGAGAAGAAAAGCCTAAAGGAACACTTCATTCTGCACTGGATCTGCAGATTCAATGGAGTGCCACCATTACAAGCTAAGGAAATCTAGAAGCATAAAGAATGATGTTTAGAAAATTCAGAGCATTAGGAAGGTATAGCAGAACTGGACAGTTGGGCTGAGTCATTTACAGGGTCCTTTCCAGGAAGCTTCTCTCCCCAAATCCAATGTGCCAATCAACACCAAAGTAGGCTTGTTGTTAACTGCTCACACACACAGGAGCATACAGAACCCAACGATGGTCACCACTATTATGTGTCAAATAAAACAAAGAGAACTGGGCTGCTTATGAACAGCAGAGGATCCTCATGAAGACAGATGAGGAGCCTTGCCCATGTCACCTTGTACTGAGACCCCCTACCTGAACCCCCAAATTCCTTGACACCCTCTGAGAACCCTGGTCCTCTCTATGCACCTTCCCATGCTCCAATGAATAAGCTGCTGTCATCCTGTAATACGATACTCGTGTGTGTTGTCAGAATAATCGCTCCATGCCTTTCACCTTCCTGCCGATTCTACAGAGGGAGTAGCTTCCCCAGGCACTGAGTGGCACAAGCCAGGAAAATGCCACCAACTGAAAGTTGGTTCTGGATGCGGCTCTCGCTGTCATCCAGCGAGGTGGTTTCTTGCTAGAATGACAGTCCCACCTTCCTTACAGTTCAAAAGTGGCTGTGTATATCCTGGTCCTCTCTGTCCTGGGAGCATTGCTGTAGCTCTACAGTGGCCATGCTTCAACGCAGTCTGGTCCTTTATCAAATTTCTTCTCTGACCCAGCGTCTTTCCTGCAGTGTTGCCACGGGAGTGGTTTTGAACCTTTACCACAAATAAATACCAACAGGTGAGAGGTGTGTAATCTCACCCCCAACCCTTGAAAACCTTGGAGGTTCCATAAATAAAAAGGAAACAAGGGACAATTGGGGGGGAATGGATCTCAGCAAGCAGAAAGTGGGGGTACATTAGCCCATATTAAAACCTGGAAGCTGAAAATGCTCAATCCATTCTTTGTCACATAAGCTGTAACCCTGAAGTTACAACTAACATTTGCATTAAACCATGAAGATTAATGAGGCATTTGTAGAGATCTCGCTGAATCCCACAATTATTCTCTGTATTTGATAGGTTTTTTTTTATTATCTCATAGATAAAAAAAATATAAAGCCCAGAAAGTTTAAGTGACCTCTGTAATATCACACAACTTAAGCAGCAGAACCTTCCCCCAGCCCGAGGTTGGGCTCTGAAGCCACTGCCTTCAGATTCAAGCTCTCAAATGCCTCTGATGGAGAATGACGTAAGCACGCACAGCCTGCCCAACGGGAGGACGTTCAGTGCTCGTAGAAGAACCACAGCAAACAGCAAGTCAGAAGCTCTTTCTATTTTTAAAATGGAAGCACTCTGAAAACTGTTTACTTAAGAGGCGCCTGAGAACCTTGACAAACAGCTACAGTCTTTGCCCACGGTGCTCTCGGTGTGGTAGAGGGACCAGTTCCCTTTGACTAGCTATTACATGCATGTGCACCGGCAAGTCTCTTGGAATAATGGGATAATTCACCATGTCAGCCGAGCTGATGGAAAGAAGGGTCCAGGACTATGAGCAGAAAGAGAAACAAATGGGATCAGGGACAAGGAGAAGAGAGGGATGGGAGAGAGAGAAGAGGAGAGGAGAGGATAAGTGGCCATGGGGAATGTCAGGGAGGGAGAGGAGGAGAGAGAGTAAGTCAACTTTATGTCTCACTGGGACTTTTCAGAAGAAATTGCATGTCCTGGGGCAGAAGATATGGCCAAAAGGCTAAAAGCACATACTGTTCTCATGGGAGACCTGAGTTCGGTTCCAAGCACCCACGTCAGATGGCTCCCAATTGCTTAAAACCCCAGCTCCAGGAAATCTGACACCTTCTTCTGGCCTCCTCTTGCTCCTGCACTCCTGGGCAGATTTTGGACCCAAGGCATCATGTTGTTGCAGGAGAACAAATCTAAAACCAAGCTAGACAGAAAAGGAATCCAGGATCTCCGAGAGCTCACCACGTCCCAGGTCACAGAGCCGGTCAGAAGTGAAGCCAGAGGAAGGCCCTGCCCTGCCCTTGCGACTGCTAGCACAGTGTTCGATCCACCCCAGGGAAGCAGCGTGTACCTCAGTTGTTCTGCCTGTGGGAAGGTTTCTGTCTTTCTTCTTGTCAGCATGGCTCTGAAGCCAGCATGCTCCCCTGGATTTACAAGAGAAAGCCACAAAGAGCCACAGTTGTTGATTGTGTCCGATTGGACACAGTGACAAAAGTGAGTCACAGAATCAGCCACAGTTCTGTTCCAGCTGCAGTCCTTGTAATGACAATGAGTCAGGCTGTGGAATCAGCTGAAAAGAGGACTTTTGGGAGAACCATTGCTCACTTGCTTCTCAGCAGCTAAGTCTGCTAGACACCAACCTGCCAGGGATTCTTTAAAAAGTCTTTTTATCCCTTCATTACAAGGCTCAAAGCTGTTGAGTCTTCTCAACTTCCAGCTGGACTCAGAGATCTGTGTATTCCTGGAGATAATTTTTTTTCTATCTGCTATATTTGAATGATTTTTGAGTTCCTCAAAGCAGCAATTCGTACATCACTAAGACATCCAGATAAATATGAAATATTCAGTTCTTATGTAGATATTTATACACTTTTAGAACTCTTGGGGGATGCAGACAACTTGACTAGGATTTTTTTTTTTTTTTTTTTTTTTTTTTTTTTTTTTTTTTTGGCTCTAATAAAGTTTCTGTACACCTGGGCTCTCTGCCTAAACCCTTCCAAGGCTAAAAGGTTAGCCCTACAATTTGGCCATGTGACCACCAGGTGGTGACAGCGTGTCACACCTAGGGCCAATCGCGCTTTGCCAGGGAGCTTTGCGATTCCTGTGTTGAAAAAGCAGCATCTTAAATACAGTCCTCATTTAATTTCTGCCTGCATTTATGGAGTTATTTTCCAGCCAGCACCCCTGCTGACACCTCTAAGTTAGGGCCTTCACAGTCTATGGAACTCAGATTTTATTTATCTATGCTTGGAGAATCTCATACGTCTCTATGATGTATTTTGATTGTATCCATTCCATTCCTTCCTTTCAACTTATCTCCAAACCATTCCCTTCTGCACACCCTTTTCCAAACTTCATAGTCTCATTCTCTCTGTCTCCGTTTCTCTATGTCTCTCTCTGTGTCTCTGTCTGTCTCTCTTCCTTTATAACCTACTGAGTCCAGTTGGTGTTTCCCATGTGTGCATGGATGTAAGGCCATCACTGGAGAAGCATGGGCAGCCTATAAGATAACACACCCCAAAGAAAACTGACTCCCTTTCCCCCTCTCCCCCTAAGCAGGCATCAACTGCCCAAAGCTCTCAGAGAGTGGTGGGGTCTCCAGAGGTCTTCTCCCATCTGTTCTGGAATGCTGACTGGCTTGATTTTATAGCACTAAAATTTTAAGCTGACACTCAGAGCCCTCCAAGGAGGCAGCAGCCTAACTAAACCCACCACAGCCTCCCGATAGTCCTTTTTCACAGTTACCCCATGGTCCATGCTTCCTGCAGCCACCAGCAAAGCCGATCCTAACAGCTCCTGCTTCTGCCCATTACACGGTTGCTCCACTGACACTTGTAGCTGTCTCCTGGTGTCCGCCCACCACCTCTACAAGAGTGGGCAACAGCTGTCCTGACAAAAGCCACCAAAGGAGTCTGAAAAGCCTAGAGCTAAATCAGTATTCGCGAATACACGGAATGCTGTTTCTGGTACAAAAACCTGTAAAATGCAGGTTCCTGAGAAGCGTTTTACAGTAACTGGAACTTCAGCACTTGGAAGCAGCTACTTGGTGGTCCAACAGAATACGATATGACTCCGTATTTCTGGGGTAAATAAATGATCTCACAGCCTGCACCATCCAGCTAGCTGCATCTCCTGGCCATCTTTCTACGCCATTAACTATTCCCCCGGGAGGCAGCTCAGTGGGAGGGAGGGAGGTTGGGCTCCAAACCAAAACTCTGAGTTTCAATCCTCGTTCCGGAAGTTGCTAGCTATGTTTGGGCTGGTGTTTCTGAGCTACCATCTACAGAAGAACATGGCATTTATCTCCCAATTCCCTGACAAGGTAAATGGATAATGTATTGGAATGTGTCTAGCTTAAACTCCCCCCTTGAAGCGGCTTCTCACTAACCACCCATGTCTTTCTACCATATCTGTGTGGTTTCTCTGACTTTGCTATTCCTGCCGAGATTACAATGGTGATGCTGGAGATGACGTCCACATAGCATGTACACGTCGTGAACGTGCTGTGCATCTGCAGCTGCCCTCACCTGACCTCTTTCCCTCCTCCCACCCCAGCACGCTTTCTCCCATCCCGTGGCTCCAACGGTGGTTCTGATGTGGCTCCCTCATTAGAGAGGAAGGTGTAAAATCACTGAATCCTTCCAGCCAAGGAATAAAGTGGCCTTGGGTGCTGCCATCCAGCTGCCCCTTTCCCAACAGTAGGCAGATGCTTATGGCATCAGCCACCAATGGGGCTGATCCCAGCACTGGGCCTGCCTTATCCTTAACCAGCACCATTTCCAGATTTCCACTCCCACAGCCTGGACACAGCTTCAAAGCAAGTCTGGGCTTCTTTCGGGACCCAGCTTGACTTTGATGTTCAAAAACATTCGGTCTGGAGTGTGTCTCTTCAGGGTCCTGAAGATGCCTCTAGGCCCAGCATCCTACCCTGCAGCTCCCCCATGGTGCCCCTGTGCCTTGGCTGCTCCCTTTGCAGTCTCCGCACTGTGCATTTCTGATGAAGTTGAAGCCTTGCTCTGGAGAGGATAAACAGTTTTCTCTGAGTCCCTTTCCCCTCAGAAAAAAGGAACACCATAACTGGACCACACTGGGGCTTTTTCAGCCCTTCAAGTCCTTTGTAGCCTTCCTATTTCTCTGTTAATATTAGAGGTGGGTTTAACCCCTGCCCCCCCGTCATGAGAAAAGCATTCCTTTTTTTGGCTTTCCCATCAACTACTAAAAGTGTACAGGATGCTGGAACCATTTCCTGTTCTTCTTCACCGGCACCATCAGAAACTCTGTTCTTTATAAGAGCCTCAGAAAAAAGAAAACCACAGACATTAACATAGAAAAAGGGAAAGCTCGAAGAAGGAAAAACTCACGTGATTCATCACCAACTTCTGACTTCCCTGGACCGTGTCCCAGCATGAACCACTCTGCTGACTCTCACAGCCTGGTGAAATCGGAGAGATGGGCCAAAAGGAAGCTGTATGGCTTAGGACATAGATTTGAGACATCTAATCCTGGAGAGGCAGTCTTTAAAGTAATAAATAGTTCTTGGTGTGGGCTTTAAAATCGGACCTGAGTGCGAATCTCTACTACACAGGGAAATGTAGCTATGCAAGGAGGCATAGTCTATCTCTCTGATCCCGTTCTCTCATCTGTCAAATAGGCACAGTAGTAAGGCCTTGCATACTAGAAAGAGTAACCATGGCCCTGTGTGGGTCTAATAATGAGCAATCCCCTGCCCCGTCCAAGAGTCTGTGGCCAGAGCATGTGCCACAGATCCCATGCCAGGGCCTGGTGACACCAGACAAGAGGGTGCCACACCTTTTACTTGTCTCCTGACAGAAATAATTTATTTTCTCTTTTTCTACTTTTCATGCGTGTGCATGCATATTTGGTATGTGTGTGTAATGTTCTTGCATGTGAGTGGATGCATGTACATTTGTGTATACATTTGTGTACATGTATACACATGTGTATAATTTCTCCTTTTGCTTCAAGTCCTCTGACGTCACCTTAATCCCCAGCTTCTTCAATGACACTGTGCTCACCCAGATAAGCCAGGGTCCCACCCCAGGGCCAAATCCCTGCTGAATCATACTTACACAGGCCTTTTCTTTTTTTTAAATTTTATTTATTTTATTAATTACACTTTATTCACTTTGTATCCCCCCCATAAGCCCCTCCCTCCTCCCCTCGCCGTCCCACCCTCCCTCCTCCTTCTTCATGCATGCCCCTCCCCAAGTCCACTGATAAGGGAGGTCCTCCTCTCCTTCCTTCTGATCTTAGTCTATCAGATCACATCAGGAGTGGCTGCATTGTCATCTTCTGTGGCCTAGTAAGGCTGCTCCCCCCTCAGGGGGAGGCGATCAAAGAGCAGGCCAATCAGATTATGTCAGAGGCAGTCCCTCTTCCCATTACTATGTAACCCACTTGGATACTAAACTGCCATGGGCTACATCTGTGCAGGGGTTCTAGGTTATCTCCATGCCTGGTACTTGGTTGGAATATGAGTCTCTGGGAAGACCCTTGTGTTCAAATTTTCTGGTTCTGTTGCTCTCCTTGTGGAGTTCCTGTCCTCTCCAGCTCTTACTATTTCCCACTTCTTACATAAGATTCCTTGCACATTGCCCAACAGTTGGCCATAAGTCTCAGCATCTGCTTTGATAGTCTGCAGGGCAGAGCCTTTCAGAGGCCCTCTGTGGCAGGTTCCTAACTTGTTTTCTGTTTTCTTCTTCTGGTGTCCATCCTCTTTGCCTTTCGGGATGGGGATTGAGCATTGTAGTCAGGGTCTTCTTTCTTAATTAGTTTCTTTAGATGTACAGATTTTAGTAGGTTTATCTTATGTTATATGTCTATATGAGTGAGTATATACCGTGTGTGTCTTTCTGCTTCTGGGACAGCTCACTCAAGATGATCCTTTCCAGGTCCCTCCATTTACCTGCAAATTTCATGATTTCCTTATTTTTCATTGCAGAGTAATACTCCATTACACAGGCCTTTTCTAATGTCACATCATCACAGGTCCTAAGAGTTGGAATGTGACATCTTTGGTAGTCATTATTTTGCCTACCAACATGGAATATACATGCGTTCTTGAGTCTGGATCCAAAACCATCACTCCCTATCACAGCAAAGTTCTAAGACCAGCATTATTGGTAGCAAGAAAAGTAAGATGTTTCCTTAGGTAAAACATGGTCATTTGGTTCATTTTTTAATAGAAGTGAAGAGCAATATTCTTTTGCAAGGGACACAGAGATGTACTCTTTTGAACCCACATGTATTTCAATTTTCATTTAAAGATATTTTTGCAAAGATTCATTTCATTTTTATTTCATGTGTCTGTGTATGCACCATTAAGTATGGGTGCCTGCCGAGGCCAAAAGAGGGTTTCAGACCCCCTGGAGTTGGAATTAGGCAACTGTGAGATGCCCAGTGTGGGTGCTGGGAACTGAACTCACATCCTGTGTATTGTGGCAAGTGTTCTTATCTCACCAGCGGATATAAATACATCTTTATTGGGTGCTCGCTAGTTATCATCCAGTCTTGTTACTCTTCACAGTGTGCCTTGGTTGGACAGTACTAACCAGATGAAGACTGTAAGAGCTCTGGTTCCCATGTGTACATAGGTCTCTCTGCTGGTGACCAGACAAGGTCTTTCTTATGTGGTTCAAGAGTCCCTTCCCCCTTTATGAGGAACCACAACATGGTGACCCATTGGCTTGTACTCATCCTGAGCTCCAGGACTGTTCCAGGCCAGCACCACTCTCAGCTGTAGACTCTTTCAGGGTAGAAATCACATGTATGATTCTCAACTCCATATCCCCAACCCCTACTCCCTCCCAGGTGTTGTTCTCAGAGTTGGGAAATCCCAATGAGAGAGGACAGTGCTTGAAGAAGTCATAGCTTTCCCCTATTCCAGAAAGCTGAAGCAGCATGTGTGTGAGTGTGTCTGTGAGTGTGTGTGTGTATGTGTGTGTGTGTCCGTATTTCAGATAAGCACCCACAAGTAGGTGCTGCTGCCACTGTCTCATTAGTGTTTGTGGGTCACCCAGAAGTAAACCCAAGAGAGGAGAGTGAATTGGTCACATGTATAGCCTTAATGCCCATCTCCCCCAACAACTTGGCTCACCTTTTGCTCCTCATAGCTGCGCCCACCTCCTGATTAGCCCTACCCAGCAGAGGGATGGAGCCACCTTCTCCCTAGGACCCGTGTCACTCACCTCTGATGCCCCTCCAGGAGGCTTCTAGTTAGTTTCCTTACCTTTTCAGCTCATCCAAGCCAAGAAATACAATACAACAGCTTTGGATAAGAAGTGGCCGAGAAAAACAAGTCCTTTAAAAGACAGAGAGCTGGGCAGGAAAGGTGGCTCCGCTGGTAAAGTGCTAACCTTGCAAGAATGAGGACTGGCCTGAGGTCCCCGACGGTGTTTAAGACAGAGCAAACAAAGAGACCCTGGTATGGTGGCACACTTGTCACCCCAGCACTGGAGGGGCAGATAAGGTGGATTCCTGGGGCTCACCAAATTCTGCGTCTCTGTAAGTGAAAGATTGGTCTCGAAAGCCAAAGTGGTTTTGTCTGAGGAACAAGAGCCATGGCTGTCCTCTGGAGGTCACAGGTGCATGTACACACACACACACACACACACACACACACACACACACACACACAGTGGGGGATTAGACCCCCAAATACCAATTCTTCACCTGCAGTTCTAAGACACAGCCTCCCAGAGATCAAAGCCTCAAGCTCACTCAGGTGGTATTCTCAGATGTGACCTGAAAGGCTGAAGGGCATGCATTTTACCATATCTTGCAACAGCTGTTGATGAAGATTTCAAGTTTCGCTCAGGGGACCAGTTGCAGTGAGGCGCATTTTATGAGAACAATACATATTGTAGACATCTGAATATATTTCCATGAGAAAATGGGGGGGGGGCAAAAACTGTTCCTCTAAAACAGATGAATATTTAATACGCTGGGGGCTTATCTTTAAGAGAGAAGAAATACCCTCTGCAATTTTACATGCCTCCTCCAATAAGCATCCCCTAGATAAAAAATGACGAACAGCACAGCCACCCATATAAATGCCATGTATTTCATTATTCTCTTCTTAGGGTAGTACAAAGACCAGCTGAGACATGAAATATCATGAAAACATGAATTAGCAACTATAAATAGCATATTTAAGGCAGAAGGCCATCTAAAACCGGTTGGTTTAACACAGGCTGCCTAGACAAGTCTGAGGAATTGATCAGTTGGGAGGGAAGCCCAGACCACGAGTGGGGAAGCAGGAACACAGCCAAGAGAAACTGCTCCCAAAATAGGGTGAAGGTAGATGATGTTGATCTCACAGGGGCTCCCTGGAGGAGCAAGTCTACTTTTGGTTGACCCTTGTCACCCCATGAGGGACCAATTCGAAGACTGCTTATCACCACTATTTTTAGCTCCTTGGCAATATAACCCGGTACAATAGGAAAGGCGCCCAAAGTAAATACAGTCCCTCGTTTGATTCTTCTCCTGGCAAGTAATTTTCTACTATTTTCTGTTAGAACTATTTCCAGGATAAATCACACTCCAGAGGCAGAGCTTATGTCGGAGAGCCCTCTAAGGGGCACATATTCCAGCCTGAGGGGGAGGGAGGAACAAGAGAAGAGTAGCTGACCTGGGCTGCCTGCTTGGATGCCAGATCCAAGCAGGGCCTTCGAGAAACCTGTCCACACTCTAACCTCTAAGCTTCTGTTGCTGTCTTGCTTTCCTTTAGGTACCACCACGAAACACGGCTGCATGAAGCTATTGAGCTTCCCTCTCTATGGCACAGCTTAGTAGCAAGCAATGGTCCTCAGAAGCCGTCTTTCTTACCAGCCCAGAGGTGGATTCTTTGTACCTTCATCTCAGTCCTAGGAGGGAGAAGGTACGATTAATATTATTCCTGTGTTATTGTTTTAAAGACTCGTTCTTTTATTTTTAATTATGTGTATGTGTGGGCCACGGGTGCAGGTGCCTGCAGAAGCCAGGGGCATTGAGTTCCCACGGAGCTGGAGTTACAGGCACCTGAAGGCTTCCTGATGTGGGTGCTGGGGACAGGACATCAGTCCTCTGGAAGTACTGTACGCATTCCTAACCTGTGTTATCTCTCCAATCCCTCACTCCCATTTTAAGAGAGGGTCAGACCACAAGGGCTCAGGATTTTAGAGCTTGGAGGCGGTATAAGGAGCCTAAAATACACGTAGCCCTGTTGGCAGAATGCCTGCCCACCGAACATGCCATGTTGACCCTCGGCGTCCAGTAAACCCAGCGTGGTGACTCACACCTTTAATCCCAGCACTCAGGAGGTGGAAGTGAGAGGATTCTGAGTTCAAAGCCGCTCTCAGCTACAGAGTGATCCTAAGGCCAGCCAGGACTTATTCTAAGGCCGGCCTGGGCTTCACGAGACCCCATCTCAATTGGTATCCACAGCCCATGTCCCTTTTGCCTCTAGATAGTGCCACATAGGGTCCTCCAAGTCACCCTGCTGTGCATATACAGCCCTAGACTAGAGGAAGACCCCATCACATCAGCTAAAAGCTTATGAAAGGCAAACTCACAATTTGCATTGGAATCTTTGAAACACCTCCAAAAACTTCAAGAGACCTATATGGGTCTTCATGGACTGCTGGCTGCCCTTGACCTCTCACAGGGAACTGTTGACCAGGAACCTCCTGAACACCACTTACAAAGTGAATTGTCCAGATCTGCACAAAAATAGCCTGTTCAAAATACTGTAGGATGCTCTGGGATTTGAAGTCAGGTGAAGGTAAAAATTAGATGACATTCTAGACTTTTTGCTGCCACCTCCTGTATCTATTTTATGCAATGATGGGGATCAAAACCAGGGTCCTGTGCATGCTAGGCAAGCACTCTGCCCACTGAGTAACAGCCCCAGCCCTCAAGACGCTTCTTAAATCTCTCTTTCGCTCTTTCTTCATGCCAGAAAGTGTTCTGCACAGTGAGGGAGCCAGGAAGTGAGGAACAGAGAACTCTGAGAAAAGCAGGAAGTTGGGGTGAAAGTTTCATCTTATTTTCAGCCACTAAAACATCATCTCTTTAATCTCCTAGTGTGACTGGCATTCCCTAGGCATGCCACCTACTTTCAGCTTTGTGCTATTGCTCATGCTTATTCCCCAGCCTGACACGTAGGTCACATACTTTCCTCCCAGGCTAGTGCAAAGGCCTCTGGGAAGCTGAACCTGCTGTCTGCTGTTAGAATTTGTCACATCCCACTGCCCCAAGCACTCAGCTTGCATTCAGCCTTCTGTCCAAGATGAGCTGTGGTTCCGAGTCTCACGCTACAAAAGGTAAGCTCGGTGAAATAGGCACAGTTCTCACAACCCTTTCCTCCCCCAGCTCTGTTTGAAGGCTCTGGTGAGAGAAGACTCTTAATAGGGATTAGCAGGTTTAATTTCTTACTGGCAACCAGGAGCAGCCAATGAGCTGGAAAGAGACTTCTCTTCTGCCTGCCAGCCAGTGCCACTGGCAAGAAGGAGGGGAAGCAAGAAGAGGGAGGGAGGGAGGGAGGGAGAGAAAGAGACAGAGAGTACACAAATTAGAAATGATATTTTACTTTCCACTTCAAAATGCAATCACAGATTAATATCACTCAAATGGGTGTCTGGAGCCAGTCTGTCACCGCAATCCAATTTGCCATCACCAACTCCAACTAATGTTTTCAATGTAAAATTAATAATTAAGTGATATATAATAGTACGTGTTACTCTCCATTAATTTTTTAAGTTAGCATACACAGTGATGGGTTTATGGCATTTTTGTGCACCTTTGCCATTCTATTTTGTTCTTATTCCTCTCCATCTCCCTCCCATACCCTTTCCTCTCTCTTATGGGTCCCTTTCTTCATCTTCTCATGATTCTCCATCCTTCTTTCATGTCAAAGTGTTTTAACATCGCCTGCATAATATGTAGCCCTCAAAGGTGAAGTGATCGCCATTTTTAGAAAACCAAGTTCAGAGAGGTTAAGTTTCTTGCCCACAACGTCACAGCTAGAAAATCTGAAGTTTGAAGCCAAATCTGCCAATCTGCAAAGCTCATGTTTTGAAGTACTCTTGTTTAAAAGATGCTTGGGATTTTACATGGTTTTTAAACAACGAATTTACAGTGCATGAACAATCCTTGCATGACAGGATTTTAGAGGACACTGCTTTGCATTGTGGGAGCTTGCCCTGGGTACAACTCAGAGGTCATCAGGCAAAGGTTCTTATAGATGGATTTATAGATGGACTTAACTGAAGAGGCAACGAGAGCTGTGTCCGTGGTCCTGAAAAACCTGATTCAAATGTAAGAACTAGAATAATGGCTGCCCAGTCTCCACTGAGCAGGTGGGGCCCGAGCTGCCTCCCCAGGGTAACATTTCACTGGCTTTGCAAAACGGAAGGGGAAAGGAGGTTTGCCAGATTTCATCCTCTCATTCTGAAGATGGGGAACCGAGGCTCATGGAGGCTCGAACCTTGTCCAGGTCACACAACTCATGAAAATGAAGCAACACCCTCCTACCCCCAACCCCACAAACTTTTTACTCTGAGTCAGGCTTGTCTTTATTTAAAAGCATTTTTAAAAATACACAATAAAATCGTCACAACAGTGAGACATTAAGGGCTAATTAACAAAGAAGTCTCCTTATCTTACCTCAACATCAGGCTCTCCTTGACCGCACCCCAAGGCCATCAGCTTCATCCCCTTGCTCCTCTATTTCCTAAAAGCATACTTAATCCTACAACATATGCACACCCCTTTCCAAAAACAGCAGAACATGCCCTTATTTTGAAACTTTCATGGCTGAGCATGTGTGGAACAGATTCCCAGGTAAGATGTCTAGTTCCTTCTTAACAAATGTTGCCTAATACACCTTTGGCGCAACAAAGATGTGCAATGCGTTTGCACATTCCCTTCCCAGCAGACAAACAGTTGCGTATTTTCTATGCATGTACCTTTCTCCAATTAAGAAACCAACTCCCCCGGGTCCCTAGGGGTCCACAGGGGTCCACAAAGAGTAAACAAGAAAACAGAGAGCACTCTTGGGACATGCCTAGGCCCTCTGCATGTATGTCACAGCTGTGCAGCTGGATGTGGGACTCATAAAAGCAGGAGCAGGGGTTGCCTTTGACTCTGTCGCCTGCCTTGGGATTCCTTTCCCCTAACTGGGGCTGCCTTGCCTAGCCACAATAGAAGATGTGCTTAGTCCTACGACAACATGATATACCACAGTGGGTTGATATCCGTGGGAGGCCTTCCCCTTTTTGAACATTTTCTGAGGAGTAAAGGAGGACAGGAGGATGATGGGGAGGGGAGGTAATGAGGGAGGGACTGAAAGGAGAGGGTAGAGAAACTGTGATCAGGATAAAACATAAATTAATTAGTAAAAAAAAAAAAAAGAAGCCAACTCTACCAATACAAGGGTGGCCCCCTCTCTCACAGACAGATAGATAGACAGAGATAGACAGATAGCCTAGGATGACCCTGAACAGGGTCTCAGGTAGCCCAGGCTGACCTCAAACTCATTATGTAACAGAGGATGGCTCTCACCTTATAATCCTTGTTTCTCTATCTCCAGAGAACTGGGATTAGAGATAGGTGCCTTCATGGACAGGTTATGCAGGCCTGAAGATCAGACCCTGGGCTTTGCATAGGGCAGGCAGGTGAACACTCTACAAACTAAGCCGCATTTCAGCCCTCTCTCATTGACGTGAGATGATAAATATAAATTGCCTAACATGATATCTAGGGTGCAGTAAACATTTAATAAAAATGACTACTAGAATTATTGTTGTCAGAACTGTGGTTATTAAAAGAGATGCAAAGGTTTTACTATAAATGTCTGTGTATATATCTTGACCTCTTCTTAACATGCTACCAGGCTCTTTAACATTTCTCGGCCCCATTACTGAAATGTGTGCACCCATAGAGTGGAGGAGGGAGGTGGGCAAAGTCAAGGAGAACAGAATTGAGAACAAAGTTGAAGGGAACTAACTGTCCAGCCTTGGTTGGGTGCTGATCTTTAAAGATTGAGAGGCAGTGAATGTATAAGCCTGTAGTGGGCCTTCAGTGGACTGCTGGAAGAAACTAATGTCTAAACTGTAGATCCCAGCATTTACAGACAAGGCTCCTTCCAGCTGAGAAGAGGAGGACCTGATTCCTGGAGATGGCAGACATGCCAATCAAGAGCAAAAAGGGTTGGAGGACAACAGAGAATGTGGGAAAGAGGAGACCTTGCCCCAGAGTTCCCACCTAAATGATACCCACGGCTGTGGGGTTCTCACCCCGGCCTTTCGCATCTCTGAACATGCTTAGAACCTACACTGTCCACACACCCCAGCTTTTGTTTTGAAACAGGAACTTCATAAATCATGGCACTAATACCACAAGTAAGAGAACCCAAGACTAATTTGAAGTTACACACACGTTCACAACTATGTGAAAAAATACTGCTGTCAGCACCTAGCCCCAGTCCAATCGCTCAATTCCTGTTACATTCTAATGGACATCTGAGTGTGGCAAGAGGGAAGGAGGCAGCATAAAGATATCTTTAATTTAAAACAAGCAAGAAAGGAGAAAATGAGACAAAGAAAGAAAAGGAGGGAACGAAGAGAGGAGGGGTAATCTTCTCTATAATTTTTAGATTTATTTTTATTTATTTATGTGTATGTGTGTCTGTCTGTCCACTTGCTGTGGGTGTGCATACATCTGTACAGGAGCTCACAGAGGCCAGTGGAGGGGTCAGATGCCCTGGAGCTGTAGTTAGGGGAAACGTGAGCAGCAAGCTACAGGTGCTGAGAACTGCATGTGGGTCCTCTGCAAGAGCAGGGGCATGTCTGCTGAACCGTCTCTCCAGCTGCCCTCTCCATCTTAAAAAATCAGAATTTTAAAAGAAACTCCAAATTCTCCACTGGAAAGTGAGTTCAAAATATCCTGATTCTGCGTGAAGAAGGAGGAGGGGAGGGTGGGATTGGGAGGGGAGGAGGAAGGGGTTTATGGGGGGATACAAAGTGAATAAAGTGTAATTAATAAAATTAAATTAAAAAAGAAAAAATATCCTGATTCTCCATTAATGGCATTAAAAAAAGGAGCAATGAGCTAAATGTGTGATTTTCAAAATTCTTTGATTCTGAATTCATTCAACTATAAATCTGATTTATTACTTTAAAAGCTAGATACATTCTGAGTTTTTAAAGTGATGCAAAATATTCAGTCGTAGGCCAAGAATCTCAAACCAACCAACAGAAGGCAAGGGAAATGCTATGCATCAGCTTTCAACTTGAAATATTCCAGTCCAAGAAAATTAAAAGTCTTTCATCTTTTTTCCTCAGTTAACTTTTAAAACATTTACAATACACTGCCCTAAATATTTCAAAATACAATTTGAAAGTGATCAAATTCCATTTTATGAGCTGAAGGGTACAGATAAATATATCAGTTTTATTAGAATCCTCATATCCATTTGTTTCATGAATATTGGGAAATCATGTAGTGTTGTGTGTAATAAAATGTTTCTAAACTATCAGGTGAGAAGCTTTTGGATACTTGAGTTAATTCAACTCTAAAGTAGAACTCTAAAATGTTTTCTAAAGAGAAAACATACACTGGGTGACTATAAAACTATAAAAGAGACCACCGCTCTAAGCTTTTTTTTCAATGCACATAGATGCAGCACTAGACAGGGAAAATCAGTTTGTAACCAGTCTAAGTTAGTTAAGACAGAAAAACAACCTAGGCCAGGTGGTGCACGCCTTTAATCCCAGGACTTGGGAGGCAGAGGCAGATGGATCTCTGTGATTTCGAGACCAGCCTGGTCTACAGAGTGAGTTCCAGGACAGCCAAGGCTACACAGAGAAACTCTGTCTTGAAAAACCAAAAAAAGAAAAAGAAAAGAATAGAGAGAGAAAGAAAGAAAGGAAGGGAGGGAGGGAGGGAGGGAGAAAGGAAGGAAGGAAGGAAGGAAAGAAGGAAGGAAGGAAGGAAGGAAGGAAGGAAGGAAGGAAGGAAGGAAGGAAGGAAGGAAGGAAGGAAGGAAGAAGGAAAGAAAGAAAGAAAGAAAGAAAGAAAGAAAGAAAGAAAGAAAGAAAGAAAGAAAGAAAGAAGAAAGAAACAACCTACTTGGGCTGGAGAATCAGTTCAACAGGGAAGAATGCTTGTTACTTAAGCATGGAGATATGTGTTCCATGATCTCCAGAACTTACATACATAAGCTAGGAATGGCCATACCTCTTCCAGTAACACTAGAACTTTGGGAAGAAAGGAGACAAGATGCCAGGGTGGCTCCGGGTTTAATGAGATAGCCTGACTCCAAAGAATGAAGCAGGCCACCTGAAATCCTCCTCTGGCTTCTGCACATGTGCATGGACGGGTGCAGGCTCCCCCCCACATATGTGCATATCACACACACACATACACACCTCATGCGCGCAGAGGTACCCCCACACCCACACGCTCGCACATACTACAGAAAAAAAGCCCACTTGTAGCGAGCAAGCAACAAACTGCCAGGGAGCACTGCTCTACCCTACAAGGAGGACTGTATCGCTTCTGAAATAGCTTTTTGGTTTGGTTTGCTTTAGTCGCTCTGGGTTGTACCCAGAGCCTGGGCCACACTAGGCAAGCAAGTACTCTACCTGTGAGCTCCATTTCCTAGCCCTTGAGACTTCCTTTGACGAGATGGAATTATTGTGGTCTTTCTTACCCACTGTTTAATGTTTTCACATGACCTTTCCTCGTTTACATACTTTCGTTTAGGAGTAAAGAAAACCTAAACACACACACGCACACATGTCTTTCTTTGCATGGATTCAGGTCTGAGCGAGTACAGTCCCAGGGATTACTGGGAGACTAATAACACACGCCAGAAGTCGCCAGGCTGTCTCTACCTCCCTCCCTAACACTTCTGCGTGTCAGTCTGTCTAATCCACAGGGAACAAGTGTGCCACGGCACACCCCACACGTGTGACCCCGGTCACCCCCCAGAGTGCTCAAGACTCCTTCAAGGAAACCCATGAGGTCAAAGCTATTCCATAATAATAATCCTTATCATAAGAAGTGGGGCTTCTGCAGAGGCCACGGAATGTGTTATGTCACAACAGATGGATTAGAGCTGTGGGCTCCGAGACCCCGCTGCCTTCTTTTGAGCAACACATAAAAGACAGGAGCAAAAGCAAAGAAAATAAATAAATAAATAAATAAATAAAATGCCAGACTTCTAACTGTTAGGTTGTAGAAAGCAGTGATTTTTGTTTTCATTACAATATGTTATTTATGTTAGATTCCAAGGGGTTTCTGATCTTAAAATAAATATATGTTTTAAAATTTTCTCCCTTTCCTGTTCTAAGATGGCAAGAATCAATGATTAACATTCACATACACAAAAGCTCTTTAATAGCCTCAATGATTTCTCGGAGTATAAAGGCTTCTCAGACCAAAATGTTTGATAATCAGTGATTTGGCATAATGTCTGACTTGCAGTGAGTACTCAGGGTGGTGCAGCATAGGAACAAACAGATTGCCTCAGAGAGCCAACAGTAATTTTTAAATACGGAAGTGACTGCAGAGTTCAACATACAGACATAGCCAGAATGAGCTGTCTCAGATTCCCTGCACTTGCCTGTTCAATATGGGGGGAAAGATAGTTAGATGATGATAAAGTATAATGTCTAAATACACATACATGTATAAAGTATATATACATGTATAAAGTCATCATTGCTGAAATAAAAATGCCCAGTGGTTCACTTGGTAGAGTAATTCCCTCATACGCATGGAGCCCTGGGTTTGTCCTCCGGATCACCAACACCATGTAAACTTAGGCAAGAGGGTACACACATACTTGGGAGAGGCAGGAGGACTGGATGGTCAAGGCCAACCTCATCTAAATATCAAATTCAAGGCTATACTGGGCACATGAGATGCTGTCCCTAAATAAACAAGTAAGCAAGACAGGAAAATACGATTGGTCAGCAAAGGTGGGCAGCTCTCCTCAGCCCTAGTGAAAGCTGAGTCTAATCATTGATAAGTTTTACTCAACCGATTGCTACTCCCACACCACTCAGAGAAAAGAAAAATACATAGACAAATAAATAAACAAATACATTGCACCTGCGATGAGTGAGACAGCCTGTCCTTCTAAAGCGTGTTCTGAGACTTACTGTGGAGGTTAATTAAGCTGTGCACTCTCCTACATGGCTGACTGCTCATCACCCCACAGTCCGTTCACTGCATCCCATGGCCCTCGAATTCATGCCCTTCACCCAATTTTTTTCTTCTAACATCCTATCCACCTTTCAAAGTACACCACAGACAACAGTTTCTCCAGAACCCGTCCTTGAGTTCTTTCCTTCCAGAGTAAGTTAAAAATCCCCGTGTTTGTCTTAGCACCACACACAGGTCTGAGACAGCTCGTCACCACATGTCTGATGACACCCTTCCTCTTCTCGACCAGCAGTGCCTTGAAAGCAGGACCCACGCCTTATCCATCTGCAATAGTTACTTGTCTCTTTGCTGGAATGAAATGCCTGACAAACATAACTGAAAGAAGGACCAGCCTAGGGTCTGGGTCTGTAGTTGGCGGGGAAAACAATCCTGGGAAGGTATGGTAGCAGGAGCAAGAAGGGGCTGGCCTCACTGAAGAGGAAAAGGAGAGCAATGCCCAGCTTGCTTTCTCCATTTTATTCAGGGTGGGACCACAATCCATGCAATGGTTCTATCCGCATTTAGGATGGATCTCCTAATTCACTATTGGTTTTAATCTCTAGACATGCTTAGAGACTTGTTTCTGTAAATCGCATCAACTTGACAGTCAAAACTAACTGCACCATGCTTCTGATTCAGTACCTAGCACGCTACCTCAGCACCTAGCACACCATCAAAACACCATAACAGCAAAAACACTTTAAAAATATACACAGGCTAGCCAGTTATGCAACACACTCATAGAGGGGAAATAAAAATGAAGTACAGCACGGTGGAGCATGAAAATAGTGATGACAGTTCACGTGGTCCCAGCAATGAGTCCTTGGTCTTGCCAAGTCCATAGTCTTGCCATGTTTGAAAAGGCAGGGAAATCCATGGAGAGCCCCTTCCTAAAACTGTCTCTTGGAAAAACACTTAGCTTGTATCATCTTTGATTCATTTATTTACTTTTTCTTTATTATCAGTGTGTGTGTGTGTGTGTGTGTGTGTGTGTGTGTGTGTGTGTGTGTAAGAGACACATGTCACCTCTCACATGTAGAGGCAGAGGTCAGTTTTCAGGCATAGCCACCTTGTTGGTCTTTCTTGTTTCTGTGGCAATGCTGCTTACTCCAGGCTAGCAGGGCCCTGAGCTTCAGGCCATTCTCTTGTTTCTGCTTCTCCTGTAGTTACAGGAGTGCTGGCATTACAGATGTATTCTGCAGCACCTAGGTTTTTCATACTGGTCTCGGGGATTGAACTCAGGTCATCAGGCTCACACAGCAAGCACTTTAAGCTTTGAACTCCATACCTCCTCAATTCCCCACTCTGGGTCCTTTTTCCTATCATCTTTGAAAGAATGCAATTTAAACATGGTAGCGGCAAAGGAAGTTACACAATGAAAAACATTCAAGAGGCAAAAGGTACAATAGAGTGTATACATATAGACACATTTAAGAGTCGATGACCAGAAAAGGACCAGGCAATGGGAACAAAATGACAACCCAGAATGTCAAGGAAGGCTGTTGGTGGCCACCTTTTAAAAGACATATGCCCATTAGCAAAAACACGTGTTTTCATTAGCAAAGCAGGAGAATTCTACAGGCCTAGGATTAGCTTTGGCAAAGGCATGGGTATAAACTAAGCCATTTCCATGTTCGTCCTGGCCATATGGTAAGAACTGAGATGCTGCCCAGAATCTAGCATGGCCGAGATGTGTGCATACTCCAAAAGAAGAGAAAGACCAGGAGGCTGGAGTGGATGTCTGAGGTTGGACAGCTAAAGATGATCGGATCTCATGAACAGCTCCAGAAGGGAAAGGTCTCCAAGCATAAAGAGGTTGTCCAACCCAACACCATTCTAATCCAATTAGATGTGATCCCTTTGTCTGACACAGGAAACACCAATTTATTTCTCATTCATCAAACTGATGCAAACCTCCCTTATCTGCCGTCTCCAGTATCAAAGACTCCAAGGTCATATAACACGGAGATGGTGCTTTGTATCTGTTCTCTTTATACTATTATAATTCAGTTTTCCTCCTTGGGGATACAGTGTTAGACTAGAGGAAATCTCACCCCAGAACCCAGAACTTTAATGCTGAAAGATACTGACTAATCTGACCTTGACCACATTAAGGAAACTGAGCCCTGAAGAACTTAAATCCCTGGCCTGAGGCTACACAGCTCAATAGTGCTAAGAAAAGAACACCTTGAATCCTCCTGTCCGCAGAGCTTCCCAGAGGCTACTCAGGAAAGGAGTAGATCAGGGTGAGCCAGGGCAAGGGGGCATGTGCAAGCTTAGAGGGAGCAGTGTGCTTCCCAGACTCATTGGGCCCTCAAAGTGTTGTCTGACCATCAAGAACAAAGCAATGACTTCCCAGTGGGTAAGTCTAGAAGAAACTTAGTAAATAGGTATTGCAGCTTCATGGCACCAGGAACAGGGTGAGTCCATTTCCTGACACAAGAGACTGATTATGGGACCTAATGAGTTAGGGAGCATGTGTTTGTTTGCTTGCTTGCTTGTTTCTTAAATCTACAGTCTCTTAAGTACGTGGCTAGTACTCTTCATGGGCCGCAGATTAGAAAAACAAGAAAAGCCCAGGGACTGCAGTAGCTTTGGAAGTGACAAAGGAGGTGAACTGAAAGCAACATGGGAATCATGGATTGGATTCTAGAACAGAAAGGGGATGTCACTTCAAGGTAAGAGAAATCTGAAGTACGGCTATAATTCATGTGGTAGCTTTGGGACAGTGTCAATTTTTTTTTTTTTAATTTCTGTACCTGTGGTAATGGGGGACATGACCATCACTGGGGAGTTGCGTAGGAATGCACAGGGCTGCTTAGTCCTAGCTATATGACTGTTCTGCACATCTGAAATCGTTTCACTTTAATAAAGAAAAACAGAAGAGTCTTCTGGCCTGGCGGGAGACACCTAAAGGTCCTTCCCTCTCTTAGCCTCCTCATAGAGACATTTCATGCACCCCCTTTTGCCAAAAGCAGTTTCCATGGTTCTTTCTTCTCATGTTATCTTGATGAGCTACACATCTTTTAATAGCACAGGGCCTGGGGAATTTTCATCACTAAGAACATCACCCAGCCTTCCCTTTTCCTCCCGTAGAGCAAATGCTCAATAAAAATTCTGCCAAAGGTCTTGGGAAGATGACTCAGTTGGTAATGTGGCTTGCCACAGAAGAATGAGGACCAAGTTGGGAGCTTCAGTGTTTGTGTGTGTGCGCACATGTGGGCATGCCTGCAATCCCCCACACTGAGAAGGCTAGGATGCAATGATCCCTGGGGCTACCGGGTCAGCTTAGCCTAGTCGAATTGGCAAACTCTGTGTTCAGTGAGAGCCTCTTTTGCAAAAACAAACAAACAAACTGTGGTAGAGAGTGAATGAGAAAGACACCAAATGTTGACCTCTGGCCTCTGCACTCATAGGTATGCAGACACATGGCATGTACTTACCTGTCCTTTCCCCGCTTCCTCTCCTGGACTCCAAAACTAATTAAATCCAATATCCAAGAGCCTCAGGTCCTCCTTCATGCCTCTCCTCCTCACGACTTTGTCAGAGGTAGATGTTCTGTCAAGCCTTGTCCATCCTAGAAATACCCAGAGGCAGAGAGAGCTCCACTGCTCACATACCATTGTCCTAGGACAAGGATCTCCCTCTTCTCTGGGGCAGAACTAACTGGGAACCATCTCCGGTGAGGCCCAGTTCCACTGCCCATGGAACTCACAAGCACACCTCAAAACAGCTGGGGTCAGCCACACAGCTGCTGCCTCCATTCTGCCGTGCTTCGGGATCTGCACTGTTTCCTCACTCCTGAAGTCAACCGCTCGAGCTGTGCTTGCATCCAGAGTTCTCCCTGCCCACTGCATCCAACAAACACACAGCCTTGTCGTACTAACAAGAAAATCTGTGCTCTGCCATGGCCTGCCATCTACTTCCTTCTCAGGATAGAAACCTGCCCGACCATCCACCCAGGCTTCATGTACCACTTATCACCTCCAGGCAGCCTCCCTCAGCCAACGGCCACGCTCCCCTTAAGGAAGTCTCTGTCTCCTTTCAAGGAAGATTATCCATCCTGCTCTGTGGCACCATGTCCCCAGAAAATGACTTGGTTTTAATTTATCTACCCCCTGACTATAGCCGGAACTCCTTGCAAGCAGAAACTTTGCTGCATTTACTGCATATTCTCAGCACATAGAAAAGCGTGCGGCACACAGCCATACAATAAAGGTTTGCTGGATCAAAGAAAACAGTTAATTCCAGTTCCCATCCCCCTACTATTCAGGTACTCCATGAGGAGGCACATGAGCGGATATACAGCAGCTACCTATAGCCAATGAATGCAGGCCACGAAGCCATCTACCCATCAGGTCCTTTGCATTGTCGCTAGGGACTCACAAGCTTGGTCTCTGTAAAGGAAGCCTCGGCATACTGCTGAAGTGTGAAGTGACTATCTGCTGACCCCCTGATTTCACTGAGCCTCTGCAGCCAACTGCATGGTACCCAGCCTCTAGACCTGTTGATCTCATGCCCCTCCCCCACCTTAGAGTATTAATGCCCAAAAAGAAGGACAAGAAATGAATTTAGGCAACCAGACCAGCTGGATCCCTAGAGACTCTGGCTTACTCTAGTATAAAGAATCTGAGACATCCTCCCAATGCTCTCACAGCTTCTCTGCCAGCTCTCATCTACATGGCTGTGCTTGATGGCACTTGACACTGGCAAAGCCTGAAGATGGACACTGAGCACATACTATTGGCATCACTATCTCACTGGTTCCCCACACTAGAAACTCGGGATTTGTCAGTTACTGATGGCTGCCTTCCCTGGCTCACAGTCAGATTAAAACAAAACAAAACAAAAACCTCCTGTTACTGGTTAATTATTGATGATGCTATTGATCTTCTACTGAAATCACCTTAAACTACCTCTCATCCCCTTTTGGTGGTGGCACAAGTTCCAGCCTTCATCAGCTCCTGCCTGGGTTAGGACAAGGCCAGTGCAGCTCTCTTTCTTTTGAGCCCACTCTAGTCTGCAAGCTCAGGATCAGTAGTAACTGCTCTTCAGCACGGTGAGTCTATCCCAAGGAGGAGTGGTCTGCAGTTAACTTCCTTTTCTGATCTCTTCCTTGGACCATCTTTTCCTTCATAAACTCCTAAGTGTCCTTCGCCTCCCGGCTCTAATGCCACACTGCTTAAACTTCACTGCTCAGAAACCTGGCTGCGTAACTTAGTATTGAATATAAAGAGCCAGCCTCGGTGGCCCTCCCTAGACGCTGTGGTGTCTCCTTTGTGCATGTTGCGACTGGTTAGACTGCCAGCTTCTCCCAGCTTGTGTGGCCAGGCCCAGACCCCTGCGTACAGAGGTCATCTTAAAAGATGTGTCCTCTCATGACTGAAGAACACTCTGTTCCATGGGATGAAGGCACTGGGACCACCCTCCTGGCCTCAGTAAACCTTGGAAACAGCTGAGCAGCTTGTCAGACGCCCAGACGTGGAGGAGACATTTTCTTCAGTGGCGTAGCTCCCGGCAGGTTGTCTACAATAAACAACCTCTCATCTGTGCTCCTGTGAAAGCAACCCCATTTAAACACACTGGGTCACCAGAAAAGGAGGAGCATGAGGTAGAAAGGGGACTGACTGAGAAGAGAGTAAGAGATCAGTGGGAGTGAGAAGGACATGAAGGGGGTAATGGGAGAGAAGATAGGATCATAATACATTACGGTCACATAGGAAAATTTCATAATGAAACACATTATTATGTATAATTAATGTATGCTAATGAAAAGTTTCTGGAAAAAAAATCCACATATGCCGACTGCCCTTTGCCGACTCTGATTAAGAAAAGCTCAGGAGCTTTCTAGAAACATTAGTGCTTTTTCCTACTTCTCACTCCATCAGCTCCCCAAAGATAGAAACCAGTCCTTCACTGTTTGAGTCTGCTACACTCCTGTATCAGGTTTGTCCTTGGAGCTTCTGCCTTGTGGGGTCAGAGGTCAGAGGTCAGGTCCTAATCACTAGTCAAGAGAATGTTCGGCATTTTCTGTAGAGGTCTCTCTCAGGGCTCAACACCAGAGATGGAAGGCAGCAAAGACGAGGCTGCAGCTCGAGAGCACAGTACAGATTCCTTATCTGCTCTCTCTCTCTCTCTCTCTCTCTCTCTCTCTCTCTCTCTTTCGGAAATGCCAGGGAGTTTGAAAGGCACTTTGTCCAATTAGAAGTGTGGAGAAATATCCATCCTGTCCACGACAAAGATGAAGCACTTCTTTCAAAAGTACTGGTGGCAGCCTGCCAGCTCTCAGAAGTCCAAGGATTCTACACGGAGCCAGCAGTTATTAATTAGCTTTATTAGTGGCAAGTCCTTAATGCAAAATGACAGAGAGAAGAGAGTGAATATCCACATCACTACTAAAATACAAATTGTCCAGATTTAGGATGTGCTGTTCCCCGAACATGCGCAGGCTGCTGGCCAGGCCAAAGTGGGGAATGGAGAAGGGAGCCAAGCGCCTTGCTACAAAATTCTGGACTATTTTAAATGGCCTGACCAAGAGCCTCAAGTACTTACCTCAGGTAATTCTCCAGGAGACAATCCACTGGTTTAATTGTCAAGGAGGAAAAGCCTCTGAGGAGAAGCTGGGGAGGGCTAGTGGTGAGGACAGGGAGGGGACAGGCCCCGTTCTCACCCACGAACAAGGCCTCTATGAGGAGCAATGGCTTCCTCAGAGGACCACAAGGGGCTGCCCTGCTGAGAATTAGTCTTCTACTGTCAACCTGTGTTTTATGACCATTAATCACATTTGTATTTATAAGCACTAAGACAGGATAATCAAATCTCATGCTTCAAAGCATATGTTTATCACCACAGGCATAAGAAGGAAGGGGGAAAGTTTACAAGCCTGCAGCCTATCTGGTGGCTTCCCTGGTGGGGTAAGGGAAGGGGAGGAGTGAGGTCGGGGGATGGGGGGAAGAGGGGGCTGCAGAACAATATGCCGGGGAGAGGACAGAACTGCCCTGTGCCTTGCAGTTGTTAATGTTCCTTCTGCTTTCTTTGGTCAAGAATTTAAAAGATACCCTCTCTCCCCAGTGTCTGTAGGAACCATGGTCGCTCTGAGGGAGCTACTCTACTCTGCCCACCCATGCCTGCTTCAGACAATATTATTGGTGTGGCTGTGCTCCAATAAAGAGTTTGTTCACAAAAAAAGCAAGTGACAGAGGGCCGGGAAGACGATGGCTTAGATCACTTAAGATCATTGACTGTTTTTGCAGAGGATCAGAGTCGTAACCATCTGTATCTCCAGTTCCAGGGGATCTGACCCCTTCGCCTGGCCTCCTTGGTCACCACGCACCCACGTGGTACGCAGGCAACACTCATACACATACAATATAAATTTAAAACAAAACAAAATAAAAACAAGTGATGAGAGAGCGGGGGTGGACCACAGAGAATCTGCTGAACCTTCTCCAGAGCAAAGGCCAAGGTCAAGAGCTTGGGCACCAAGTTCAAGATCAGCAGAACGTTCAAACAGTTCTGATAATGTGGCGAACCAAATCTCTTACTGAAACCACATTCAGTTCTCAGAGAAAACCCCTGTCTCACAATGTCTGCCTCAAAGAATTGGAAAAACAATCATTAAGGAAAAGAATAGGATGCCCCCACGTCTTTCGGGACACGAGTCCTATGATGAGGAAGAGGCAGGACTTGCTCGTTCAGCATAAAAGAGGCTCAGAGCCTCTAACACACCCTGTCTGTCTCTGGGAGGCCCTCTCCTCAGGTAAACAGGTGCAATGCCTCCCTCCACAAAAGTGTTTGTTCCTGTAAAGTGTTTATTGCTCATAAAATTGGGTGTTTTGCATGCTTTATGGTACATGAAGCCACGTACAAGCTAAACTGAAATGAGCCTCCTCTTCTAGCCATCGAGGCCTGCTTTTAAATACCAGAAGATGATTTGCTGAGATTCAAGAAAAGCCACAAGAGATAAGCTGAATAAAGGTTTCAAGGAGTAAACTATATATCATCTTATATATAATTTATATATAGTATACATTTGTATAACGTATAATTAAGTTTGTATATATGAATTCTATCTCTCACTGGCTTCCCTTCAAAAAAAAAAAGTTTGATTGCTTTTCAGTAGCTCATATGCTAAGATTCTTCACCTTTTGATGGAGAACTTAGTGGTCTACCAACGAAGATTTAATTCATCAAGGAGATAATTCGTGCATGTGGGGTTCCGTTGTTAGCAGCGCTCTGTGGAAGGAGGAACATTACCTCTGGAGTGGAAAGTACCATGGCTGAAATGCTGGCTCTGCTGCAGCGGCTTTGGGCAGCGCTCTGGACCTGTTTCCTAATCTAAAAATAGGGCCGATGGCACTTTCCTTACACCATCAGCAGAAAGGGTAGGAACACCATACGTGACATCTTTAGTTCAACTCTTGGTGCGGTACATGCTCAATAACTGTTGGCTGTTTAATCATTTTGCAAACTCATAGATTATTTTTAAAGAGCAAACCCTACTTACACTGCCATCTCTCTCTTTGGAGGAAAGCAAAACAAACCAGGACTCAGTTCTGATCAAGGGGTCCACTTAGCCAACGAGAATCAGCTCCTTTCCTTATCATGGACATGCACCCCAGGACTCCTGAGGGCTGGCTGCTATTCTCCTTGGCTGAGACCAATGCTCACATGAGCAGCCTCGCCTTGTTAAAATATGCATCTTCTCCTTTATCCTTCCTTCTACTGAGCTAGAGACCATGGAGCTTTTCTGGCCTCTTTCTGAAAACTACAGGGGTGACCTCCTGCAGTCACCGCCCACTAGGAATCCAAAAACATGAGCCCCCCCAGGTACAACTGCCCATCAAGATAGCTTCCGAGATGTCTGGGGTGCTGGCGGGCTCTTGGTAACTCTGCTTTCCTGCACCATTCTGATTTTCATCTGTTTTGAAACTTGGGTAGAAACAAGAATATATTAAACTCGGGGCTGCAGAGCACTCCAGGTGTGAATAGCAAGCCTGTTCCCACTGAAGCTTCACTTTTCTCTTAATAGGCTGCCCTGAAAAGTCCAGGCTCAGCCTAACCCGTGCTTAATGGCTCACAAGGCATGTACATTGACAGCCAGGGAGGTATGCCACTAGTCAGGGGGTTCTCCACAGGGCATGCCGTGTACAAACAGAGGTCACGTCCACACAGATCCCTCTCAGCCACCACACGGCTGTTTAAGCTGGAGCAATCCTGCAGCCTCAGCAACTGCAGTTTATCAAGGAGAAGAATGGCAACCAGAGGGCTTGACCTTGCCCTTAACTCCTCTTATTCAGACAGGCTGCTCCTTGCTGTAGAACAGTCTCCTAGGCACGGATGTGCTGTATTTTTAAAGTGACGTGTTCTACCAGCTTATGCTAAAAGGCAAATGACTCTAGGTCACCAGGAACCTACCTACTGGGGTCTGGGGATATGTGACTTGGGGAAGAAAATCTAAGCGGCCTATTCAGGACTGACAGGGACGTCAGCTCCAGCAAAAGTGTTGTAAGGATGTTTGCAAATGTTAGTCGCCGCCCTTACTGCTCTCCATCACTATCATCTTTGTTGGGAATCCTTCAACACCTCTCTCTTAGACCCTCCTCGACCCACTTTTTCTTTCCCCAGTGCAAACTGTTGGTTCCAGCTGTGTCATTTTGTTAATGTTTAGTACAAACTTATGATTCCTACCTTTTATCACTTCATTTCATCATGCTGAAGTGCTCACATCCTCGTTTCATTTTCCTATCTCCATTCTTTCCATATACATCACATCCGCTCATAAGACAATAATATCCTTCTAGAACCTACTTCGTGCTACACCAGAAAAGGCACAAAGCCCTGGCTGGCTACTGGCCTGCACTATACCAACCCAGTCTAGAGAGTTATTACATGAAATTGGGGTCACATACTCAGCCTGAGCAATGAATATATCAATTTTAAGATCCATATAGAAAATTTATACTTTTTTCCCTTATTTCTTGGATCAGTGTGTATGTATGTGTGTGTATTCATTGTGCATTTATGTGTGCATGAGCCTGTGGTGATGAGAGGCTGACATCAAGTATCTTCCTTGAGTGCTTTCCACTTTATTTTTTTGAAGCATAGTCTCGCACTCAACCTGAAGTTTGTCAAGAAGGCTCATGTGACTGGCCAGGAAGTGCCGGGATTCTTCTGCCTCCGGGGCATGAGGATTATAGGCCTGCACTGCATATACATAGTATCATCAGCTTCAGGCCCTGATGCTTTATGTGGCTAATCTTAACAGTGAATCCCTCTCCGCAGTCCTGTCTCCTGGGTCTTCAATGCAGATACTCTGCCTGGCAACAGAAATTTAACTGACCCAGAAATGGGTTTCTGGATCCAGTCCTTCCTGAAGTTTTAACCTTTCCTTTAAATCTTCTGATTATGTGAGCCCGTCATTGCCCAGGTTTGCACAAGTCGGTTTGAATCTGACTGTTCTCATCTGAGCTCAGGACTGACAGTCCCAGAAGTTCCGTATGACTGTGAGGAAGCATACCCCGTTAACTGCAGTGATGACGGCCCCTCCTCACCCCTCCCTGCTCACCTCTGCAGACTCGAAGCTTCAAGAGAGGGCCAAAGCTGAGTGCAGTGTGCCTGTCGGAAACTGCGGCCACTCACGATGCCGAGGCAGGAGGAGCACAAGGTTAGGCCCAGCCTCGGCCCACAGAGTTACATCAGCCTGCTACCAGTTGCTTCCAGCCTGTGCAACGGTCGCAAGACTCTGTCTCAAAATTCAAAGCCGCAGGGGCTGGTGGTGTGGCACAGTGACACTCGCAGGTCACTGAAGAGAGAAGGGCAGAGTTCAATATTTCTCCCAAGGTCAACTGTTAATGTTCTGCTTCTACCATATGCCACCCACGGTCACAGCTACCCTGAGCGAGCTGTGCTGTGACCAGGAACAGCCACCGGTCTACTGTTGACCCATCTTCTATGAACTGACTTAGCTGGAAGTTCTCCAGTGATTTCTCATAGCCTTGGGGAGTGAGGTTTTAGAAGCTGCCCTTCACTCCTCTGGCAGCAAGGCCAAGTCTGACAATGAATGGCCTGTGGGAAGTACACTGTGGCCAGTGTGAATCAATGAGATGGTTCCAACTCTAGAGCAGAAGGCACGGTGAATACCTCTGCAAGACAGATGATCTTGGGCCCCTCCCTGTTCCCAAGGAAGAAAGCGATGTGCACGCTGGAGGAGAGCACATCGCTTGCGCTCTCTTCCAGGGCAGGGCAGGTGCGAGCAGCCCCAAGCTATGGATTACTCCTCCCATTGGTTTACAATGCCTGCAGACCACACCAAATGCAGAAATCTCGGTGTTCAGGCTCACCAACAGGACCGCAACCCTGACTCGAGCATTTCAGTGTTGCCGGGGTGTCCCTCCATCAGAAGCCAGGGTAGTCGAGGTTGTTAGATAATAAGAGTATTCGTAAAGTGTAGGGAGGGGACACCCTGCCAGGGTTCATATTCCAACAATACAATTACCAGCTATGTGACCTCAGGCGAGTTAATTAACCTCACTCTGATAAGTCGGTACTTCTGTCATACATGGCTCAACACGTGCCCTCGTGGAAGGGTTCTGAGAATTAAATTAGACAATTCAGTGCCAGTCAAAACAAATAGCAAGCCATTAGGGTTTTTTGTTGTTGTTGTTGTTGTTGCTGCTGCTGCTGCTAATAACTGTGTCATCAGTGTGACTTAATTTGATCACTTGGAATTCTTTTGCAAGATACCTGTAGAATCTACAGCTGTCAAAGGTACGACTACTCCTATGGCTAAACAGTCCCCAGGATGTTTTACTTCTTGAATGATTTCTTTAATTCTCTCGGCTGTAAGTGTCCACAGCTGTCATGAGCCTGGATGTGAGCTTGTAAGTAACACAGCAAATGTCCTCTATCTAGCACTGCAGTACCTCCCTTGACCACTAGAGGTCTAGTCCTTACAACAGCGTTTCAGAGCCATGCTGGGCTAACCCCGTTGGTTTGAAAATCTCACAAACCACTCTCTTCATGCAGTCCAGATATCCCTAGTCACCGACAGCAGTCAAGGCCTACCTCTTTAGACTACTGAGTAGGGACACCTCCCCCTTGTGATTCATTGAGTTCTATGTTTACGGCATGGTCTGATCAGTGTGTCAGTCAGTCTCAGACATTTCTGGCACTGTAGCTTTATAACTTGACTTAACCTGTGTGAGATTTGGGGGCCTTGTCTATTATTAGGCTGTAACCCACTGAGGTCCCATGTGTCTTGGTACCCCGCACAAGGACTCTAGAATAACCAGGGGAGGTCTGAGCATTTAATGAGAATCCTTCTATGTGTTGAGCACCATTCACCTTGATGAAATGTCTAGCCTACTGGTAGAAACTGACCCTCAAGAAGAGTTTTCAAAAATGACCCAGTCAAGGCCTCACTGTCAGTCAGCCCAAAACTTGCCATTCAGATCCAAGTGTGACCCCAAACTACATCTTCGTGCCACATTATGTCTATTCAGCCACGCACACAGTAATCACTATTGAGGGGTGACTTCTAACCTTCTGCTTCTAATGCCATGATGGAATAATCCCCTCAAACTGTGGAACAGAATAAAGCCTTCCACCTTTCAGTTGATGCTGGTCAGATAGTTTCCCACATCAACAAGCCAAGTCGATGCCCCAAATGGAAAGCCTTCTTCCCCCATCTTCCAGTGGTTCATTGGCTCAGAAGGTATCTGCCTGCTCTTAACAGCTGCTGGCCTCGGGTGGACACCCAGGAGGTAGCAGTCATGAGAGTCAAGATACTAGCCAATGGTCCTGGAGATAACAGATGCTCTTTTCCTCCCCGAAGCTTTGTTAATCCAGCGCTATGAAAATCCATTTGGCCATGATATTATGAAGTATGCCGAAAACAACTGGATTTCATTTCCAGCAGCATAAATTAACAAATTGCACGTGTGCACACAGCATCTGCTAACCTAATAATTAAGATATTAAAAAGTCACCTAATGGCACCAGCATCGAGATAACAGGATAATTGTTACAGTGTTTTAAGAAAAAATAAAATAAAATAAAAATAAAAGCACAGCATCTAGTCATCCAGGCAGCTCCGCAGATGGAAGACCGCTTTCTCGGAGGGGGGGGCACGGTGTTTGGATTAGCACTGTGCAAAAAGCAACCACTGCTGTTATGCAACTAAACCCTGCACATACAGTTGTCAGTCTGGGTAAATTTAACTCCGCAGGTTGAAGGCAGAGCTTGCTTGCCAGAGCAGAGCTTAAAAACTAAGGAGAATTTAAAGACATAGTGCCCCATGGATCACGGAGAACGCTGACTTGGGAAGTTTACGCAGTAACCCAGAACTGCTTTCCTGGGCCACGCTGGGGTACCAGCCGCCCCCTCCCCGTAATAGCCAGTTTGAAAACAATGAAAACTGACAAGAACATGGTTGTTCAATTACAAAGCTATTTGCGGTTTCCCTCTCCCTGCATGGCAATAAAGGCACTTAGGGAGCCTAATGTGCCTCGGAAGGAAGGCGCTGAAACCTAGAATCAGGGAGAAGCTTTAATAACAGGTTGCTTTGCAAGGAGAGACAGTGTGTGTGTGAAACCCCAGATCCAGGCCAGGGCTCTACTGCTTCCGGGGCATGGAGGAAGCTGGCAGGAGCCGGACAGTGCACTGGGTACCAGCACCGTGGATGCAGGCTCAGGAGGAGGTCTTTTCCCTCTCTGCATCCCCAGTTTGCCAAGCACCCCGCCTCCCCTCCCTCTGCTGTGAACAGCAGATCCATTCAAGGTGGGGAATGCCTGTGTACGTAAGACCTGCCAGACGAGGCCAATGGGGGACATGCTCAAGGAAGGGTCAGGATGTCAAAAATGCCAGTCCGGTGAACCATACCACCCAGACTCTCGCCTATCTGGCAGAACTTGCTGTGAAGCAGCTGTCCCTGGTCACCAGATGAGGAGTAAAGCCGTGAAGCAAAGACCACTCACTGAGGCAAAGACCCCCATTGAGGCCAACGGAGGCCTGGCAGTTGAATTAGTGGCAGACAGAATTGTAGCCCTGAAGAGGTGCTCCAATGACCCAGAGCGTTTCAAACACTGCACCTTGTTTCATAAATGCGTCAGGAACAGACTAGGGGAGAGTGAGCGAGCTGGGAGCTTGCCTCAGGCGCACAGTCTCAGGGAATGCTGAAGAATATCAGCAGTCAAGATACATGACGCTCCAGTGTAACCGCTTTGAGAATTAGTTTATATGTTTGGGGGGAGTGATGTGCAAAACACCCAGGTTTTATGGAAGGAAAATAGCTCTCCAGGATTAAGGAAGCAGACAGGTTATTTCTTTTAAAAGGTTTCAGGGCTGGAGAAAGGGCTCAGTTGCTGTGTAAGCACGAGAACTTGAGCTCAGTCCCCAGCACACATGTAAAAAGCTAGCAACCTGTAATTTCAGTGCACAAGGAAGAAACAGGAGGATCCGTGGTGCTCAACAGCTAGAAATTGGTGCGTTCAGTGAGAGACTTTAAAATTAAGCTGGAAAATGATCAAAGAAGATGTATGGCATTAACCTCTGGCCTACACATACACACACACACACAAACACACAAAGAGGTAGAGAGAGAATTTTTAAAAGTCATAAAAGACTGAGTCCAACGGCCCCAGAAACCAGAGAAACATTCCTAAGGAAAAAAAAAAAAAATGTTCTCCAAATCCTAAAAATCCTACCCACAGAAACTAACAATTCTAGTCTCCAAGCAGCAGAAGAAAGAAAGATCGCCTTGAGACCCCTGAAGCTTAGCTGGAGTCCCCAGCTCCCGCCCCTCCTCCAGGCCCCCCAGCCAGCGCCGCTGCCTGGGTGATTGGCCTCTGTTGCTAAGGGCCTCATGCTCAAAGCCTGATCTTCCCCCGGAGCAGAGCAGTTCAGAAGCATCTTAGTCACACAGATAGAAGGTAAAAGTGCATTCGGAGCAAACTACTGGACTGAGGTGGAGTTTATCAAAGCAATTACAGTGAGATGTTCTGGGCAGGGGAGGGATGTAATCATGTATGACAGGGATTATCAAAACTGCTTACACAGGGAATCAGAAACCTGATAACAAGCTGACAATGGCCTCTACCTGACTGAGGGATTTCAGGCTCCACTCTCCCAGGCTTGTCAAACAGACAGAGCAGCAGAGGTTGAACCGTGCAGAGCTGCTGGGCTCTGGGCACCCTGAGCAAAGCCTGATGATGGCTTGGGATGGGTGGAGCACAGGAATTCCAGAAAGATCTTCCTTGGTTAGCCTCAACTGGTCTGACTTGCAGAGAAGCTATGGAGCTATGCACTCTCATACTGCTCAAAAGCATCCTTATTGGTCCTGACCTTGGCCACTACAGAATTCCAGTATAGGGACCAAGGGAAAAAAAAAATCTATCTTCCTTCCTTTTCTTCCTTTCATTTCTTTTGTATGTGTGTGTGCCAGGGTATGTGTATGTTCATGTCATGTCTATTCATGCACATGAATATGTGCACGTGTACCAACATGCATGCATAGGTCAAAGGTCAACCATGGAGGCCATCACTAAGGAGCATCTCACCTTCTTTTTTGAGACAGGGTCTCTCAGTGCCCTGGAAACCACAGGTAGCTGACTAGCAAGCTTTAGGAAACTGCTTGCCTCTGCCTCCCCTAAGCTGGGATTACAAGCATTAACCGCCATACCTGGCTTCTTACCTGGGCGTCAGAGACTGGACTCAGGTCCTCATGCTTATATACCTTTGCCAACTGAGCCATCTCCCAAACCCTGACATGAGGAAAAGGTTTGGGGAATAAAAGGATACCTAAGGAAGTCAGGCTTATGCAGTGTGACAGGGGTTAGAGTCCATCAACTCTACCAGGCTACTCTGTAGTTCTGAGTGTAAGGGGCTTTCTGCACACTGGCCTAGAAAGCTGTGGGGCAGCGGGCTGGGAGGGCTTCCCTAATAACGAACGAGGTGGCAGATGTGCTGAGGAGGTCTCTGTTTTCTTCGGATTGAGAGGTCCTCAGGGTAGGCATAGGCATGCAGAGTGTGGTCCTCCCATATCCCCAAAAAGAGAGCAATACATTAACTTTCTGGAGCATAGAGTCACTGCAGGGTATGTGATGCCCAGAGCAGATGCAAACGGCAGGAGATATACCTAATGAATCACAGACAGACAGCAAACTGAAATAGAGGCCCTAAATAAAGCAGCTGACCTGGAAAGGGAAACAAATACCTACATTTGCACAGAGGCGCTGCCTCCTCCCTTCTCCTCCTCTTCCTCCCCTCTCTGAACCACCAGGCTTTGTTTTTCCTTCACCATGTGGCGCCTTCAAACACCCTTCCAAGTTCAGCTGACTCGGGACCCAGCTTCAACTTTCTCAACGCCAGTGACATCGATGATTTGCATCAAGTTCGATGCTGTCCTTTTGGCAACTGTTGCACTTAATTGAGTGAAAAAAGCTGTCAGTCTAAAGCCCCAGTCCCAAGGTAAATTTGCTCTGAACTAACCATCTGCCAGGACTTCTCCCAGGGTACTCCACACTTACCATCCAGAGAATCCGATTCACAGCCTCATAATTAGATCATTCCTGAATTAAACTGACGGTCCCAGGGAAAAGAAAAATGCAAAGTGTATTTGAAGACCAGAAAGCAGAAATCGAATTGTCTTAACAAACATGAGACTATGTAGTCTTTTTTTTTTCCTTTTGATAGAGCAGCACAGAAATGACTTTCCACAACAGTTCCTTCACAGCAATTGTTACCTTCCATGCTGCCTTCACGATTCACATCTGGGTTTTTGTTTGGAAAGACAAGGCATGTCTTGAAAGCAGCCCACACAAACACGAAGGATGGTGCCCATTGTAGGATCAGTCCCGGTGCCTAGATAAGGTCACAACCCACTGACCAAGCTTATCAAATGCTGTGAGAGCTTACAGCCCAGGGCATTTGTCTACACATCATCTGCCAAGCTGTTGCTTCTTCAAAAGTCAAGTACTGGGGGCTCAGGTAGAACCTCAGTCAAGAATGAGGACTTGAATGTGATCCCCAGAATTCACATTAAGAAAAAAAAAGAGACAAGCACAACGGGGGACTCTTATCATTCCATTGCTGGGAAGGCAGACAGTAGTATTCCAGAGTTCAATGTCTGCTCACTGGTCAGCCCGCCTAGCCTACCTGTGCAGGGACCAGCCAATGAGAGACCCTGTCTCACAAAAAGAAAGGAAGAAAGGAAGGAGGGAGAAACAGTGGATGGTGCCTCAGAAAGGACATCTTAAAATTGTCTTCTGGCTTCAACAAGCAAGAACACACACATGCACACACAGACACACACACAAATGCATGCAGACACTTTCAAAAATAAACCAACGCCAACACGGGTTGTTTCCCCCATCACATGAGAGAGAGATGGAGAGGGGGCAGAGGGGGAGAGGGAAGAAGGAGAGGGAGAGGAATGCCTACAGTTCTCCAGAGATAATCCTGCAACCAGGCCCCCAGGGCTATGCAACTTGACTGCAAGCAAAAGTCAGTCAGTTCTGATAGTCTGCAGGCTTGTCAGTGAGCCTGACACTGTTCCACATTGGTGATCCGGCAACAGGCTTCCAGTCTAGTCTGTCTCAAGCCACGGCATGAGGTCTTTCGAGGGAATATTTCTGAGTTAACTGAAGAGTTAGAGGCTTCTTCCTGGATGATGCCTTATCACATTTCTGATGAGGAGGCCAGGAGAACACTGTGCCTTCTCCAGTCAGGAATGAGGAAGGATGAATTTAACTCAGAACACAATGGGCCCACTTGATTATTACCAGAACATGCAGCTCAGGTACTTCCATCATGTCTAGACTTAAATGTGTATCACAGGGCAGGGAACACTTTACTGACCCAGATACACAGGAACATCATGGGGAAAGAATTCTTATGAATGTGTAATTCCAAATTAAGACTGCACAAGAACACTGGTGAGGCGGTGCTTGCTTGTAATCCCAGCACTCAGTGAGGCAGGTGCAAGCAGATCTTTGTGAGTTCGAGGCCAGCTTGATCTACAAAGCAAATCCAGGACAGCCAAGGCTACATAGAGAAACCCTGTCACACACACACACACACACACACACACACACACACACACACACACACAAATTATAAGCAGTGAACCCAGTATATATTTGATAATTCAGTCACCCAAACTAGGGTCAGAGAACTTGACACAGTATGTGAGCATGAGAGCTTTACAAAAATAGGCAAGTCTATAATTACTGAGGGAAGTTTTGAAAATTAAAAAAAAAAGAAAAATAGAGACATACTGGAATAATAAAATACTCAGATAAAATTTGAAAAATAAATCTAGTGAAAGCAAATATAGGACTTGGAGCTGTAGCCTGGTGGTATAGTGTTTGCCTAACATGTTCAAGGTCCTGGGTTCAATCCTCAGGACTGACAAGAAAACCAGTCACAGATTTACAGCTCTTTAAGACAGAAAGGACTGCATCTGTCATCCTCCACGTATTTGACATGTAACCAGAAGCTGTTTACAGTAGCTAGAGTTCTTTCTTTTTTCTTTAGCGCTGGGATTGCTCCTGGCTTTCTGTAGGCCAGGCAGGTGTACCATCACCAAACAGCACCCTTACCTAAGTCCTGTGTCTTGGTGAAGGCTGGTGTCCACAGCAGTGTGCTCACATAGAAAAGCACCGTCCCTTCAGTACTCGGATATTAAATGATCATCTAAAGAAAAACCAACAGTCAGTTTAAACCCCAGATTAGATAAAGATGACTGGGTTCAGAAAGAGGACCAAAGAAATTACCCAGAATAAAGGATATAGGGAAACAAAGGTTGTGTGTGTGTGTGTGTGTGTGTGTGTGTAAAATGAAAGAGGAGTTAAATGGGATTTTCTTACACAGCCAAAAAGGAGGCAACGTCTAAGAATGTTCCAGATTAAGAGAGTGGGAGTTATCAGAATGGATAAGCATATCAAATCCTGAATGGAATACATAAATTCACCCTAAACGTATCATGGTGACCCTGCAGAACACCAAAGAAAAAACACAATCTTAAAAGCAAGCAAGAAGACAAATTACCTCCAAAGGAGTGACAATCTGACTGACAGCAAACTTATCATCCACAACAGCGGATACCGCCTACTGGCCACAGGCCATTGCCAAGCTCCTGACTAAAGGGAACGAATTTTGTTCAAAATGGATTGCCAAAGAAGACTGTCTTTTCACTGTGCCCAGTGTTGACAGTATACTTCATCTCTTCCACAGGGTTTTACCGAGTACCTACTGTGTGCTGGGGAGGAATTTCTCTGCTCTCGGTTTGACAGCAGTTTCAGGTGAGTTACTGGTAAACTGGACCCAGGTGAGAAGGGCCCTGAACGAAGCAGATTCCAGCTGAGAGTCATCAGACAGATGGCTACCAGCCTTGGGAGGAGCATAAACCCTGGAATGCAAAGGTCTGGCGTCCATGTGTGCTATTGGCCCGTTGGTACTCAAAGTCCCTGGCCACTGGGGCCACAGCATAACTGCTTATTAAGATTGGGGATGGCAAGAAGATACGGTAAAGCAATGGGAGGTAGGAAGACATACTGTGGAGAGGCGCAGAGTATAGTGTGGCCGATGGAGAGCTCATGGGGAGAGCCAGTGAGACAGGCCATGGTCAAGAGCCTGAATTAGATGGGATTATATGTGTGTGGCTGTGTGTGTGTGTGTGTGTGTGTGTGTGTGTCAGAATCTTGCGTATTCCGAGATAGCCTCAAACTTGCTGTGTAGCTGAAGATGATTATTTTGAATTTCTGATCCTCCTGGCTTCACTTTCAGGTATTACAGGCACGTGTCAGCACTCTTGGTTTATGTTGTACTGTTACTCAAATACTGTACGAGGTGTGTGCTCCACCAACTGGGCCCCGGCCCCAATGCAGGGCCTTAAGAAAGAGGTGATCCGTGAGCTCTGCATTTGCCAGGAACACTTTGGCAAGGGCGTCCATGTCGGGACATCAGTGAGGAGAGCAATGTTCCTTTGAGGCGTCCCAGAGGCTCCTCAGTGGGGAGAGATGAACAGCCCTCGGCCCTTAGCGCACAGAGAGGGAAGGCAAGAGTGATTGACTATGCCTGAGCAAGTCTAAGAAAAATAGCCATGAAATTCTGGCTAGCCAATTCCTGCAGTGAGCATTTTCCAGCCAGTCCCAAGGCTTACAGCAGTGCCGAAGTAGGAACAGAAAAGTCCCGGGCTCCGGCTGAACATTCTGTCCCGGCTTTTCAGTCTAAAAGCTTAGGTGTGCCAGCCAGCACTGTTACTGCTCTGGGGGTGCTCAGCCTCCACTGGACCAAATCCTGTCCTCTGTGCCTCACCAGAGACGGCTGTTTGTGGGCTTGCTGCCCCTCTCTGGAAGGGCACGGTGACTAGCAGAGTCTGGCTGAATAAAGCCAGGCCTCTGCCAGCGCCAAGTTCAGCAACTTTTCTGTTAACAGCTCCTGGCGGGGGCTGCGGAGCACGGCGCCGCGGGAGCAGCTCTGAGGATGCAGTCCCTGTGGCTCTCATCTTTAATATTCAGAGCCCACAGCGCAAGCAACCGCCAAGCCACAATCACAACATTCAGTTCAAGTGAGTTGTTAGACAGCCACGCAGGGGTGTCTCCCGAAAGGCCAGAGTCAAGCTTTATCTAGGCAGCCGGAAGTCTGCCGAGACAAGGAAAAGAAGTCTCAAGCAGTCCTCTGGCACGAAGCATCTCAGAGCAGGGAAGGACAAGAGACCTAAGGAATGAAGGGGAAGTCTGCCACTGGAAGGATGAAGAAGCTGCCACAGGAAACAGCCTGGGGGAAGAGAAAGTAGAGAAACAATCTTTACGTCTTTACGGGCAGCTGTGGGCGGTTGACTCTGATGTACACCGTACAACTCCAGGGAGCTGCATGCCCACACCGCTGCTTTCTACTTCTAAGAATGAAGAAAGAAATAAGCAGAGGTGGAAATGAACCTTGGAGACCGGGGCCATTACGGAGACACTCTCGAGGCTCTCAACAGAAGGGGATAAAGCAGATGGTACAGTAATAACTCCGTCCCATGCCTGAAAGCAGTAGTCTGAATTCAGCCTAACCGGCCCTCCCAGTCCTCTGTCTTTCACTTCCAATACAGAGATTGCAACTCTGCCTCCTAGGAACTCAGACAGAACTAGAGGAGTTCCCAGAACCCAAAATATAGTAAAGGAAGAGTAAGTGGGCCATTGTAAGGATGGGAGCCTACACTCAGCAGAAGAATAGTTTTTATAAACACACACAGAGGACAGTGTGTTGTTTCATGTATGGAACCTCAGTCTCTTGTCCAGTGCCCAAAGGTCATAGGATGGAAGACAAGGTGCAGATGGGAAGCAGGATAAAAAAAAAAAAAAAACTGGAGGGGATTGGGTAAGGTGGAGGGATGTGTTTGTTTGTTTATACAAGGTCTGTGGAACTTTATGCATCTGAGGGTGACCTTGAACGTCAGCTCTTTCTACCTTCACTTCCCAAGTGCTAGAATTACAAACATTTGCTAGACAAAATAAAGCACTTTCTCTCTCTCTCTCTCTCTTTCTCTCTGTGTGTGTGTGTGTGTGTGTGTGTGTGTGTGTGTGTGTGTACACGCACACATACCCAGCCTGGGCTTGCCTACAAAGCTAAGCAGAAGCACAGCACTGAGTAAGCAAGCATATCCCTGTGAAACATGGTATCAGTTCAAGGCAGCCATCCTCATGGTCTCCCAACTCAAGACAGAGGCTCCTACACGCATCCTCCTCCTCCCAATGATGGGCTGTGGTGATATGCTCACAACTGCGAAAGGACACGGAGCTTCTCCCTCCTCTTCTCCCAGCAACCAGGCCCCCACAATATCTCTTCTCATGAGTTCCTTCCTGGCAGAGAGAAGAAAAAGTTCCTTCTTTCAAACTGTGAGAGATTAAAAAAAAAAACAAAAACAAGATGCAATCCTGCCTGATCCTCTGGACAGCCTGAGGGTACACAGCCACCTCCATCCACAGTGTCCCCCGGCCTAAGGGCCACAGGGAGGTAGTCATTCTTACTAGTCTAACTCCCAAACACCAAAGAGATCGCTGATACCGTTTACAATTATCATGCTCAATAAAACTGTGCTGGGTGCCTGCTTTTCACAGGTAAATCCTCTCATGCAGCTGGGAAGTGTGTGTGAATCATGTGGGTGTGGTGTCTGCTAATAGTACAAATGTATCGTATATGTATGTATAGCGACTGCATACAGTATGTACCTCCAGAGCCAAGGATGTCGCTCAGTTTGTACACTGCTCGTCAAGGCCCTCGGTTTGACTCTCAGAGGCCCATTAATGGGACATAGCAGTGCACTTCTGTAATCCCAGCATCCGGGAGGCAGAGCTAGGGTAATCAGGTCCTTATCAGCTATATAGTGAGTTCAAGGCCACCCTGGGCTACACAAGACCTTGCTTAGATAGATAGATAGATAGATAGATAGATAGATAGATAGATAGATAGATAGATAGATAGATAGATAGATAGACGCAACCATATTCATACATGTGCACATCCATGTTAGGTTCAGCCTTCCTGAAATTTACAGTGGAGCCTGACGACAGAACACACCAACCGATGCATAAGTGCTCAGTCACACTCTCAGTGATCCAGATGTCATAGCCCATGTCCTTGGAAGGTCCCAAATATTTAAAAACACAAAATTCTAGTCTTTCCCTTGAGAGAAGGCCATAGAATAAAGGGCCTTGGCTTTGTCTAAAAGACATCTTATGAGTTCTTTGCAGGTGTGGACAAGGCTATCATAAGAATGGGTAAACCTCGGGCTAGAACACAAAGGAAAAAGAGCCTATCAGTTATGGAGGGATTAGTAAAATGTGGCATATCCATTCTATGGAATATTAGCCACTCAGGAAAATGAAAAAGTTCAGCATCTCTAATGTAAAAATCTGAAACTTTAGGATGAGGGATGCAGGGCCAGTAAAGCCCACATGAATATTTGAAAAGCTTAGGCTTGCAGCTTTTTCTTATAGGCTAGTCAACTTATACTAATGTACTCTTTGGCACACACAAGTCCTACAAATACTATGCCCAGGTGAAATAAGCCGAACACAAAGACTACATTTTATATAATTCAATTTCAGTGAAATGTCTAGAAAAGGTAAATGAAGATTAATGGCTATCACAGGCCAGGCCAGGGGTAATAAGGAAAATGACAAGGGATCTTCTTGGTATGATATAAACATCCAAGTAGACTGAGGTAGAGGCTGTAAAGTCCTATAAATTTACTAAAACAATATGTCTTCACTCTAAAGAGGGAGGAATTTTAAACTGTGCCTCTGCAATTCTTGAAAGAAAGGATTAATGCTCTACAATTCTGTGAGTAAGTGGGGTCCCGGTCACAGGGTCTCAGAATGTCAGGGCTGTCAGGAAGTCATACCCTGGCACGTCTCTGTACTGTGGAAGAGGTGGGGCGTCTTGGGGGAAGACAAGGACTCAGAGCCACTCACAACAAAGAGCTAAGCTGCAAAGGGAACCCAGGTGTCCCAGCGCTTATCCTAGTTAACCTCGGCATTTCCTCCTGATTGTTTTGCATTCCACCAACACCCTGGGCACCAGTGACACACAAGCATATGTGCCCGAATCCAAAGTGGATGCTTCTGGAATATGCCCCATTCGGAGTAACCCGTGCTTTGTTCTCAGCTCACTTCGGTGCCTCTGGATTTCAGTCTCCTGTCCTCTCAGAGCATTCCGTTGATGTCTCTTCCCTGACCCTAAAGATGCTTGAGTGAAGACTTTTAGAAGCGGAGAGCACTCTGATTGGCTCACGGCTTTACTCCATCCTCCTGCAAACTCCTTCATTCAGATCCGGCCACAGGCTTGACAATCTACATGTAAAATAGATCCCCCATTTGCCACAAAATTAAAATGCAGTCCAATTAGGCAGAATACAAAGGAACTTGTCACCAAATTACCAGAAAAATAAATAAATAAATCATATGCTCCAATTTAAAACAAATGATAATATAACCTCAATTAAGTTGGGATTCACTGAGAGACCTCAAATGATAGAGGATCATAATGATAAAATATCCCACTGTTTAAACAAACGAACGAGTAAGAACCAACATTGTGGAAATAATTCAATCACCCTGAAAATTATGTGCGTGCATCAAAAACTGGCCTAGATGTGACCTAAAGGTCTAGGTCCTCCTCCTCCTCCAACAAACATCTCTGTTACAGCTGTAGGCCCCAGTGCAATGGCCTTTGAGAGGTAAATAGGACTGAAATGAAGTCATGGTCTTTGAGCCCATCAAAATCGGATCCCTATTCTTATAGGTGGGAGAGAGGGGTGAGGATGGCTCAGTTGGTAAAGCGATTGCCATGCAAGCCTGAGGACCTGAGTTCGATTCCTAGAAACCCCGATAAGTCCAGTAAAAGAACAGGGATAGTGCCTTAGACTTATAACCCCTGGGCTGGGGAAGCAGGGACATGTGGATCTCTGGGGCTGGCTGAGTAGGCAGCCTGGACGACTTGAGAGCTCCAGATCAGTGAGAGGCCTTGTCTCAAAAACTAACGTGGAAATTAAAAAAAAGAAAAAAGAAAAACAAAGGTGGATGACTGATAAGGAAAGACACCTGAGGTGGACTTCTGGTCTGTGCACACATGTACAGACACAGAGAGCAAAAATGAAAATAATAAAAGAAAGAGTCTCTCTCTTTCACACACACACACACACACACACACACACACACACACACACACCATTTCTCATCCCCCACCATGTGACAGCTGAATGAGAAGGTGGCCCTTTGCCAGGCCGGGAAGCTTGCAATCAGAATGGTTGGAAAATAAAGGCTACTTGAGCCACTACCCTGTGGCACTTTGTTATAGTGGCTGAACCACCAGAGTCAACTGCACACCTCTCTGGTTCTGCAAGCTCTCCTGTAATTCAGCAAAGTGACCCAGGTTAAGGACCCTTCCTTAGGAAGGCAACCGGGCCCGTCAGCCTGGGATAGAGCAACTACTCGGAGCCCCCGTTCTGCCTCTTGCAAAGGGCCACTCGAGAGCTGACTTATTTCTGCATGTGCAGTCTATCTCCCGATGCTTGCGCCTTGGCACCGAGAGGAAATGAAAATAGAACTGCATATTTAGCTCCACTTCCCTGTCGCATAACCAGGCCCTAACTTCTGAAAATGTACCTCAGCCTCAAAAAAAAAAAAAAAAAAAAAAAAGATGCCTCTCCTCAAACTGCCTCTTTCCTCGGGGGTTTGTATGTTCAAGAGGTCTGGTGATGACTGATTGCACAATCTCGGAGGTTCTCTGAAAAGAACCAAATATTGCCCTCTCCGGAAGTTCAGAAAAACCTCAGGACTAAGAAAGGAGGGAGAGCTTCAGTGTCCCTTAATACTCGATGAAGCTCGGAATTTAAATATACCAACAGCCTCAGGTGCTAGAGAGGCAGGAAGGGCACAGGGAAGTTTTGGAAGTTTTCTGGCCAGTTTCTTTTTCTCTGGCAAAGAGCAGCTTCTTTCTGTCTTTCACCTCAGTTACCCCAAAGGACCCGTTAGTTCACGTCTAATTTGGGGAGAAAATTCCAAACAGAGAGCATTGAGGTGATTTGATCTACACACTAACCCAGAATGATTGGGGGTGGGAAACAAAGATTCTGTCTCAAATCACAGAGGTTAAACCCATGCCCGCTATAACAGAATAAAATAGTGTAACCCATTCCCTCAAGTAACTCAGTTTACCCAGCTTTTAGAAGAAAACAGGCAAGAACAGGAATGCCTTGGAGGTGAATCCATGTAGCTTAAAACTAAACCACTTTCATCTTAGAGAAAGAGGGAGCAGGGAAAGAAAAAGAGGAAGAGGAGGAAGCAGGGAGTGATGACTCACACCTATAATCCCCAGCATTGGGATTGCCACAAAGTTGAGGTCAGCCTGGGCTAAATAGTAAATTACAAACTGGCCTAAAGTAGAATGAGACACTGCTAATCTCAATAAATAAACAGTAAATAATTGTCTGAAAACAAAAATTAATATTTGAATTCAACTAAAAGTTTAAACAGCACTATGATAAGACAAGTCGTTTGGCAGTGCTAAGAGACTCTCTTAAAAAGAAATCCCCAGTGCTCCTCAGGCTGACACAGGACCCTCTAAGACACAGCCCAGCCCATGTCCCTCTCCAAGAGCCACAATTTTCCTCCATTCTCTCAGCACCGCAAGGCCTGGCCCTCAGCTTTCACTGGCTCATGGGATGGTGGCCAGGGAGAGAAGTCATACTGAGAGCCCCCCAAGGTGCTTCTCCAGTGACCACCTGGTGAGATTTCAGCCTGCATGGGGTCAGCTTTGTCTAGCTAGGCAAAGGAAGCACTTGGCTTGGGTTGAGACTGAATTCTGTTTAGGTTTCCTCAGGGCTCAATTATAAACAGCCCAAAGAAAGGCTCTGCTGTCCTGAAGGGCACCTTTCAAGAGAAAGAAAAAAAAAAAAAAAAAGAGCACTCGCCTAACAAAAGGGGATTGTTTGGTCACTGATGTCCTGAGCAGGGTCTAGCGTATGACCTGGAGGCTTTCCGCAACGTTAAAAAGGCAGAGGCGAAAATAACAACAGGAAAAGAGTGACATCCTCCATCCCCCACTGCAGACCCCCGTTCCCCACAGAAGTGCCAACAGATAAAATATAAACCCCTTTGAAGAAACCTCCAGCCCGAGCTCGGCTTTCAGGTATTAGAAGACACCGGCTTCCCAAGGCCTCCCCACTGTCACATCAAACACCCGAGTGCTATTTCCCTGGTGTCTGCCTGGTTTTCCCCCACACCATAAAAAACAGGCTTTCCTTTTAATCTACTTAGCACACTGTGGGTAAAGGCCTCTAATTTCATAGCACAGAGATAACACAAGTAACTCATGTGACACATTAGCAGCTATGGATGGGAGAACATTCAGTCGGAGCTCATTGAAAACAATAGTGCGTTCCCAAAGGCCATGGCATGGTTCTTCACAAGGCTAACCCTCCTGGCAGTAACTGGAGTTATGGTTGGGTTGGCCAATTAGGGTCTAGCCTGTTTGAACTGCGCAGGTCCCCCTAATCACACAACACTTTCCTAGTCTGTCTAGGACCAACTTTCTAGCCGGACTTCCAGACTTCCATGTTTTGTGCTGCTTACCTAAAAGACCCCTGGAAAACGGAGGCAGGGGTGATGATCCGATTGGAAGAGAGCCCGCAGCGCAACCATGAGCCGTTTACCACAGCATTCAGAGGTGGGAACAGGTGAATGGCTGGAGCTCAGTGGGGCTAGCTAGCCCAGGCCTGGCCCCAAGCTCCAAGGCAGTGAGTGATAGCACTGTTTAAAACTAGGTGGATGGCACATAAGGACCAACAGCTAGGTTTCCGTTTCTATGAGCCTGCATGCATACACACACAGAGAGACAGACAGACAGACCCTCAAAAACGGTATGTGTTCAAACCACACAACAATGGAGACCTCACTAAAGTCAATATCGCCTGCCTGGCCAACACACACTTGTGTGTTTCTCTTTCTCTTTTGGAGCAACAACAACCAAAAAAAAAAAAAAAAAAAAGAAGAAAAAGAAAAGAAAAAAAAATTTCACCAAGTGTGTCCCCCAGCTTTGAAGGTCTCACACCCTTTCTCAGGCTCCCCTTTCATCATTCTCTCCCACATAGCCATTCTCCCCGGGCAGCGCAGAGACCTCTGCAAAGCTGCTATTCATCCCTTCTCCAGCCTTGAGGCTCTGCCAAGTGCAAGGCAGATTCCCTTCAGAGGCAGGATAAGTCAACGATGGACTGGGTAGAAAGTCTGAGGAGATGTGTGATGATGGGGGTGGGTGAGGGGTGGCAATTCCTCACTCATCAATTAGGTATCAGGAAGGGATCACCATCAAAGCAGAAGAAGCTCAAAGGCTTGACCCTAACCCTGGCTTTCCAGACACTGTTTCCAAGAACACAGAGGAACTCCAGTTTTTGTTTTGTGAGTTGAGTGTGTGTGATTGTGAGTATGGAGATCAGGGGCTGATGTCAGATGTCTTCCTCTATCCATCTCTAGATCACTTTTTTTTTTTTTTTTTTTTTTTTGAGACAATATCTCCCACTGAACCTGGAGCTCAATGATTCATTCCAAGTGGCTGGCCAGAGAGCTGGGGGATTTCAGGCAGACGCTTCCACGTGCTGGTTGTCCATGGCTGCTGGGGTCAGGACTCAGTTCCTCCTGCTTGTGCAGTGAGCCTTTTACTCACTGAGCCATTTCCCAATTCTTCTGTGTGTTAAAGAAACCTTTTTCTCCCTCTCTGAACCACACACAGCCTTCAACTTCCCAGCCAGCCACATGCATTTGGACCCTAGACCTCTTAATAATAAAGAGTCAGCTTTCAAGGCCCCTTGGCAGAGCGCTGCCCAGAGCTTGTCTCCAGCCTGGCTTATCCAAATGCACTTCCTGAAGTTCTTTCTCCTTCGTGCCACCAGCCCATGCTCCTTGCTAAACCATACTTCATTCTAGCTGCCCATCAGCCATTTCTCTGGCACCTCCAACTCATCCCACTCCAAGCTGAACACATCCCTTCTTCCTCATTCATACCCCACCCACTAAACTGTCCAAGCCTATAATTCTGTCCCTGGGCCCATCACTCTAGAATCCCATCTTAGCCTCCCGCACCCCCATCATCATGTGCTTGGGAAACTCAACCTTAGATTCCACCCTCCTCCCTCCTTTAAGTCCTGGCCCTTCAGAATTGCCTATATCTAATTTGGCCTAAGGGCTACAGTCAATTCTCCATCTCCACAGACTTATGCCTCGGTAACTTACCAGAAAGAAATCAGACACATTTCATCTACTCCACGTTTTGTTGTAGAGAATAGGGCCCAGCATGCCTCAGTCGGCCCCAGTCCACTTTCTCCACCCTTACCTCCTGCTCCTCTCCACCATACTCCTCCTGAAGGCTAAGCAATGCCTCATCCACATGACATGAATGGGCCTTCAGCACTGTGACCCTCTCAGCCTGGCATGCTTTTTCACATTTTATCTAGAAAATCTCACCATTTTCCCTCAAATCAGGTACATAATGAGCAGCAGCAAACTCTCCCTGGTTCCTCTCGAAATGTTCTTTCTGCTAAGCACACTGTTACACTTTGTTAATGGGTTCATTGACCACTCTGTGTATTTTTTTCTTAATGAGTTAACGTGTCTTCCCCACCCATCACTTTGTTCCTTCATTAACCAACTTGGGACCTGGCCCAAAGTCAGGGATCAATAATCACTTGAGGAATCAAAAACACAACCAGTGGCATTGCTTGGAAATATCTGAAGCTTTCAGAATAGGGATGTAGCTCGGTTGGGAGAATGCCTGCCTGCCACACCGGAAGTCCTGGGTTTAATCTCCTGCACCACATAAACTGGGTGTGGTAGTGTGTGCTTGTAATCCTAACACCTGGGAGGCAGAAGCAAGAGGACTAGAAGTTCAAAGTCATCCTCAGCTAAGCAGTGAAATGGAGGCCAGCCTGGGCCACATAATTCTCTGTCTAAGACATAGTCTGAAGCTTTCAGCGAAGGTCTTCTTTTGGTCTATTCCCAGGTTTATGTCAGTTGGCCTCCACATAGTGCTCTGCAGTCCTGTTGGGGTGTCTTGGGGGTGTTCCATGGGTACAGGAGTAAGTGGCAAGAGATACGAGACCATACACTATAGAAAATCTACAACCCTGCCCTGGAGGGACTGAGCCCAACGGGAAGATAAGCATGGCTGAAGCAACAAACTGTGAATTCACTATGGATTATAACTAATGAGCCAGAAAAGCAGAGTGCATTTGCTACTAAGAAAATAATCATGGAAAAGGCCAATTAATAAAGAGATGTTGTCAAGCTCCGTGGTAATTTTCATTATAACATTTTATTAGGCACAAGATGATATTGATATTTTTTCATGGAGGATTGCAATAAATTTCTCCACTAACTATATTCTTAATCCAGATGCCAGGCATTGATGTTGTCTTTCCTCTGATTTAAATCCTCCAGGGGTTTAAAAATCAACATTGTTGATTTCAGATACAGGTACTGTGCAGCTGTTTATGAAAGCACATTTTCTTCCGATAATTTGGTCATGAGAGCAAGCATTCTATCTATGAAAGGTAAGTGTGTTCTAAACTACATAAAAATCTCAGTTCTCCAGATAAGGCCTTCCTGGGGTGCTGGATCAGCAGGGAGCAGAGTCGATGGTGCTGCCAAAGCAAACCTCCAGAGTGAAGGCAGGTGAGAGATTTCTCAATGCCCCTAGCCAAAGTGTCCCAGAACTTCTGGGTCCCTTAGAACTTAGAGATGGAAACCTTGGAGACAGCAACCCAGAGTTCACACAGACCAGTTTTTAAGACCTCCCTGGAGATTCTAGCCTAGGGACTGGAACCTTGTTCACTCCCATGCACACACCCCACCAGCAGAGCCAGGCCCCTGGGGCAAAGGGGCACAAGAACCTACTTACGGAGGCTTTTTAATTGACATGTCCCAATGGGGAAGTCACATTGAATTCTGTCTCCCTAGATCCCATTTCTGCAGCTCAAGGTTTAGCTATGACTTAATGCACAAAAATATGCTTCTATCTTTGTGCTACGAAAATTATGGCACTTTCCTTGAGGGGAAAGATGACAAAGGAAAATGACCAACATTCCTGAGCTCTGGGATGCCTTGTTTTCACTTAAGAATCTCAGGGAATCAAAGTCCTCAGGCATGACAACAAGGATGAAGGACCTGGTGCCATTACTAGCTTAACCTGCTGTAACAGGTCATCTGGCCAAGCTAAAGGCAATACAGCCAATCATTTCATTCCAGTCTATCTACCGTCTTCTCATTCTGCTTGATATGTATGCATGTGTGCATGTGCCTGAGTGTGTGTATAAATGTAGTAATAACACACACACACACACACACACACACACATATATATGTGTGTGTGTGTGTATATATATATATATATATATATATATATATATATATATATATATAACACTTTATCTTTGTTTTCTGACTGTATCTTAGGAATAGGACTTCTCTTAGCTAGTCTCTTTCTTAAATACTCTGAGATCGGATGTGTGTGTGTCCCATACTATCACCAACATAAATTAGACAAAATAGATGCTTAATGGTGTAATTTGCTCTACAATGGAACAGTTATTACAGCATTACTCTATTTTCATTACCACTGAATATTAGGATCAGCTTCCAAAGTGTTAGAATGAAGAAATAAAACCACCTAATCACGGTGCCAATTAAGTCTGTAAAAGTCATGCAGTGTATCAATTCCAAACCATCCTGGCAGAAAGACAGGATTCTGCTTTCCCTTCGCTTCCTTGAGCATGCCATGCTACCTCCTCCTCTGCCCTTTGACCTATCCTAGTCCAATTACAAGCAAAATCAATAAAGACCCTTGGCAAGTGGAACTGATTCTCCAATAGTATATATAATCCACAGGCATCCCCTCTGCTCCTGCTAAGGTTACTTCGCTTGGTTTTACCCAGTGCCACATGAGTGGTACCCATCACCCTTTCTGCTTGCTCATTGGCTGTCCTACTGTAATACAACTGCAAACAGGCTGTGAGTGTCCGAGAGTATCGCTTTGCACTGTGAGTGTAAATTATTAGGTTACAATGTTAAGACCCAGCAGTCAGTGCTTAGAGTAAAACAGTACAGAAGAATAAGTTGAACGGAACCCTTGCAGACGGGGAGGAGACGGTGAGTAAAGAGAGGGGAGGGTGAGGAACGATGAGAAACAAAACAAGAGAAAGCAGCAGAGTATGACCAGTAGGAAAGATGATGGAGCTATTCCAGCCTGGATGCCTGGAGCAGGCCAACAGCCAGTGGGGACTATGGGAAGAATGGGGATGCAGGGAGGAAACGGGTAGGCAGGAGCTTGCTTATGGCCATCTGAAAAGTAACATTAGAGAACCCTAACAATTAGTTGAAGGGGCTCAACTCCCGTCACGTGACCTTTTTGCAGAATGAAAGGCCCATGAAAGGCCCAGCTGAATGATAGGGGCTGGGACCCAGTCCCAGAAAGAGAACTGGCATAAGGAAGGTGTCAGGACCCTCACTGAGGCCCCTGGGACTCATGCATATTGCACGGAACCAAGCAAGAAATACTCCAAGCCAAGGGAGCTGAGGACCTGAGTGGGAGGAGGAGAGAGGTACAGGGGACCTGGAGCCATCATTACCACCACCAGCAGAGCCACACTTACTGTTTCCCGGATCTGCTGGGAAGTGCTTAGCAAGCAGCATCACAAGGGATCATCCCAGCTCGGATGGCAACATCACCCTCCTCAGCTTCCATTGGAATGAACTCACCCGGGACACACAGTTAACGCAAGGCATACCCACAACTTCACAACACACCAGGTGTACGTACTCTGGTACGTGCTCAAGATGTGAGCAATTTTGGTCAGAGATGATCATGACTGGATCAGCCCTGAGGGTCGGATGGAAGGAAACAATGGATCCAATAGAGACAGACAGGGAACAAATGAGTACAGCTGGCTCTAAGCCTTACAGAGGCACAAGAAAATTGAAGATAGACGTGCAAGTCCGAAGCATGGAGCTGGCTTACTGGGAAAACTCTGTGGGGCCACGTGGAAAAGAGTGTCTGCACAGCAGACGGGGATCTACTTCATCTAAGACACTGCACAGAGGTGATAATGTAAACTGTGCTCCCGGTCATGTGGAGAACAGGCTCGCAGCAAGGACATGATACTATAAGATGAAGAAAGCCTTTGAGAACCGGAAGGAATGGTCACATGATGGTTGAATGAGCCCTTGGTCCATGTATCAGGTATCTGTGAAAAACAGGGCCACCGGGAACTTGAGAGGTGAGCAGGTGCCCCTACACTGATCCCAGAAGGTCTGAGAAGAGGAAGTGAGAACACAGGACAGGAAGAAAAAAAACAGGAAAAAAGGAAGAGGAAAAGACACACAAGCTATAGAGGTCAAACAGACCAAGGGTAAAACTTGCCAGGAGGAAAAACCATCAGAGGCGTCCAGTCTAAGCCACTGTGAGGCAAGTTCCCACTGTGAGGACAGTTCAGCGAGGCAGGATTCCAGCTTCCTTGCTGGCTGCTTAGAGCTCAGCACAGAGCCTGACGCAGAGAAAATTCCCAAAAAGTATTTGTTGAATTAAAGAAACGTCACTTCGGAGGCTGGGGAAACAGCTCCCTTGGTTAAGAGCGCTGCCTACATTTTCGGAGGTCCTGGGTCCAATTCCCAGCACCCACAAGGCAGCTCACAACTGTTGGTAACTCCAGTTCCAGAGGATCTGATGTCCTATTCAGGACACTAGGCACACATGTGGTGCACAGATGTACATGAAAACAAAATATTCACACACATGGAAGAAAAGAAATGCTGCCTTGTGCGCTCACACAAGTATGTCTGCTGTGAGCCACACAGGGGGAGCCCCAGAGTTTGCATTCTCAGCCAGTCTAAGGCAGATGCACTTGGACATATAATAGGGTAATCACAAGTGTATGCTAAAAATGGCATCAAGGCATGGCATGATTATAATAATGAGAATTTACACTATTTGTCCTCCCCCAGATCATAATGAGCAGCACCTGGAGCCCCACCTGAGTTGCTGTGGGGACCTTCCTCCTCACTCTCACCCCCTGCCAAGGCCTCACAAGGTCTCCATCTACCTCTCACCTGGGACAGGTCTCATGTTCTCGACAAGGAAGATCTCCTAAATATACCATGAAGCTAATCCTCAGGGCCACGATGTAGATTTTAAGTAGGAAAACAAAAACAGTGAAACTCAGAAAAATACTTTACGCGAAAAGCTTTTTTTGTGTGCATACACGAATATATGTATGTGTGTATACATACCCACATGTGTGTATTCGTGCACACGCGTAAATGGGTGCAAGTGTGTGTGTGTGTGCAAATTGGCTTACAATTTGCTTATATCATTGGGCATCACACCACAAGTATTTTAAGGGTCAAGGAGTTCCCAAACCTGAGTCCTCCTAAACTCAGGCTGAATGCCCCTTTTCTGAAATGTAGCCATCAAAATGTCTTGTTCAGCAGACAAGTAAACCTGACCGACTCTGAAACATCATGAGTTCAGAACTAGACTCTTCAACTTACTCCCAGTTTCACAACACACCATCTTTTTAGAAGAAAAGATTCATTTTTTTTCCACTGCAAAAATTGCACATTCATAATTTAAAAACCTCAGTAAAGAAAGAAAAAACCAGATGACCTACCTATACTTGATTGCTTTATTATTTCATTTTAGTCTGTGGATCCAACTTCATTTATTGATATAATTGTATTTCACATATACACATACACATTCATGCATACACTGTAACTTTTATTTTTTACAAAAAAAAAAAAAAAAAAGATACAGTTCTCTGTCCACTGCAGTGAATGGTGTTACTTTTCATTTGGAATAAATTAGACTTTCTTCCATGGTAAGAACACCCTCCCCCACCGCACCCCCACCCCTCCCCCACCGCACCCCACCCCTCCCCCTACACAAGGCTCTAGACACACGGGGCAGAAAGCATGTGAGGGCTGGAGGGCGAGCTGACGCTGTGACATGCTGTCTTCTGGACATGACCTGGCTAGTGGACTCAAGGACTCACAGCGAGGGTCTCCCAAGGCCTCGACCCTAGCTGAGCAGCTATTAATGGCCGGCTGGAGAGAAAGAGTCAGTTTTTACACTTTTAAAATATTTTTGGAGATTACACTATATTCAATCCTCACTTCCCCCTTCCCTTTCTGCCAAGTACCGCCACCCCACTCCCACTCCCACTCTCTCAAACGAGAGTCACTTTTCATTAGACATATGGCCACTGGCCATGCTCTAGCGGATGGCCCAGTGCCCATGTGGATATGAGCAGGACCAATTCGACTCAGTGGGCTGAAGAAACACAAAAATGAGTTTAAAAAAAAAAGAATAGTTCTCGACTGTGACAAGCTTGTTTTGTTTTGTTGTTGTTGTGGCCTTGCAGTATTCTATCTGTGGACCTGCTCTTGGAAATATCTCTATCGAGAGCGCAGCCTGAAGCTTGGCCTTGAGGAAGGACCTCACCAGGCAGAACCACCGCTCACTGTGTGACAGGGTGTGCCTGCTCCAGCGGGCTCTCCATAGCAGACACTCGACTCTATATCCCATACGTGGCTCTGTCTACTTTAATTATAATAGGTCTATCCCATTATCAATCAATCAATCAATCGCATAATAAATGCCTGCTTTAATTAATAACAGAAGTGCCCAGTGAGCTGAAAGATTGAACTACCCCACTACAGATGTGAGCATATGAGCACACATATGAGCTAGATGACATGTGTACGCACTTGAATACCCTCAATATTCCAGGAGGGCATAGTCCATGGGGAACTTGATGCTCTTTTTCCAGGGACTTCTGAGGACCTGCACGTGAGCGGAAGGGCATGAGATGAGAGGGCAGATTTGGCCTCTAGTCACACCCTCCCTGCCCCCTGAGGATGCATCCTCGGACACATCCCAGGCCTGTAGATGCAACAGCTTTGCTGTCAGGGTGGAGCTGGTCTAAAAGGTTCTCAGGACACATCTCACCCTCACATTTTGCCTGACAAAAGGGGTAGGGGCAGCATTAGGCACTCGTAGCCATGCCTCCCATACGCCCTCACCCTCAGGTCCTAAGGCAAGTTTGAGAATGTTCAGGAAGTCTTTTCAGCATAGCACCCATTCTCCAAGTGGCTCTGTGGGGTCTTGAGAAATCTCACCGAAACACACCCATCTCCGACACTGTGAAACGTAAAACTATCTGAGTGAAGGGCTGGAGTTCCGCACACAGCCCCTAGGAGCCCGCATTCTGCCCATCCGTGTTCACCCCAAGTGGGAGAGAAAACCAGAGTGAGGTAACCTAACTTGGCAATCTCATACTTGTCAGCCAGCCCACTCCAAGCACCATCAGAGGAATCATTTTTTGACGATCAAATTATTTCATCTGGTTTAGCTTTCTTGATACTTCATTACCTAGACAATTGAGAGTTATAGGCAGCTCACCCTCCCAGATGCCCTGCACTTTTAGAGAGAGTATCGTTGGCACAGCAATGTCCCTGTGGAGCACAGACTGTATCATGACCTTTTTCATCATTCTCAACTGGAAATTGAAAATGGAAGGGGATGCAGTTTATTTAAGAGGTCTCAGGCCTGATAAGCATACGTGGTTCCTCTGCGACTGGGTGTTTCAAGATCTGTTCATTTCCACTCGCTCATTCCTGTGACTGCCAAGGCTCCTAGGGGATGACAGAGGCTTTCGGCTTCTGAAGTTCAGGATCACATCTGGCTGCCTTTTCTCCGTCTTTGTCCACTTCTTCAGGTTTCTCTAAAACTAATTGGGAGAGTCAGTAAGCATACCCACCAGCTCCCTCAGCGCACCAGCACGTCCATCTCTCTGCTGTCTGTTTTTCCAAGTATTCCCTTACCTGCCTTTGTCAACTGGCATTCTTGACAAGCTCGTCAAGCCTTCTCAAAGTGTCGACTTGCCTCTTTTCATTGTCCTTGTTGGAGATAATTTAAAATTTCAGAGTCACTGGCGACTGACTTCCTTCTCTTTGGCGCACAGAGAAGTGTCTCTCTGTTCCTGCCTTCATCCGCAGCACCCAGTCCCCAGCCCCACATAGGTATCTTAACCTCTTCACACATGATTCTCAACCCCTCCCCCGTTTCATCATTCTTTCCCCCGCTCCCCAAAATACCTCACCCAGTGAAACACACTTAGCTTGTGGGTCCTTCCTTCACTTCAGCGAGACATGTCTGTGCCTAGAAATTGTAAAGTCACCTTCAAGAAAGAAGCATATAGTATAGGCTGTCAATTAATCAGAACAAGGCAGGGAAAATGACATCATGTACATCTCCAAGTCAATGTATCTATCTATCTATCCATCCATCCATCTATCTATACACACACACACACACACACACACACACACACACACACACACATATGCTTGGGGAATATCAAGGTGATTTCTTTACACAGCTGAAAACTCATAGTATTGTCTTCTCTATGGCTATAAGCCCAACACCTAACACCACAATGGTTAATAGCCCAGAATGCTGAAGATGGGTTTGGCATGCCTCACTCTGCATTCAAACATTGGCCTCTAGCTTTTGTTTTGTTTTGGTTTGGTTTTCTTTTTCCGGGTGGGGGTATGGTCCCCCCTTCCCAAAAATTCCACCTCTATTCTTTTCAAGCTTCCTGTTTATCCTTGATGATGTTCTTTGCCTATGAAACAAGTCAACTGATTTTTCTACTCTATAATTTCTAGTCCCACATCAGGTTTGACAGATGGATTTTTCAGTCTGCTTCTCTTTCTCCCTGTGAAGCACGGACCCACACGTCACCATTCCTGTCACGTGTACAATTCCATCAAGTTTCAGAGTGTCATTTATACACAATTTTATTTCTTCTTCTTCCACACACACACACCTACCACTTATGTACAGTGATCCACTGTATTCATATTTCATAAACTCCATCAGGATCCAGTCAAGTCCTCCCTTGGAGTAAGCTGTGTATTTTTAACAGTGCATGCCTTGTTCACTGGCTCGAGGATCTAAAACCCTAAGTGGTGGTGCCCTTTCCTTGCACCTCAGAAGACTTCATCTACCATGACTTCAGCCTGCATGAAGAAACTTCTTTCTTACTTTAGGACAGTTTAAGGCAATTTGAATCACAAGAGCCAACACCCAGTCGCACAAGGACGACACCACATGAGAGATAATACGCCTAGTGTATCATGACGTTTCTGTCTCGCTCACAGCCTCTGGTGGGGAAAACAGATAGAAATTCACCCTGAGATAGCCTGGGGTCCTCCTCCACCTTTGAAGGTATGGGAAACCTGTGTTCTCAGCATCGCTGAGTACAGGGCTCCCCAGCCAGGCACCAGGACTCAGGTTTTATAGATAAACCAGTCACTAGGACACACCATCTCATGTGACATGGTGACACAATTTGTAATACTGTCATGTCATGAAAGCCATAAAAACCTGCTGGGGGAGAATCGTTCCTCCTTCAAGAGCGGACTGTTCCTATCATTCCTTTCAGCATTGGCTCTGAAGAGCTGGGGCTGAAGGCCAGTCTACCTACGCAGTGAGCTGTGGTGCCTTCATTCCTTATCGCATCTGCTTCCTCTCTTAAAACGATTTCTTTGAACAATCCCCTTGATGCCTTTACCAAAAATAGTCAATAAATAATAATAATATAATTGGCTATCCTAACACCATGAATCCCAACCCACTGACATCAGAGGCAGCAGAAGCTAATCAATGATTAACATTAAGCGTGACAGTGGGATGAGGTCCAGAAACACTTCCCAAAGGCCATAGCTTGGAAAGGGCTTCCTCTGGGCAGCTCTAAATATTCTTTCCCACGCACTTGAACCTTGGAGTTTCCTGATCTTCCAGGTGTATGAGCCCCCTATCAAACAGACGCTGCCAACACCTCCAAAGGAATGGTTGAGTTACTGGTAGTTTCCACCCCTATTACCTGAGAGGAAGCTGCATTACAGGACTCGAAAATAAATTGCCTCCCTGAATACTTAAGGACTGTGCACCTTCGATAACTCTAGGGTAGCAGTTTTCAACCTGTGGGTCGCAGTCCCTTTGAGGGTGGCATACCAGATATCCTGCATATCAGACATTTACATTACAATTCCTAATGGTAGCAAAATTACAGTTATGAAGAAGCAATGACATAATTTTATGGTGGGGGGGTCACCACAACATGAGGAACTATTTTAAAGGGTCATAGCATTAGGAAGGTTGAGAAACATCGTTTTAGGAAGAGAAGAAGACTCTAGGAGACCACTGGAATCTGAGTACGCTCAAGGCAGAGGCAGGGGGATCACTCTGAGATCTAGGCTACGTGGTGAGACCCTGTCTCAAATAAGCAAATAAGTACACAAACAAACAAAAAGATTTCAGATTCTGGCTGAACGACTAGTTGAATTTTTGACTTGCTTCCTGCAACACAGAAAAGAAGGAAGCAAATTGTCCTGCTAAGGATTTCACAGAAAGAAAACCAGAAACCATTTCCAGGCGGGATCAAGACAGACCTGGGCTGATCTCAGACACCAGCTCCATTTTCAGTTCTGTAATGTACAATCAGAATTCAAGCTCAGAACAGTGACCCCACAGCACCGTCAGACTCTGAAACTCCAAGGGAAGATTCAATTACCTTCCTGATACTCTCTCTAGGATAGGAAAGGAAACCATACAGCTTAAAAAAAGAAAAGAAAAAAAAAAACTTACTCAAAAAGACAAAAAAAAAAATACATGGGTTAATCTAGTGTCAGACAGAAGAATCAATTCATTGACAATGCCTTGGTACCTTCAGGTTTATTCTATAGCAGCCACAACTCAAACACTTATCATCTGCGTTATTTTTAAGCATCAATCTAAAAAATACACAATGATATTACTATATAATTTAGTTGAAAAGTTTTAACGGCTTAGCTCTAAACAACATTTCCCACGATGCATCAGGCATTAAAAGTAAATATAAAAGGGAGAGACACACACACACAGAGGGAGGGAGAGTGAGGAAGGAAGGGGCCGCTAGTCTAAATCAAGAGCAATGGAGATTTGGGGCTTGGAAACGTATTCTACATTCTAGGTTAGTATATGCTCTAGCAGCTGAAGCTCTTTCAAGCTCAAATTCTCCTTGCTCTGGAAGAACTGATAATTCACCCTGACGGTTGGATCAGGGATCTCCATGAAGGAGTGGAAGACACCTCTTTACAAAGCTGTTTGTCATCTCCTAGAAGATATAGACAGTGAAGGACAGAGGGGTAGAGGGTGTCATATCAGGGCATAAACACACACATTCACACGTGAGCACACGCGCACACCCACACACAAGCCTACACACACCTCTAAAATACAGTTTTGTATTTTGCCTCCTAAAACCCAGAAGTTCCCACAGAGGCTAAGAAGGAGCATGGTGGTCAGAGTGGGAGAGACGCCAGGGAAAGGATGAGAAGTCTTTGAAAAACCATGCTGTACGAATTCACAGAACATGAGGGCTGGGGAGCTGGCTCGGTTGGTAACGTGCCCAGAACACATGTACAAAAGCCAGGTGTGGAAGCACATACCTGTAATCCCAACACTCTGGGGGGGGGGGGGCAGGAACAGGAGGATCCCTGGAACTCACTGGCCAACCAGCTTAGCGGAATCACTGAACTCTTAAGTCCAGTCAAAGACCCTATCTCAAAGACAGAGTAGAGGAAGGGTTGGGAGGCGTGGAGGGAGGGGAACTGCCATCGGGATGTAATGGAAGAGGGAAGAATCAAAGTCAAAATAAAATGAAAATAAACTGGACGGCAATTGGGGAAGACACCTGACGTTGACCTCTCGCTCCCCAGGCGCACACATTCACGCACACAGATGCCCACACACGACAGTGCACACTCGCAGTACCATTTTAAAAATGGAGTTCATGTTATGTGCATGTAATTGTCAAAAACCTCCAACTCAGTGAGTCTTTCCAACGTCACACAGCAAGTTCCTAAATGCACAACAATGCTGACTTGAAAGGAAAATAAAACTGTGCCCCTTTATCTGACATTGACCAGAGAAAGGCCCATGGGGTTTTCGTACTTGCATTCGGAAGATTAACTTCAGACCTAGGTGACTTTGTTTCCAAAAGCGATTAAGCTGTCTCCACAAGTCCTCTGGACATTGTCATCCACAGATACAATTCTGGCTATTAACATCCTCACGCCTCTCCATCCCACTTTAGGAGTCTGTTTGGCATCAAAGGAGTGTACTGCGCCCCCCCACACACACCTACTTTTGTGCCCTAAGCAGTCAGGAGGAGGAGTGTTGCCCTAACCAGCTTCTGCACGGGCACCAGCCACACTGTGGTGTCAGAAACAGGCATTTTCGAAAGTTCAGGACCCCTTACAATACCAATGTATTTTGGAAAACAGACAGAGGGTGTGCCAAAAGTGTTTTAGCCACTCCGGCCTTGAATTCTGGATTAATAATTCAATTCTTTATAAGAAATTAGGATGAAGCAACAGAAAGGTTATCCTAACTATCATGAAATGCATTTTCTAAAATTATTCCATTGCATTTTAAAGGGTATAATTATAAATGGTTTTATGAGCAATTTACCAGAAAGTTAAAGTTCTTTAGTTAAAAAAAAAAAAAAAATCATCCCATCCCTCTGGCAAAAGATTTTTCTCCCAGCCAGAGAAACCATCATTCATTCGCCATAGAGGGTGATCTGAAAATTCATCTCTGGAAAAGCTGCCATACCCCTGGGTGAGAGAACCTTCCAGAAAGTGAATCAGCAGGGACTGGTGAGAAGAGGGAGGAGACACAGTTCCAAAGCGGAGGTTTCCGCAGCTTTAGCCTCCCTGTAGGTTGCAGAGCCAGACAGGCCCTGTTAATCGATGCTGCAGTCACTCTCAGCTGGGCTCCCCGGGCTTGTCCCTCAATCCCACCCCAGATTCTCCATGTTAACCCTATCCTCTGGTTTCCATTTCTTTTCTCTTCGGTTGGCCGGGCCCTGAGAGCCTCGTGCACTGGCACCAAGAACATGGTACTCAGCCCTGTGAGGGCAGCTCTAGTGATGTATGGTGCGTAAGCTGCTGGCACGCATAGAATATGGAGATGCTGGAAAAGGGTTCCTAACAACAGTTATGTCACAAGGCTCACAGCTCCCTCGAGTCCCCAAAAGCCTCGTTAAATTAGGGATTCGCAGTGTTTTGTTTTTTTCACTTTATTTTTACTTGCCACGTTGCTTCTTGCCTGTTTTTTGTTGTTGTGGTTTTTTCTTTTCTTTCTTTCTTTCTTCTTCTTCTTCTTCTTCTTCTTCTTCTTCTTCTTCTTCTTCTTCTTCTTCTTCTTCTTCTTCTTCTTCTTTCCTGGTACTGTAAAGATGGGGCTGAATGACACCAGCCATCATTAATACTTTCTAGAAAATGGAAGGGTTTCATTAAGGCCGCTATCATTCCCTTGGAGTTGTAAGGAGCACAGGGAGATCGGATTCCAGATTATAAAACCACACATCTGATTTTGAAAGCCCAGGCACTGGAGGCCTCTAATCCGTTCAGACTTAGATTCCCAGGATGTAGGAATTTAGCAATAGCCTCAAATCTACCCAGGTAATGTCTCGTGAGGTCACATCAATGTCATAAGAATACACCCACGATCCCTGTAGACGCCAAGCATCTGCTGGCTGGAAACGAGCCCTCGAAACAGCGTGGAAAACACCCCCCAAGTCGGAAAGCTTCGCTTTCACCCAGGACCTCTATTCACCTTCCACGAGGTGGAATAGGCTAATTTGTGAGGTGGTGATGTTTGCTGTGTGTTTTGAGTCTGGGCCTTTACGTTTTAAGTGTTTAAGAGGCATAATCACCTAGTGTGTAGGTTAATTTCTTTCTGATATTGTAATTTATGCAACATTAATATGGGATGCCAGCTCCAATTTTCTTATGCTTACACTCCGGGAGCCGAGTTGCATATTCTGCCAACTCCATTACATCATCTAAAAACCCAAACATTTCCCATTTGCACATCACAACTACCCAGCATACTTACACAGTCTCTCTTTTTCTCCCGGGTGCATGCTCACTGTCTCTCTCTCTCTCCCTCTCTCTCTCTCTCTCTCTCTCTCTCTCTCTCTCTCTCTCACACACACACACACACACACACACAAGATTAGTACCCCTGGAAATATAGGCACTACACCTGAGGTCAAGGTTTGCAACTGCAAGTAATTCCTGGAAGACATTACTACTGCTGTGTTAGCTAAAGGATGCCTCCATGTCTGACCTTCCTTTTTTTTTTTTTTTTTTCATTCAGACTGTTATGTAACCAGTGCCTGCGTGCAGGATGTGAGTGGAGTGTCTGGGCCTTCCCTCCTTCCCATTAAATCTCCTCTGAGCAACAGACAGGGATTTTTTTTCAAAGAATCGGTGTGGGGGCTCTAGGGGGTAAAGGGTATATGGGTTAGCAGGTCATCTTGTAAGATACACATTCCTTCTACTTTGACTCCTTGTAGCTTGGGGCAAGGAGGGGTATGATACCAAATTCCCTGGCTTTATATAATTTGCAGTAACAGCAAGTTAGGGATTTGTACTCGGTTCTGCAGCCTGCCGCCCCATCTATTGCAAGAACACACCTTCTGGCAGAAATGACACCTGAAGATGTTAATAAAGCAAGGGAGGTGGGGAGGGGCTAAAGGGAGAGGAAGGGCACAAACCAGAAATCAGAGCCACTTCCTAGATACTCTGCCCCCCCTTCTTTAAAAAAAAAAAAAAAGCCTCCAAACACATGAAGGGGATTTTCTCCAGCGTTTCTGATTAACCCTGTTACATAACCCGCTCGCATTCCAAATCTCCGGCTCCAAATAGACTCTTTGCAGCCAAAAGCTCGCTGCACACAAACTCGCAGATCTGGTGGCCCGAGGCGGCGGCCCCCCACCCCCGAACCTTCACCCGCTTTTCCTTTCGTCCCGGTCCTTGTCGCCCCCATTCCTCTGGTTCAAACCGAGCTTCAGTGCAGTCACTCTTCGGAAATCGCCTTTAATTAAATGGTCCCCCCCTCTTCCTCCGGCATATGTCATCCCGATGGCTTTTACTGTACTCGAATTCCGTGAATGGGAAAGCGCCCGGACAGGGGGTGTGGCTAAGGTGGGGCGGGAGGGGGGAATACTGTAAAACAGCCAGCACATGATCAGCCATGTTCCTACCTCTAACTAGCACCTCCGAGAAGAAGGGAGCGGCTCTCCTTTCACCTTCCCCCAGGCCCCCTAGCCGCCAACCCCGGCTGGAGAGACTCTGTGTCCCAAGCCTCTGGGTGGCTCGCAGGAGCCTGCTTCCTCCGGAGTGACAGGCGTGATTTATACATTATTTACAACAGTAATTAAAGCGGCAGCTTCCTCCTGCTCTTCACAAACTCCCGGAGCATTCAAATAAATAATCTCCCACCTCCCGAAGGAGGGGGTGGGGATCCCACAGACGCTTCTGACACCTTTAAGAAGGGAGTCACTCTCCCCCCCCCCCCGCCCCACACCGCGCGCGCCTGGGTCAGGCCACTTTCGAAAAACGCCTGGAGGGGAGCGAGCTTCCTTGTCTCCCTGGTCCCCTCCTTCACACACTCCAGGCACCAACACGAAATAAACCAATGGCCCAGGGAGGGGCTCCTCCTTAGCTCCGGCCAACCAGCACTCAACTCTGATCACCCCCGGGTTCCTGCAGAAACGCTGGGCACCGCGGCGAGGCGAGGGTAGGATTCCCGGACGGAAATAAGTTTGGGTGCTTTTCTAGGCTTGTTTGCTGTCGCAGCCGCTCCCTCCGATCGCGCGTGGAGCGCCCCACTCCACAGCCGCCCTCCTTCCCTTCGCGCGCAGCACACGCCCCCTGCCAGCCTCCTCCAGGGCTGCGGGCTCCGAACCCCCGGCTACAAAGTTGCGCTTCTCCGGATCCCCGCGCCCCGCCGGGCAACACCACTGCATCCCGCGCGCCGGGACCCGGATTCCTCCGGCGTTTCCTCCAAACACACCTCCAGCGCTCCGGAGGAGAAGCTACCCGCGACCCCCCCCCCCGCCCTTCTTAGCCCGGGGAGCGCCCCTTTTCCGCCCCCCTGAGACTCCTAGGTCTCTCACTCCTCCCGAACCCCCAAGCCTTTCTCCGAGAGGGGGGACTCGAACAAACGCCTCGACTGCTGCTGCCGGTGGGGAGGGGGGAGGGGAGTGGGTGTGCGAGAAACTGTCAAAGAGCAAAAAAGGTAACCCAGGAAGCAAGTAGCCACAAACAGACCCCCTCCCCCTTCTTAAAAGGACACTACCGCTTTAAAAGTTTCTTTGCCCCCACTCCTCCGTCTCGCTTTCTTTTTGGTGGGGGGTAAAATCGCATTTAATCTGGACAGCCCGTCTAAGCAAAAAAATAAATAAATAAAACATGCAATCAAGGGGGAGGTGGGGTTGGAGTCTCCCGGCTGTCAACGCTCCGGTGCGTCCTACAAGCCCAGCACTGGCTTGCAAAAGTTTGCAACATTTGTGGGGGGCGGCGGGGGGAGGGGCGGGGGTGCCGGCCGCTCAGGGCATCGCCACGGGCTCGCGCGCGCGCGCACCGGCCCCGGGGACCCCACGTCTCGCCCGCTCCTCGGGCGCGCGCTCCCCGGGGCGCCAGGTCCCCTCCGGGCTCGGCGCACTGCTCCCGCCGCCCCCCTGCCCGGAGCCCGGTCGCAGCTTCTCCTACCTCGGCTGGAGCTCGCGTAGCTCTGCCTGCGCCCCGCGCCCGGCGCCTCGCTCTTGCGGCCCGCGTCCTGGGTCAGCGGGGTCTCCCTGGAGCCGGCGGCCGCCTCCGAGCCGCTGCTCCCCGGCTCGCTGGCGGCGGGGTCGGGGGCTGCGGGAGCTGACTCCATGTTTTTTTTCCCAATGTAGAGATCGGCGGAGATGGCGAGCTCCGAGACTCCCTCTATCTTCTGTTTTCAGAGCGACTCTATGGTACCAAAAAAAAAAAAAAAAAAAAAAAAGGAAAAGGAGAGCAGGAGGGACCTAGCCAGGCGAGAGCGCGAGCGAGCGAGCGCGCAGTGGCGGTGGACGCGTGTGCGGCCGAGAGGGGACGCGAGGCGGGTCTGGCCACAGGCAGCGCTAGCGAGAGCGTCTCCAGCCGGCCCCCGCACCCACACTCCCCACCCTCCAGACCCCAGACCGGGAGCCACACAAGGCTGCCAAATTTGGGAGGTGGGGGAGAGAGGGGGGTAAGAGAGGGGGTGTCTCCTGCGCCCCGATCCTCCCCCTCGTCTCTAACCCGGCGACAGAAAGGAACGGTCGGCGACGCGCTGCTCTGTCTACTTTTGAGATTCCTTCGGGGGCAGTAACTCGGTGTCCCCTGTCTGCAGCCAGCTTGGGAGGAGGAGACAAATCCGGTTATCCGCGGTGGGGCACTTGCTGGTAACTGCAGCTCTCGGCAGTCCTGGTCCGAGCCTGCGGGGGGGGGGGGGGGGGGGGGGGGGGGGGGGACTAAAAGGGAATGAGAAGCTGACAGACACCCCCGGGAAGGAGGAAGGTGGGAGGAACGTGGCGCTTTTTACTTTGGGATGGGACAGCCTGGGGTTTCCAGTCTTAGACATATGACTGGGTCTACAATAAATTTTATGATTTTAGGATGCGTATGGCCAGCCAGTAACTAGTGTTATGGAAAGAGGTCTCTTTCCGCTTCTTTGCAGTTTTTCTCCGTGAAGGATCCAGAAACCATTTGGCAGTACACTATTTTGTGAAGCAAACTTTGGCCCGTTTGGTGAAGGACTCTCCGAGCCCACGAAAAGGGCCTAGCTGCATCTGAACTCCAGTGTGCCTGCTAGTTTTCGATTCCCATTGGTACTTTTGAGATTAAAAGCACAGGCTCATCCACAGCAGACAGACATCCTGGAGAGGTATTAATAACGTCTGGATAATAAAAAAAAAAATCCAGATAATTAAAAAGTCTTATCTTTATAAGGCATGATTCTGCGCTTTCCTCCCTTTGGAGCACACCCATCTCCTGGCAGATGCTTAAGGAAAGCTGAGAATTAAGAATTAAGGGCCTCCACCCCAAACTCCAGTACATAGTCCCACTACTATGGGCGGTGAACAGGGAGAGCAGATTTCTCTACCTCAATAGTGAAGCCACCGTTTCCTTTTATTTCCAAAGACAGATGAAATCGGACCAGTTCTATACCCCCACCTACCTTCCAGAAAGCCTGAAATTGTTAACACAAATATTATTATGTGCCAGAAGGAGGCAAAATTATGTGTGTTTCAGGGGGGTGAGGTGAGGCACAGAAGTGGGGAACATTGTACCTCTGCTAATTTTCTGGTTTGGAAAAAATGCTATTAAAAAAAAAAACCAAAACAAAACAAAAGAGAAGGATAAAACCTAGCTAAATAGTTTAAGAATCACCTCCCCAACACACACACACACACACACACACACACACAGCCTGCCAGTCGCTATTGATCAGTTACGTTGACTGGATTCAGGAGCACGGTGATCTTGCCGACACCTGTGTATTCCTCGGCCCCACTGTGGTCCATTCTTCCAGCGGATGTAGACGGGCAGTTCAGGGTTGTGACACCTGAATCCGGGCTCTGTAAGGATCCTTGGCGGTAGCCTATCCACTGGTGCCTGTGCACAATGCTGTGACTGTCTCCTTTATCTCGAGTCAGATGTGCACTTTCCCCAGACACCATAGCAGGTTTTTCTGAGCAGCCTCCGCTCTCAGGACTTTGGATTGGTTAGCCTGTCTCTGGTGTTCTTGCGGCAACTGACCTAGCACCGTCACATTTGACTTTTCTAAGTAAACAAATGCTTCAAAGTACACAGCTTAATAGACAACTTCCTCTGGACAGTCTCAAAATACATCTGCTGGTGGTTTCAGAATACTGCTTTTTTTTTTAATTTTTAAATTTTTACTTGAAATAGAATTACAGCACCACCCCTCCCCATTTCCTTACTCCAGCTCCTCCCATTCCCACTCCCCCCCCCACTTGAAAGCCTCTTTATGTTTGACTATATTTGTTGCATATATAAATAGAACCTAGTGAGTCTGTTTCTGTTGTTGGGATGTCTATGGTTTCAAAGCTGACCACTCTCTCTGCATTGGACAGCCAATAAAGGGTTCAACCCCAAGAGAGGCTAATTCTCCTTTCAGCAGTTGCCTGTAGTTCAATGTTTTGAAACAGGACCTCTTCCACATTAACCTGTCCATTGATGTCGCTATTGTTCTGGTCGTGTTTATGTCATTCCTAAGAGAGGCTGCTTCACAGCGGAGTTCCTGCTCCCCTGGCTCTTACAGTCTTTCTGCCACTCTTCCACAGTGTACCCTAAGTCACAGATACAGGAGCTGTGAGGTAGACGTATCCACGGGAGGCTGGCCTCCCCATGATCCGTTCATCTCTGCATTGTGTCCAGTTGTGGTTCTCTAGCTAGGTCTACAATTGCTGTAAAGAAAAGCTTCATTGATGGGGCTGGTGGTAGCTACAGTTAGCTTTGTTTATGAGGATAATATGCAGAACGTGGTAATGAATTATGCTGTTGCAGCAAAGTGGTGGCCGTGGGGTCTGGTCGTTCAGTTGGTTCTTTTATGGTTCTCCTTCAACCAATTGGGATAGATCGCTCTATAAACACCTTCCAGAAAAGAACAATCAGGGAGGCCCTGCTGGCCTTCATTAAGTAAGAGGCAGATCTCTGTGAGTTTGGTCTACACGGTGAGTTCCAGGCTAGCCAGGACTGCATAGTGAAACTCTGTTTCAAAACAAAATGAAAACCGAGACAGAATCTCCTCCGGAGGATCAGAGAAAGATCCCAGAAGGGGGTACGGGTAAATTTCCCCTAACTCAACATAGTCACTGCTTCTGCAGCTTAAAACCAGGAGAAACTCAAATGCTGACCCCCAGGGGAAAAGTAAAAGTGAACTAGACACTCTTGACTGTCAGTCACTGTTACTAGACTATAAATCACCGGGATTGGGGAAGCATTTGAACCAGGAAGAGCACAGTGCTTAGGTGTATTTTCTTTCGCTTCCTGGTGTCCCTTTCTGATCACTAATTAAGACTTTCCAGTTTCCCAGATATTTGGAGATTCAAGAGCCTCCTTTAGACCCTGCTCATTGACAAAGGGCAACAATGTTTGCTTTAAAATGATTGTTTTCCCTTACACTCAGTTCTCTGATAGGCTCTGGCTCAGAAAAGCTACTCTCTGTAGAAGAGATAAGTCTAAAGCCACATTTACTGTTTCTACTCCCTCCTCACCTCCCATCCAGGAGTCCAGGACCACCTCACCAGCCACAGGCTCCCCTCCTGATGGTGACACCAGTTTCCCCTGCACTAAGGTAGAAAACCTCAGAGTTCATTTAAAGTCCTTTCACACTCCAGTCCCTAACTGTCCTCATCCTAATGTATTTGCTAGGTTCCTTCCGTTCTTGGCTTTGTCATCTGTACCCCCTTTTTGCAGTATTCATTCAGTATCAGACAAGATTGCTCCTCACAAACCATTGCAGTAACCTTCCTGATAACTGGCCTTCAGTCTCCCAACTACTCGAATCCATTCATTCTAGACAGCACTGCCAAGTTAATTACCCTGAACTACAAGCTCTCATTTCCCACCATGTCACTCCCATGCTTACAAGACTTTAATGGCTCCCCATTGCCGATCCAATTAGCTACTAACTACAAGGTATTCACAGCTCTACCTCACTTATCTTGGCACTCCTACACCAGGGATGGAAAGCAGATCTCATCTCAGGTTGGTTGAAAAGGTGTGGGCTGGGATTGATGAAGGCTGTCTCCCATGGGCGGAAGGATAGGAAGGGTGACAAGCATGCAAGATTGAGTTTGCCAAACTGCCTTACATAATCCGTACAATCCAGATTCAGTCTTCGGGCCAGCGTGGCCAATGACGCCTCCTTGCTGTGTCCAGGTTGCATGTCAGTTCTTTCCTCTGAGTGCCTTCCCTGCTTCCCCGCTTTCTCCACTTACTGGCATCTACCTTTTATCCAAGCTCCAGCTGCATACCAGTATTTGATCTGTCTTGATGCTTCATTTGTTCTGTTGTTACAGGATGTCTTGGAGTTGAAGCTGGCCCCAGACTCCAGAATGACCTTGAACTTCTGATCCTCCTCCCTCTAACTCCTGAGTGCTAGGATAACTGGTGTACATGGCCACAACAGATTTATATGGTATTAGGCATTGCACCCAGAAATTAATGAATGCTAGCCAAGTACTCTTCTAACTGAACCATATCCTCCCCCCATACCCTTTTTTGTTGTTCACGACTTTATACTTTTAAATAATTATTCTTTAAAATTGTCTTGTGACAGTTTCATACATCTTAATCAGACCCACCTCCCCAACTCTCTCCTTCCATTAATCCCTCAAAGCTTCCTTCCTAACAAAGCTTGCCTCAGACTTTCATGTCCTTCTTTTAACAAGCTGCCAGTTAGTGCCTTCCATAAGTGCATTAGTGTGGAGCCGTCCACCAGACCTTGGGCAACCTACTAGGAGCCACACCCCTGAAGCTAAATGACTCTTCCCTCCTCCTTCCTCAGCCTCCCACCGCCAATAGCTTCTCAGTTAGGGGAGGGGTTCAGGAGGCCCCATTACTGTGCAGCTTTCTTCCAGCACACGTGCAGCAGTGTTGGTCAGCTTGATCTTGGAGTGCTCATCATAGCTGCTATGAGCCCGTAAGTTCAATAGTCATGTCAAGCCAGAAGACAGCATTACACAACGCGCTCACCCACCCTCCAGCTCTTACATTCTTCCCACGGCATCTTCTACCGTGTTTCCTCAGCCTCTGGGCCGCTGAGTTGCGCCCCTCCTAAGACATCTAATATTTAGTATTGTTTCAGGGTTGTTTGAACATTTATACTCTCTTCCCTGGGAGATAACAGTTCTTTTTGTTGTTGTTGTTGTTGTTGTTTTTCAAGATGGGGTCTGTCTGTGTAGTCTTGGCTGTCCTGGACTTGCTTTGTAGACCAGGCTGGCCTTGAACTCACAGAGACCCCGCCTGCCTCTGTCTCTGCTGGTATTACAGGCTTGCCTGGCTATGATAACAGTTCTTGAAGCCAATCACTATGTCCTTGTAGGTGGTAGGCAGCCATTACAGTTAGTGGGTTTGGGGAACGGAAGTGAACTAATCAGAAAATAACATGTCCACACAGTGATCCCATTACACAACAAGAATGAGAGCCTGCGTATTTCAACTTTCAATCACTTGGAATAAGGCTCTCCTTCCTGGATAAAAGATTAGCTGACATGTATGGGCTGTTAAAATTTATATATGCAAAAAAGTTGACAGTTATTTTTCTTGCATTTCTTGTAGAGAGAGGAGAGAATAAAAATGATGGCAGCACATAGCAGAATTTAGTTGGGAGCACGGAGCTTTCTACAACACTCCCAAGAACAAAGGACGCAGAAAATTAAACCTGAGTGTCTAGACAACAAGCTTCCTTCCTTTCAAAATAGCTCTGAGAAACCGAAGCAGAGCCATGTGCTGAAATAGAATCTAATGAAAATATAGTCCTGCTTCTAGGCTTGTGACAAACTGCTCTGGAGAGGGTGGTCTCTGTGATCCATACCCAGGGCCACCAGAGCCCTCCGGCTAAACCCAAAAAGCAAAGCTTGGATTGGATAACCTTTGTATTGATGTAATCTGACTGGCCCTCACAGCCTCAGGTTTTAGTAGTCAGTCTCCAGCCTAGTGATGGTATTTTGAGAGGCTTTTGAATCTGTAAGAGGTGAGGTCTAGCCAGGGGAGGTTGATTAGGACTTGCTGGCCTTTGGAGGATATGATGGGTACCTACTTCCTGCTGTGTTCCTTTGCTTCCGGCTCCATTATCATGGAAACAGCTTCCATCACACAATCCTATTGCCAGCTGTCTCTGGCCTGATGGTCTGAAACCCTGAGCCAAAATATATCTCTCCTTAAAAAAAAAAAATTGTTTTCTTCAGGTGTATTAGTCAGACTGACTGAAAACACAATCTTTTTGGTGGTAAGATCAAATCCGAGCATGGCAGACACGCAGACTCGAAGAGGTAAAAAAGGAAATGGAAGCCTGCAGTGTTCACGTGGGAAGGGCCCACTCCATCTGATCCCACTATACCCATGGGGAAACTAAGATACGGAGAAGTGACTTCCTCATGGCAACACAACTGTTCAGGAACATTAATTAATTTTATAGCGATTGGCTGTTGAAATGACAATGGCTTAGACATATTGGGTTAAATAACAGCATTTTCTTGAATCAGATTTAATTTAGTCTCTTTCACTCTTATTTAAAAGCTGACCAATAGGAGCTGGAGAGATGGCACTTTTTCTTCTTGCAGACAGCCCGGGTTCACTTAACACCCAATTGGCGTCTCACGGCTATCTGTCACTCCAGTTCCAGGAAATTCAGTGTCCTCCTCTGAGTTCTGGGGGCAAACAGCATGCATCTGGTACATATACTTACATTCAGGCAAAACACTCAGACACCTAAGAGAAAATTAAAAAATAAAAATAAAGTTAAACCTGACCAGTAGAACATTTAGATGACTGTGTGATTGACATTCCAGATCTATAAGGCAGCACAGTGTAGACTGTTTCTGTCACACAGTAGGTATCTTAAAAATTTATTGAGAGTCACCGTGAAGGCTCAGCTACAGACACCCCTGAGTGAACACCCATCTTCTCCTTTCTTAAAACCCTAATTGTGCTTCTACAGTTTGCAAGGCATCCGGCTGGGTGCTGGGAGATGAAGTTCCCTTGACATATAGGGAAGGTGAGACCTTCAGGCAGGAGAGCTCCCTGCCCCTGTTAGCAGCATCACTCAGGGGTGAGGCTCAAGTCTGCTATCAATCAATTGGTAATTGTCCTCAGGTCTTGTGGCAGGGAGGGATGGGTCCTGGGCAGCTAGCTCCCTTTGATAGTTTCTGGAGCCACTGCTGTGGCGTTCCAGAACAGAAAAGCCTTTGACAGCATGTTGCCTTTCCTCCCCTGGTGAAGATCAGCTTATTGTGTGCATGTGTGTCCATTTCTGGACTGCCTAGTCTGCTCCCGTTTGTCTGTTCTTTTGCAAATATCACACAGTCTTGTTGACTGCAGTTTCGAACTGCATTTTTGACTCCAGGCCATTGTAATTAGGGGAATGTGAACGGCCCCATGTGGCTAATGGTCATTTTATTTGACAGTGCAGACTGCCCATTTCACATTTTAGGCTTTCTCCTTCTGAGCCTCCTTCCCGTGGATATTCATTGACAGACATTTAGCTCCTATGACCAGTTATTTTGTTTAAAAAACACATGAAAGGCACAGTAGAAGATTCTAAGCTGAATCAGGCAGACTATCCTCTGTAAGGACATAAGACAAGTTTATACGTATCTGAGCTTTAAGAAATGAGTTATTCAGGGCCAGGGTGTTGCTACGTTGGTAGAATTCTTGCCTAACATGCAAGAGGCTTTGGGCTCTGTTCCCAGCAGTATATAAACCAGGGTATGACAACACTGTTTACCTGTAATCTTAGCACTCAGGAGTTGGGGACAGGAAGTTCAGAAATTCAAGATCATCCTCAGCTACCTTGTGAGTTCCAGGCAAGCCTGGGCTACATCAGGCCCTATCTCTGAAACAAACAAACAAACAAACAAACAAAGTCAGCATTAAAGACCACAGAATAGGTTTAGGTAAAGTGTCTAAAAAGAGGCCATTGTAATTAAGCAAAATGATAATAATATAAAGTTGAAAAGAAGTTATGTTTATTAAAAAGATGAGCTTTTTGAAAAAAGATTTGGGGGAGCTGGCTCCGTTTTTATCCTCCAGATATGCTGGTTCATGTTAATTGTCAGCCTGACAGAACCCACAATCACCTGGGAGATGGACCACTGGCACACTTTTGGGGAATGATCTTGATTGCCCCGAATCAAGGCGTATCATAGGGGGATCACAGCTGGATCACAGACTGTCTAGGATGAAGAAGGGAGTCTGGACATGTATGCATCCTTCCCTAGCTCTCTGCCTCTTTATTGTGGAGATAAAGCTGCCTCAGGCTTCTAAGGGTATGTCTTCCCTCTCATTGACTGACTGTCTTGAACTGTGAGCTGAAGTAAACCCTTGTCTCCCTTACATTGCTTTTTATCAGAGTATGCTATATAGTGACAGAAAAGAAACTAATCATAGAATTGTAAGCACACACAATTGTGTACTAAAAAACTTCAGACAGATTGTTCCTTGGTTGAGGGGTGTATTATTGCCTTTAGAATAGGTCAGTGGCCATCAACTTAGAAATGCAGATTCTCAGGTCTCAGCCTGATTTTCTGAGCCTGAAAGTCTTGGAGATATGCTTTCAAAATCTGTGCCTGGAATCAGACACTTCGGGTTCTTCTCAAAAGTTTGAGAAACATTGTTATAGGTCCAAGGGCGTCTGAACCATGAAAGCACAGATGCAGACACACGAATGCTCTAAGAGTGAGCTCCACACCTCTGCATCTAGTGATTATTTGACTTGTACTTCCACAAGCCCCAGAATTCCCTGAAGCACACGAGGAACCTACCACGGCTGGGTCTAGGAAAACTTATGACTTGGGTGGTAATTACACAGAAAGAGTTTTTCGTATTATTGTATTATCCTGGAAAGATTTAGGTAGAGATAAAATTTGCAAACAAGAGAGAGAGACAGAGACACAGACAGACAGACAGACAGACAGACACACACACACACACACACACACACACACACAGAATCATTGTCAAACTTACCTGTGGCGCTAATGAATCATATCACTTTCACATTGAAAATCTATCTATTTAGGTGGAACCCTGGTGAAACTGATGAAGGAATCAACAAGAAATATTTTCTACTTACAGTTAGAAGGGTTATAAAGACTGCAGCTCTCAACCCAAAATCTACATCGGGAGAACCAGTATGGGTCAAACTTACCTTGAGAAACATTTCATCTTGGGACTCTGTTTTCCAAAAAAAAGCATTCCTTTACCTGAAATAGGCTGACCATCTCACTACATCTTTTTAAAAACTCCTATCATGAATTTTTAAAAGATAATATTTATTTAAAATGTTTATTTTTATGTGTATATCTACATATATATACACAAAAGCATGTGAGCGCCCAAAGAGGCCATTAGAGGGTGTTCCAGAGATCTCCTGGGGCTGGATATGATCTCTGGAAACTGACTTCCTGTTATCAATAAGGTCAGAAAGCACAATTAACTGTTGAGCCATTTCTACAGCCCTCATCACATTTTAAGATATGTTTTAGTTACCTCAAACACTTGCTGGTGTGTGTACTGTCATGATCACGTCTGTGGAAATGCATTTATGTGTTCCAGTGTGTACACACGTGTGGAAGCCAGAAAACATACTGCCCATGTTTCTTTTCTCCCTCTCTTTCTTAGTATCTCCCTGTGCTCTCTCGCTCTCTTTCTCCTCTTTTGGAAACCCTTGTTGGCTGGCCAGCAAGCCTGTCTCTGCCTCCTGAGAGCTGGGATTTCAAGTGAGCGCCACCGATTCATTATGTGAGCTCTGGGTCTCAAACTCAGGTTGCCATGCTTACAGTGCAAATCTTTTACTCCAATTGAGCCATCTCCGCAGTCTGCAGCAGCTAATTCTTAAACACAACAAAGTGTTCTCCCCCCTCAAGCTTTTCAGCTTGCATCCTAAGCACTGCTCTCTCCCCCTGCCCGTGTGTGTGTGTGTGTGTGTGTGTGTGTGTGTGTGTGTATGTGTGTGTGTGTGTGTGTGTTTCTTAGGATTGGTTCTGTGTGTTGCCTCCATTTTCTTTTTTCTTTATCTCTCTTGTAAACCTTACCACTCTTCACATTATGGAAGTCCACTGGCCTAAAGAAGCCCTCTGGCTTAATCCAGAATTAAATGGTAGAGAGGTCATTTGTGTTCCCCTGGAGGGATCACCGCCACCATGAGGTCAGGGACCCACAGCACCAAGAGGAGGGGAGCCAGTGGTAGAAGCCAACAGTGCAGTCATCCCCATAACTTATCTCTTACATCATTACCTTTCAAGCTTGGCTGAAGCTGTAAGCACCTGGGAAATTATAGAGAGCACTGTTACCTTGGTTCCACAAATTTGGGTTTAATTGGCTTGGGGTGCAGCCTAGGCAGGGACATAGGAAAAGCTCCCTACGTGCGTGATGTGTTGTGCAGCTGCCTGCCAAGTCTGAGAATCACTATTGTCCATCCAAAAGGTATCAAGGAGCCCTGGCTGGCCATGACATAGCCCTGTAGCCAAGGATGATCTTGAACTCCGGATTCTTCTGCCTCTACTTTGTAAATTCTGGGATTATGAGTGTAGACCTCCATGCCCAGTTATCATTGCTGGAGACAGAACCCAGGGCTTTGTGGAGGCTAAGCAAGCACTCTGGCAACCAGGCTGTGTCCTCAGCCTCTCAAATGCTATTGATTAAACAAACATAACTTTGAGCACCGCTTTGGGGAGGACCCTTTCCCCATTCGTTTTCAGAGCTCCTTCTCTTTTAAGACCTGGGATAATGAAAGCACATTACTAAGTCAGATGTAATTTCATTTCTCTCTGGGGAGCAGCTTCAGGTCAAATTCATGAAAAATATCATTAGGCATTTTCTTAGTGTTGAATTTTAATGAATGCTGGTGACTGTGTTTGTTTCTTATCCGTCGCCAAAGTGAAGATGCCAGTGTGGTGCTCACAGTCCCATGTCTCCATTTCTGGAGAAGCTATGTTCCGGGGAGACTTACCACAGCATCTGGAGGTTAGGCTCTGTGTTCCGCAGTCAGCAGCCAATCAGAGGACTGAGTGATTTCCCCAAGCCCTCTAGAAATTCCCTTTAGCTTCTTCTGGTGCTACAGAAGACTTGGGCTGCTGCTGTGTAGCTCACTTGAGTGCTTGCCTGATATGCCGAAAGCCCTGGGCTTGATTCCCAGAACTGTATAAACCAGGTATGGTGGCACCTACCTTGTAAGCCCAGCACTCAGGACGTGAAAACCGTAGAGTCAGACAGACGTTCAAGGTCATCTTTGGCCACAGGGTGTTCAAGGCCCACCTGGGACCCATGAGACCCTGTATCAAAACCAAAAGAAACAAACAAACAAAAACAAAGTGTTGAAGGATGCTGTGTTATAAGCAATGGCTAAAATCATGAGTAGATTTAGTAGTCTGAATCTCACACTTCATGGACGTATGAATCTTAGAAATGGTGTCCTTCACCTTCCTCTTTTCCTCCCTCCTTCCCTCTCTCCCTCCCTCCTCCTTCCTATCCTCCCTTTCTTCCAGTGCCTTCTGGAATTCCAGCTACTGTGCATATGTGAAAATTATGTGAATATTACAAAGGCTCCTTTAACTGTTTTTGAGGACCATGTAAAGGTTTCTTCCTAGGAAGTTGTTTTCTTCTGTCTGCTGGGTAAAGTGATCTCAGGGCAGAGCCAAAGCAGGACCTTCACCATCCTTTGCAAGCCAGGCTTCCTCCTGTGGGACTTGCTGCCACTTCCAGACCTCAGAAAAGCTGCTGTTTAAAACTCTCCCTTATCCCATGACTACTTTTGTTTGGTTTCACAGCTCTCCGTTGGGGGTCTTTGTAAAATCTCTGTATGATACCACCAAACCCAAAGCTATTGCATTGTACTCAATTTTCTGATTGCTTATCTCCGTGAAGAAGAAAAAAAAAAAAGATGTATTTGCTTTCACATTTCCTGATGTATTTACTTGTGAGCATGTGAGAGCATGCTCACACTGTGACATGCATGTCATGCATGTCCCTCGAGGGACAGGCAACTTGTGGGAGCCTGTTTCCTCCTACCGTGTGGATCCTAGGGATCAGACTAAGCACAAGCACCTTTATGTGCTGAGCCACCTCACTGACCAGGAAAAATAAGACCTTAAGGACCCGATTCTGCTAGAGAAAATCACCAGGTTCTTTGAGAGAGCCTCTAGACATGGTGAGAGAGTGGCGGCTTCCACAGTTTTCCCGAATGCTGTCTGGTTCATAGAAAAGCTCATTCATGGGGGGGGGGGAATAAAAAAGAAGATAAATCTTCAGTTTGCATATTATTTCCCCTCTCAATTGATGTCTGGCTGTCAGGATGCATGAGATTCTGAATAACCAATCAAACCATTAATTTTTGGATGAAATTCCAGGATGGGTGTCTAATTAGCAATGTCTAATTAGCAATGCATATGCTGATTTGGGGGAAGGGAGCTGGCTGTAGAGCCATAAAAATGTTGCTGTCTAGGAAGAGGAGGGAAAAGCATCTGTCCCCTCCGTGAGTCACCCAGAACATACTGGATGCACCACTAAGTCAGTAACATTCAGCTTGACACCTATTTCACATCCAAAAGTTAGATCCGCAAATATTTTTCTCCCTTGGGACATGTTGTCACAATAAAGAGAAGAAAGCCTTGGGTCTGCACAGCTGCCACCCTTCACATTAGTCTGTTACGATGACATGACCAAAAAGGATGCACTGATGAGCCCTTACCACCCAGCTTGTTGTGGTGGGAGTGGGGTAGGGTAGGAGTAGGACTGGGGGTAGGGGTGGAGGACAAAGGTGGGGATTGGAGAACTGACAAAGCCGAAGCTGTATGACTTTGGAGAAGTTATTGAACATCTCTGGGTTTTAACCCCATATTCGTGCCTCCACCCCTGCTCCCAACCCCCATCATGAGGTGGATTCAGTGATTTCCAAGCCCCTCTTGCAAGGGAAGTTGGACTGGAGGGATGGCTCAGCCAGTGAAGTGCTTGCTGTGCAGGTACCAGGACCTGAGTTCAGCCCCTAGAACCCACATCAAACAACCCAGGAGAAGGCTGGGGAGTTTCTATTGTGTAAGAACAATGCCTTGTCTATAACTCAGCACCCACATAAACACCCAAGAATTGATGGATAACAAGAAGAGCTAATAGTCCATGTTCAGCTCTTTTTAAAACCTGGTTAGAGTCTTTGACTTGATGCTTACTGTGACATCACAGAAAAGGTACAGCAAGGAGTCCAACTGTATAGATGGGTAAAGTGGAGCACAGAGGCAAAAATCCTATAAAGAGTAGAGGGAAGGCTTAAACTAGATTATCAACCAGGCATGATCAACTTTTCACATTGCAACAAGAGACTGTGGTTCAAGATTGACAACTATGCAAATGAGCTACAAAAACAACACCAAGAAATCTCAGCAATGAGGACTTTAGCTCATAATGTTTCCTTATATTGTATATAACCGGGGACAGGTGAGGGTATAGCTATGAAACTAGAAAAGAAACCTAGAGAGGGAGAGAAGTGTTGAAGAAGAGGAAGAGGGCAACAGGACACACAAGACACAAAGGCAAAAAAGGGAAGTATGAATATGGGGTGGAAAAATATAAGGTGGGGGAGCAGGAGAAGGGCAGAAAAATCAGAAAGAAGAATCAATAAAAACAAACTGGAGAGTGTGGGTGGAGAGCACATACTCCAACACAATAAAGATGTACATACATAGATATAATATTTTCAATTTAAAAAATTCTAAATTTTGTTTGAAATTTTCTGTAATGGAACTTACTACAAAATATTATGATTAAAAATTTAATGTGTGTGTGCGTGTGTCATAAAAAAATCCTCATGATATTTTAGGTAAGTTTACAGTGTCTGTGCTAGGCTACAATCACAGCTGTTTTTGGCCATATGTGACCTATACTTGGACATACCTGATAATGCAATGAACTAACATGGTATCTTGGATACAGTGGTTGTTAATTGTTCACATAATAAATTAATAAGTGATTGAAAGAAAGACCTTCCGGGGGGGGGGGGAACACTGAAATATATAGATGAATGAGGGATACTCTGTGGGTTAAATCCCTGGAAATACAGTCTAGGAAGGGCCCTTCATGTTTGGAATCCCAGCAGAACAGGAGCAGGCAGCACAAGCAGGGGCAGGATGGTCCCTAGAGAAGGGACGCTCACCTAGAGGAAAGGCTTGCGTCCCAGAGCCGTGCTTAGTCTAACTCCCTCATCGCCCTTGGCTTACCCTCCACTGACACAGCAGCCCCAACAGAGCTGGGGAAGAGAAGAGAAAAGCAAGGATCTATCAAGGAGATGCCTCATTGTCCCCATTTCCTATCCTCAGCTGTCCAGGCATTGTGGTGAGAATTCTGGAAGTGCATTCCTCAATGGAAAGGAGGGTTCTTTGCAGATGTGCACTGTCTGTGGAAGCCACCAGGGTACCATTTGGCAAATTGCTACTGCAAAACAGTGGATGGTACCCTGGTGGCCTCCTAGACTGATTGGATCCCTAAAAGCGTTTAATTTATCTCTGGGGGAAATTTACACCCTGGGAAAATCTGGTTAGATGTATAAATGAATCTTCTAACCAGCCAAGATGGAAGATATAATAAAATCATAAAGCCAGAAGGCACTTCTTGAGAGCAACAGGCATATCTCCCCCAGACACAAACTCACTGCAGTCTCCCTCAGGACGCCTCTGCTGCTTTAACGGGCCTGCAGGAAGAGGGTCCCAGAATGGCATGGTACCCTTTAACCTTAAGCTCCTTTGCACATCTGGCTGAAATCCCTGCAGTGGGAACCGGGGCTCATTTCAGCTCTCTCAGCTCCCAGTGGGATAGAGGACATTTGAACAGCAGCTCGCACGGAGTCAGAGTTTTCTCAGACTTGGTGGCAGTCCTAGAAGCTTACAGCAGGACCTAGAGCTTGGGGCTTTAAGAATGTTCCTTCTCATTCCTCGGAGGCAAGTAACTGCCCCAAGCCACCCCACTATAAACTTTCTATAAACTCTCCCTCAGGATGGGCTACGGTACATGTATTCTGGCAGCAAACATCAAATGGTAAGAGACCCTCACAGAAGAGGCTGTGTCAGCTTCAGTGTTCACTGCGGGTCAGTAGAGGCTCTGCCCTTCAGTCACTCCCAGTCACTACAGGCCACCAGACCAGGGGAGATCATGTGTGGCCTCTTACAACTTCTACTTTGGAGGTGCTCTTTGCCACTTCTGTTGGCATTGACGGAGCTGAAGTTGAGTCACAAAAGCACATCTGACTCAAGGGAGCAGGAAGGACATGTCTTTGGGTGCATGGATGGGAAAGTGGATATCCTTGTGTAGGGATTTCTTTAAGAGGGTTTCTTTCCCATCATATTCCTAGGTGTACATGCAGAAACAATCAGTGATGCGTGCACCTTTGTATGTGTATTTGTGTGTTTGTCCGTGTGTATAGTGCATGTCTGTGTGTTACAAAACTGAACATGGACCCACATGTCCCTCTTTTTGACATTTTGGATCTATGTCCATTTAAAAAAGTCCGCATTGCCGTAATAACAAATCTAAAGGCAAAAGAAAGGGAACTGAGGTTTCTATTCGGATGACCTAGTTCTCGCCATGTATCATGTTCAGATCATACATTCCATAATAGAGGCACAAATAAAAATTAGCAACTGCTATTGGTCTTGAGACTAATGAACATAAAAGCCCATAGTCAAGTTAATAGAAACATTTATTATAAACTCTTATGGCATAATGACCAAGTACATAGACTCTAAAGTGAGGAATAAAAGTGTCCAAGTGGGTTACATAGTAATGGGAAGAGGGACTGCCTCTGACATAATCTGATTGGCCTGCTCTTTGATCACCTCCCTCCCGAGGGGGGAGCAGCCTTACCAGGCCACAGAAGATGACAATGCAGCCACTCCTGGTGAGATCTGATAGACTAAGATCAAAAGGAAGGAGATGAGGACCTCCCCTATCAGTGGGCTTGGGGAGGGGCATGCGTGAAGAAGGGGAAGGGAGGGTGGGATGGGAAGAGAAGGAGGAAGGGGCCTATGGGGGGGATACAAAGTGAATAAAGTGTAATTAATAAAAGTTAAAAGAAAAAAGAACACCTGAATTTGGATTCCCTTCATGGCTCGTCTGTAATCACAGTGGTTTCCAACACAGGGCATAAGAGAGCCAAAGCAGACAACCCATGGGAAGAAAACCATTGTATTGGTTTTCTCTTAGTTTGTCAAAATACCTGACAGAAGCAAGGTGAGGGAGGAAAAGGTTACATCGACTCTTGGTTCATGGGTACAGTCCACCATGGCAGGAGAGCATGGCAGTTGGCAACCCTTCCACTGACAGCAGAAGTTTCCCTGCTCAGTGTCCTACTCAGGAAGCAGGAAGTTTGTGCTGGAAGAGGCTCCGGGCTGTAACTCTGAAGGCCTCTCCCCATTGACCCACTTCCCCAATCAGGCCTCACCTAAAGATCCCGCAGCACCTGAAAGCAATGCCACCTGCTGCTGAACCAAGGGTTCGAACACAAGAGCCTACAGAGATATTTTATACTAAAATTCCAACAAACGTTTGTGCCACATATTAAGCACCCTGTTCAAGGGAGCCCAGGATTGGAAGCAAGCAGGACAGTTTCCTGGCGAAAGAGCTCTTCATTGTGTTTAAGGGGGCAAAAGGGAGTTAGGTAAAGAAATAGGAAAGCTAGAGATCTTCTCTTTGGGAAAAGTAAAAACAAACAACAAAACTGAACCAACGAACCTGAACAAACCAACAAACGAGAAAGACAACAAACTAACCAGGGCAAATGTGAATCAGAAGCAGAGCATCATGGGTAATCCCAACCATGCTACTTGCAGGTGGTGGGACCTGGGGTGAGTAATTTCACCTCTCCAAGCTTCCATCTCCAATATGTCCATCACAGACCTATCAGGACAATATCATTCTAAGCCATGCTGGATTGACTGTGGTGGCAATGAAGAACTGCTGAGCTCCTATAGGGGAGGCTCTCTGTGCACACTGCAATGTCCCCCGTGCCCCAGTCTCATCAGCATGGAACATTCACTTCCATTCTCCACACTGTGAGTTGAGGAAAAAAGCAGATTCATCGCCTAGGATTAGGGGCATGGAAGAAATTGGTCCATTTGTCTTGAGTCTTTACTGTTAGGCTCCTTGGTTTCAAAGGAAGGTAATTGATTTATCGTTCTCACTAAAAGTTAAGAGGCTGTGGTTTGTGCCAGATGAAAATTAAATAATTAGCAAGGAATGTTCACTTCTAGCATCCACGGCCAACTGTCTTTTTTTCTATAAAGATGGGCCCCGGGGGAATGGCGAAGGATGTAACTGCAATTAAATAAGGGTATAAACTTTGCAGAGAGCTGTCGGGCAGAGCCACAGCTTGGGCTCTAGTCGAGAGCATCCACCTCTTGTGATGTACTCCAAGGAAAAGGGTATCTGTGTGCCGAGCATCCCTCATGCGCATCCATTCTAAAGGCACGGGAAGTCAAAGGAAAGAGGCCCTTCCAAAAGGCTGTCCAGGAGGACAGCTGTTACAGAAAATATCCCCAAGGAGTGTGCTGTTCCCCCTAGGGATCCAAAGTCACAGAAAGGCCAGGGTACAAAAGACATGATGAGAAATGTATGTATGTCGGGTTATCTCGGCAGTGAATTGCCACCAAGCCTGAGGACCTGAGTTCTTCCCTGGGTGTCACATGGCAGAAGAGAACTGACTCCTTTAAGTTACCCTCTGACCCCCACATTCCCTCTATGGCGTACCCCCATACACAAAAATACATGTGAAACAAATTAACTAAAATTTCAGGCTTAGCACTACCAAGCCCGAACGTGGAAATATATACCCCGTGCAAACACTTATTGAATGTTTACCTTGTTCTAGGCCCAGTGTCAAAGTCCTGTGGATATAACACTGAATAAAACACGGGTTTTCCTTGTGTTATAGTTCCTCTGTGTGATGGAGATTAGACCCAATTTAAAGGATAGAAATCCGAATTTAACAAAGAAAACCACATCTTATGCTAGTTAAAAGATAATTATGTTTCTTCGGTTATCAGTTTCGTGAGAAGATACCTGGTTCTTGGGTAATCCATTTCATGAAGTCAGGGACCAGGCTATGAGTGCCCCATTGATCCGGTCTCTTTAGCATGGTGCCTTACATTTCAATACAGCTGTTTTCACTCCCACCATCAAATCCTTAGCTCACTGAGCCACAAGCAGTGAAAGTCACCCCCATTTTCCTTTAAGATCACCCCACATGGTCTAGATGCTTTCCAGTTTCAGGGATAAGATCTATCAGGTATTTATTGTGAGTGATCACAGACCAAATCAAGAATTTAGGCCTCTGTTTCTAGGAAGGAAGGTAGGAACTGATTTGGAAGATGATTAATTACTTTGCTTTAGATTAAAAAGCTGACTTTGCTGTCTCATTTATAACCAAGTCACTGAAGTAGACATTCCTATGGCAGGAAGACAGAGCCCCGGGCACACATGCCTTACATGGGAATTTTATCTTGATTGTGTCCCTTCAGATTCCTAACAGCTAAAAATCCTATATAAAAAGCAGGTCAGAAGATAATTAAAACACCAATGGCAGGGCTAGAGAGACGGCTCAATGGTTAAGAGAACTTGCTGCTCTTGCAGAAAATACAGAGATCAGTTCCCAGCACCATACAGCACCTCACAACAGCCTGTAACTCCAGTTCCAGGGGATCCAAAGCTCTTTTCAGGCCTCTGTACATGTGTATGCAAGTATACATTCATACATGGAGGCTTTCCTTCCTTTTCTGCCTACCACTCTCTTTACTTTCAAAGATATCCCTCTGGGAGACAACAATTATTTAACCTCTTAGAAGAAAAGAAACTTAAATATTTACCTTATGCTATGTATAAACATGAATCACATAGAGATTAAAAATATAATATAAGAAACCTTGAGTGTTTTCTATAATTAAAGATTTTAAGCATCTTAAAGTTAGTGGTAGAGAATGTCACAATAGTGCCACAATCTAGTAGCATACAGCACATAATATACACATATACATATAAAATGACATCACAACCAGGGATCACAATTAGGACATATGTTTTATATATATATGTTATATATGTGTGTGTGTGTGTGTGTGTGTGTGTCTACATATGATACACATGTAGGATTAGTCTTAATGGAAGAAAAAGATAAATTCTCCACTGAGAAATGACTAAAACAATTCATGTAACATTTACATTTAATTTATAAGAATTCAGACAACTCAGAAAAAAACGGTAAGAAAACAATAAAAATGAGGACTGCTTTGCTGTTGTCCCACTAGATGGGCCTGTGGATTAGCGTGTGCATGAGATGCAGCTGGTGGTGGTTTTTGAATGTGAAATGCCCCACAAAGGCTGGTGTGTTTGGACACTTACTTGCTGGGCCATTACTTGGTAAACTTGTGGAACCTTTAGGTGGCGAAGCTTGGCTGGAGAAAATGAGTCACTGGGGCAGGCCTTGACATATCTGTAGCCCTGCCCCACTTCCTGTTCATCAGCTCCACTTCCTGGGTGAGGATGCAACGTGACAGGTGCCTGTTGTTCCTGTCACCTTGCCTTCACTGCCCGCCGCCATGCCTTCCATCCACGATAGACAGTACTAAAGTTGTAGTATTCCATCCTGGGTGACCTACTCATTTTCCAAGATTTATTTTGTCTATGAATGTTTTGCCTCTACATGTGTCTATAAATCACATGTGTGCCTGGTATCCCTGGAGGCCAGAGGAAGGTATTGAATTCTTGGACTTAGAGATGAGACGCCGCGTGGGTGTTGGGAATTGAACCAGGGTCCTCTGAAAGAAAACAAGTGCCCTAAATCACTCAACCATCTCTCTAGTCCCCTGGTTAAGTTAAAATAATCAGTTTAGTTAGTACTGACTGGTAACACTTTGTTACTTGCAGGATTTCTATGTTGCAAGTTCAGGCTGACCTTGAATTTGCAATGTAGCTGAAGATGACCTTGAATTCCTGATCCTCCTGCCTCTACCTCCTGAGTGGTGGGATTATAGGTGGGATTATGAGATGCTGGGGATGGAGTCCTGGGCTTTTTGCCTGCTAAGCAAGCACATATGCAGTGCTCGTAGAAACATTTCAACATCTCCCGTGTATAATTTTGTTCACGAGGACTTCATGTACTGTTTTATATTTTCAGGACAATGAAAAGATTCCAAAGTCACTGACAGAGAAATACCAACACAGGTGGAATGACACAAATCAAAATAATCAAATAATAAAAGCCAAACATGAATAGGGAGATACCCAGAGTGAATAGGAAGAAGCATGAATCTATGTTCTGGGGCATGTATGTAGACAAAGGAACTGAAGGATAGGACGATGAAAACAGATCTGAAAATGAGATTCCATTGAGTCAGCACGCTGTTCCTATGTTCTAAGTATTTTGCTTGATATAAAACTACCACAGAGCAGAGAGGTAAACCACCACTTAAGGCAGGAAGAACACTTCTTTAAACACGGCAGCATCTCCAGTAACCATACATTTTTCATAATAAGCACGGAATCATGTTTTCCAGCATGAAATTGATGAACATTATTGCTGAAGGCCAGGGAGAGCCCAGGGTACTGAAGTATCTTCCAAAGTCATGCTCTTTACAGTCAAAAAGAAGGTGAGAGACTCGCACACGTTGAAGGGAAGGAAGACAAGCTATTGGTGGGATGAGGCAGGCGGGCAGGATGTGGACATGCAGGATGGGGAGAAACGCTACGCTCATTAAAACAGTGCCCCTTACTGAGCCGGAGCAAGCTAGCTGCCAGCAAGCCCTGGCCACCTTGTCACCTCCACATCCCTCAGCACGAGGTTTATAGAGTCCTGAGAGTCCATGTGGAGCTCTCTGTGTTGGTGCTGAGGATTCAAACTTGCAAAGCAAGTGCTTTTATTATTTGATTATTTTAATTTGTGTCATTCCATCGGTGCTGGTATTTGCCTGTCAGCTCTAAGCTCATGATTTCATTTCTCTCTTGGATAGCTCTGTTGCCTCTGTCACAGTTAAAGAAATGTCAGTAGACCTGGTCAAGGTGGCTATAAGCTGAATGCAAAAGCTCAGCCCTTGAACTTACAACAGAAAAGAGAAGAGAATGTTTTTGGTAAGCTATCTAGTTGAAATTTTCTAAAGCCATGGAATATGGGTTGGGATGGGACTCAGTTAGTAGAACATTTTCTTAGCATGCATGAAGTCCTGGATTTGAGTCCAGCACTACATAAATCAGATGTGGTGACAAACTTGTAATCTCAACATGTGGGAGGTAGAGGCAGGAAGATCAAAAATTCAAAGTCATCCTTGCAATGAGTTCAAAGCCACCCTGGACTTCATGAAAGGCAGAGACAGACACACACACACACACACACACACACACACACAACACACCACACACAAAGCTAGAGAGAGATTTAGAGACATAGAGATTGAGAAGAGAAAACAGTATTTACAATAACCCTAAAAGAAGTAGTAGGTGGGTCAGAATTTAACACAATAAAAGATCTCTGCTCAATAGTAGACACCTTTGAAAATCCTAACTGTCATAAGTCAGGAGAAAAATATTCCTAATACTGATAATAAAACCAGGATTCTGGAGAAACCATAAATTCCTAGAAGCCAAAAATAAAAGAACACATCCTTCAGAGCCTAAGGAATAATTACCATATTTTACATTGGGAAATATGCAAATACTAATGAGATCATGAATGTGAGTTTTGTGTCACCATTTTTTTTAAAGCTAACTAAAGTTACCATGACATGGCACTAAAAGCACAACGTATTTTCATTTTTATTAATTTTTACAATCATGTGTAGATGTGTTGGGTACACATATATACATATATACATATGAGTGCAAGTATCTGTGAGGCCAGAAGAGGGCCTCAGATTCCCCTGGAGCTGAAGTTATAGGCTGTTGGAACCACCTAATTCAGGTGTGGGGATTTTGACTCAGGCCTTCTGTAAGAGAGCTATACAGTCGTGATCCATCTTTTCAGCAACTACTACATTTCTTTAACTAAACATCAAGTGCTGGCCAGAATGTGAAGCAATTAAGACTTCAGTGTATTGCTGATGGCTTGTAAGTGCCTTCAATCAATATCAAAAAAGGTTCAGGAGTTTCTTTAAAAAAATAAAAAATAAACAAACCCTGGCCTGATAACCTAGAAAATGTAGACATTTACTGTAGAAAAAATAAAAGCACACATTTGCAAAATGGTTTTTACAAGAAAGGCAGTAGAAATCTCCAACTGATCCAAAGGCCGAGAATAAGTGACTTCGAGGAGTACCCAAACATTACATCTACTGTGCAATCACATAAACCAAGGCTCAGGGGGCATTGTTGAAGAGAAGTCTGTCAGAAGACTGTAAGGGCCAGAAAACCAGGATGTTGTCTCTGAGATAGTGTCTTTTAGGTATGACATGGCAGCTGCACCCATGAAACCTCAACAATATGGCCGCCTAAACAAGACCAGCACAATGAGCATACCAGTAGTTAGGGCAGTGTGGGTGGGGAAGTCATACATGGGCTCCGTCCCTTGAGTAAGAGCTTCTGGCAGTCAATAGTGGCTTGGTGAGAAAGAATCCATGGAGGACCCCTGTCCAGTCCCAAGTGGTCAGCCTCAAACACATACACATAAGAGGAGTGTTAAATGGTTTCACTAGGCATATACAGTGACAATTAATAAGATGAAAAGAAGAGGAGAGGGACTGGAGAATCATGGGAGGATTTTGGAGTGGGAGAGTTGAAAATGATGTAAATACAATATGCATATATGAAGTTCTCAAAAAATTAGATTAAGAAACCTGGCATACCCCACCACTTAATTCACACACCTGAGAGAAAGAGAACCATACGGACATGTCGAAGGACCTCCTGAACTCAGACGTAATGGAACAAAATCAGGAATCCATTTGCTGCAGTCCCCTGAGCCAGGACACTCAACCCTCTGGATTTTTAATGCAGTTTGTTCACAGACTTGGCCTGTCTGAAGGAGGAAAGTGGTTTTCAGTGGAGAATTTTCTTGTAATGTCTATGTCCATCTTCAATCCAGAACCACTTGTCAGGACTACCAAACACTTGCTCCGTCTGACAACCTGGTACTGTAAGTTTGGATTTTCTAATGTAAGGACCATGAAGAGTAAAAAGAAAAATTGACTAGGGATAGAACACGGCCCGTGGCTTAAGTTATCTGTCAGATTGTAATACAGTCTTAGCCAAGGTTCCCTGGAAAATAGAGCCAAGGGCAAAAGATTATCTGTTAACACCTTAGTGGGAAGTGTAATCCTGCGGAATTAAGAGTGAGGGAAATGGGGAATTGATTAAGGGAAGGAGTGAGATCAAATGCAAGGAAGGGCATTACTGAAGATGCCCCAACCGCATACCAAATACTGCACAGTTGCTCATTCCTAACAACTTATCAGTGCCCAGACAGTGTGACCTGGCTTCAGAATAACCCTGGGGGTGGGTGGGCAGAGGAAGGGCATGAAACTGGGAGGAAGGCGACAATTTCATCCTACAGTTCTGTTTGCCACTACCCGTCTGGGTCTATATACAGGTCCTCAGGGGTGGAACGCCTTTCTATTGCAGCACCTGGACTTTCCAAGGTAGAGTTGGGAAAGACCTGATGCTTTAGCCTAGATGTTAGCTTCTTATTATTGCTTTAAAGCTGAAACCGATCATCTTCAGCTATGAAAACAGTCTTTAAGTATTATTTTATAAGCAAACTCAGAGGAGTGGAGCTGAACTCCCCAGGGTTCCATATGGAAACTTTCTTAAACCATGGTGTTTATTGTACCGAAGGTACCACAAGACTCTGTTTTAGTTATGTGGTTTTTATGCTCCTTCCAAAAGGATCAAAGACAAGGATAGTATCCAGCCTTGAGAAAGAGCAGGCCATCTAACCGACACTCCATCACGGGGAAACCGGGAGTCACCGAGCTCATTCAGTCGAAGGGTGAATTTACACTTATTTATTTGGAGTGCATATCATTGATATTTTTCAGTTCATTGTTTGTTTTTTTCTCTTCCAGTTGATAATTGATATACTTCTTTACTTTCTCAGAATCTCAGGTAACATCTCTTCTATCCTGGTTCTCTGACTTTCCATCTGAAACATTTCTTGAAACATACAACACACACACACACACACACACACACACACACACACACACACAAACATGCAGGCATCATATTGATCTATGACTCCTAAGCTCACTTTCAGATCTTCCTTCCTTTAAAAAAAATTCTACTTCAAAACCTGGGTAGTTCTTCAGTTTTCTCTCTCTAGTCATTAATTGCACCTTCAGTGGCATCCTTCAATGGGATGTTTTCATTTTTCAGAGTTTCCTTCACAGTGCTCTGCAACTTCTATGCTGTTTTTATAGTCATTGTCACTCTTTTATCTCTTTACATAGTGTAAGCACATTAACCTAGATTTCATCAGAATTCTTTATTGTTTCTAGTAAACTCTTTTGCACAGGGAGAACCTTTCATGCCTCAGTTTTCCTCATGAGTTTTGACATATTGCATGCCAATGTGATATGTGAGGTGTTTTAATTTTTTTTAACACTTTTTGTTGTTGTTTTCCCTTAATCCATGGATGTTGGTGGCACCCTTATAAGGGTCCCATAGTTGGATACGTAATTCAGAGCCAAGCCTCATAACAGTGACCTTGAGCTCTTATCCCATAAAACTTTGTAGTATGGTGTGGTGTGTGTATGGTGTGGGGGTGGTGTGTGTGCATATACATCTATGTGGGTGTCAGAGGTCAACATTGAGCATCTTCCTCAATAGCTCCTCATTTTATTTTATTTTATTTTTGGGACAGGATCTCTTTCTGAGCCTGGAGCTCATGAAATCAGCTAGATTGGCCAGACAATATGCTCCAGGAACCCATTTGTTTTCCCCCTCTCTCCCCTCAGCACCAAGTTTACAGATGCACCACCATGGCTTGCCCCTACATAGATGCTGCTGATCTGAATTCAGATCCTGATGTTTGCACATCAGACACTGATTGAGCCATGTCCCTGACTCTTATGAAACTATTCTTTAATCACCCTATCTCCTAACTCAATACACTCTTTGGAATCAGGCTGTCATCTAAGACTTTTATTAGTGAAACAGCCTTACCCTAGAGCTTGTTCCACCATGGGAGTTTAAGTGTGACTTGGTACCAGGAGGAGGGTGTTCAGTCTTCCTCCTTGGGGTGAGCCGTGGCTGTCTATGTCACATGTGGGTGTGTTCGATTTTCTTTCTTAGGGTGAAGTCTGGGTGCCTATGTCCACATAGTCCAGGAAATTCTGATCCCATTTGCCCCTGGGTAATTTTGGTCCGTAGAAAGGTTTGATTGTTCAAACAAATACTTTTATCTCATTTCAATAGAGATATATTATTAATCAATGTTTTGGGTTTTAAGAGTATCTCTGCATACAGTTCTGTGATGTCAAATCACAAAATATTATCCAATATATATAAGCATTATTCTGGTTTATATTATGTTAGATTGTTAGAGTAGACTTTTTCTTCAACCTTTTCAATAATATATACGCTTTAAATGGAAGGCAAACTTTTAGATTAAGTTCCAAGGCAGTTGTTAAAACACATGTAAAAAAAAATCTTATCACAGTATTACTTGAAAATAAACAGAAAAAAGTACCTAAATGACCCAGAACGAGGAGCAATTAACTAAATTACACATGAAGAACTTTTAATTATTAAATATGATTTTGTAGATATATGTTGATGAGAAAATACATTACTAATTAAATGACAATTTATAAAATAGTTCATTCAGTGTATGCCTATGAGTATAAATATACACTATTTTATATATTATTAGATATTTACATACATATATATATGAATAGTGTAAAATATTTTCCTGTCAAGATAGTAGAAATAAGGCTGATTTTTTTTTTTCATGTCAAGTGTATTGTTTCCTGCCTGTAATCCCAACACTTGGATGGTGGAAACAGAGGATTGGAGTTCAAGGTGAGCCTGGTTTACCTGAGATCCTGTCTCATAAAACAAACGTTATTAAAATTTTTCCTTTTAAAGAATATGCTCCTGCGTTTTTCTTATTTTGCTTTTAACTGACTGAAGTTTTTCTTGTTAAACGTTTTATCACCCATCTCCATACCTGTTCAATGGGAATAACTATAGTGTGATGGCTAATGTTGGCTGTCAACCTGACTGCACCTGGAATTAACTAAAATCGAAGCAGCTTGGAAGACTTGTGAGAGATCTTTCTTGGTTAAGTTACTCCACCCTAAATCTGGATCATCTGAAGTCAGAAGGCATACACCAAATCTGGGCCCCACCTCTGGCGGCAGCCCACACAAAAGGTCATGTCTGTTTTCGTTGGCAACTTCATCTGTCCTCAGCCATTCCTTCACTGGAGTTAGAACCTGTTTCTACAGGATTCCAAAATGCTTTGAAAACTGCCATCTCTCTAGAAAATCCCTGGGACTCCAGCACCAGATTAGGTCTGCTGAGAAATCCAGCCTCCTAGACTGAACAACTACTGGATCACAGACTGTAAGCCACTCTATTAAATCATACACACACACATACACACACACACACACACACACACACACACACAGAGAGAGAGAGAGAGAGAGAGAGAGAAACAGATGACACTTTGCACTCTTAAACTATGTTAAGACAGTGAAAGACTACAAAGACCTTTGAGGTTGTATTAAGTACGTTTTGTATTATGATATGGCTAAAGCCAGAGTGTCGAATGTGGTGGTTTAAATTCGAATGGTTCCTACAGGCTGATATATTTGAAGGCTTGGTCCCTAGTTGGTGGAACTATTTTGGTCACGAGGAGGAGGTGTGGCCTTGTTGGAGAAGGTGTTATTGGCCAAGCCCAGTCTAGCTCTCTGCCTGCTGCTGGTAGATAAGATGTAAGCTCTCAGGATGTAGACCCTGATGTACTACTCCAGGGTCATGCCTGCCTGCCTATGCCATGCTTCCTGCCATGATGGTCATGGACTTACCCTCTGAAACCATAAGCAAGACTTGCAGCGCTTGTTTTTAAAACTCTACTTTTTGGGGGTTCCTTAAAGCTCTCCATTTCAACCCCCTACCCTAGGTAGTGAAAAGAGGGGGTGTAGATCCCTTTACTTCTCCTAGCTGTTTAGGGTTGATGGGTTCCCCAGGGCTATACCAATGTCTGTCAACAGCAAACGCAGCAGGCAGTCTCCTCCGAGCCACTGTGCTGAACTGTTTCTCTTCATCTGACGTACCATCTGTCTCTGGTCACTCCAAACTGCTACATGTCACATGCCAACACTGCAAATCACCCCTTTTCTCTCCGGGCTCCGGTATTTATGTCCCTCAGAGTCCCAGACCACAATCTTCTCTGTGCTTCAGGAGGTAGGCCATTACCAGCTGGCAAAGGCCATGCCCCGTAAGAGACAGTTATCAGCTGTGGACAAACTAAAGCCCAAACTAAAACTTCACACTTGGAATTAAAACAAAAGCATACTTACATAACATAACTGCGTTTATAAAGAAACCAAAACTCCCATTACAAAGACATCTATTAAATGTTTTCTTTCATAAGTTGTCTTGGTCATGGTACCTCTTCACAGCAATAGAACAGTGGCTAAAACACACAGCAAGCTCCCCATAAGAGTGGCATAAAGATTAAATAAGATCTTCCATGGCAATCACATCTGCACACACACCATCCAACCAAAGGATTAAAAAACCAATAACTTTGCACAGGGGCTGGTGGTGAATGTTTCCAGTACCTGACCCTAGATGTAAGAATTAAAGCAAACCCCATCGTGAGCTGAAGGGTGATAGCAAACACCACACGCTCTGAAAAAGTAGGACGAAAGTGTGAAATGTGATAGAGGGAAGAGACAGGAGGATACACAGGAAGTAGGTATTATGTAGGTTACAAATGGGGGCAAAGTGACACAATCTAAATTGTAAGAGGAGATCCAAGACGCTACAGGAAGTGTTAAAATGTCATAATAAGGGTCCAAATCTTTTATACTGCCCCAGAGAGCCAGAAAATACAACGTAATGTCTCAGTAATTAGAAGTGAGATATGGCTGAAATAAGACCAAATGGTGTATTCACGTATCTAAAATTGAACAGGTATTTCTTGCCCATTAAAGGAAAAAAAAAATGTTCTTAAATTCACGTTGACTGCATGGGGTCCAAGAGACACACTTTTGAAACTAAGAAATTCAACAAGACGATCCGGAAAAAAGTGACTCAGTAGGTAAAAGGAGACAATTGGAAAAGAGGGATTGCCGTCTCAGTGGCAAAGTCATCTTCAAGGCAGACATCGTTAAAGGAGGCCGAGAAAGACACAATGTAATGTCAAAGCCACATTCTGCAGGGACTGTGTGGCAGGATGGAATACTTTGTTCTTGCAAAATGTGCAGGAAGGCAAGGAAGAAAAAAAGAAAGTCAGCAGCAATAATTATTGCAGAACCCTTTAAAACAGTTTTTTTTCCCCAATGTGAGAAGGATCAAATGGAAGATACATACAAAGTCTAATGTTTCAACAGTGAAGGTCTGTGTGTGTGCCTGCGCATGTATACACATGTAATATACATGTGTGCACATGCATGCATATGCTAGCATATGAGGAGATACCTACCTATAGATTGTGTATGTCCCTTTCAAGCATATGTGGAAATCTCACCTAACGATCACGTGCTTAGGCCCAAAGTTGCTCCCATAAAGCAGAAATATTAAAAACCGTGCTGACCAATCACAATTCAATTCGGCTATGAAATAACACCCCCCCTCCCCTGAAACATGCACTCAGCGGCTAGTTGGCTGTGGGAGGAACAATCACAGGAGTCCTGGGAAAGAAGGGCGTCAGCAAGCAACATTCTGTATGACAATACAGGCACACATGAAGTGATGAATTACAGGAAACTCAGTGTCTACTATCATAAACATCTAGGTTAATAAATAGAAAAGGAAGACAATGACAATGAATTAAATTTCTGACTGTGAAAGCCAGAATAAAAAACAAAAAACAAAAAAAAAAACAAATACAGGAAATCATAATGATAAAGGCAATAGTTAACAGGACAGACAATAGTAAGTCTGTGAACAATCACTCAAGTCCTGGCTCTTTGGGATGGGGACAAACAGAAATGGAAAGAAAAAAGAAAACCCTAACAGACAATAAAACATAAGAAAATGGGAAATGCAAATATAAAGCAGGAAATAACTCGATAATGCATGTACTGATATACAGAGAAATGACTAACAACCATGAGACAACACTTTATACCTCTAAGCAGGTAGAGGTAAAACACTAGAAGGCATTAGGAATCTATCAGGCAAACATAGTTTAATAAACTGACTTTAGTGCTCAAAACAGCTCACAGACACGGCTCTTCACAGAAGTGGCAAAAATCGAACAACTGTACTCAAAGAAGCAAGAGACACATATAATTTCATCGCCTTCCAAGGGCTGTGGTGAAGGAATACTAATATACTAACACTAATATATAATTTTAAAGCTTAAATAAAATGTTTACAGATTATGCTGTTCTGCTGTGAATATGATACCCCCCCCCCAATAGGCACGGACCCTAGATGGAGAAAGTAGGCACTCAGTGTGCTTTGGGGCTCTACTTAAATTGTGTGCGTGTATGTGTGTGTGTGTGTGTGTGTGTGTGTGTGTGTGTGTGTGTGTGTGTATGTACAGGTGAGTCCAGTGTCCGAGGAGGCCATCAGATGTCCTGGAGCCACCCAACATAGGTGCTGGGAACTGGACTCAGGTCCTCTGCAAGAGCATATGCTCTCTTAATTGCTGAGCCATCTCTCCAGCCTTTCAAAATCCAGTCTTCATTTAAAGGAACTCTCACGAAAATATGAATGAACGGAAAGTTCCTTAATGTATCAAGTGGCATATAAAATTGGTTGTTGATCAGAACCCTTCAAGACAGAGTCCCGAATGCCATAATCCTACATACTGAAATGAGAAAAGTTCAAAATCACCCACATCTAAAGTTCTCCAAATCACATCCTCAAGATTAAAAAAAAAAAAAAAAATCCTGAATGCTGAAGTGTTGAACCAGAATCCTGAAAACCCTCTGTGCATGGAGTCAGGTGGGGTCAAAAAGGTTATGTAAGAGGGGCAAAAAGTGAATCGTGGGAAAGGAATTGGCTGTGGCACACTGCAATGATGAGCAATTCGGTCTGAAAATGCTTCATTTGTCTGCATTGGCATTCTTTCCAGATGAGGAGATTCCAGAAGCTTTTAATGAATTCAAACCCCATTTGCCTGAAAAAGCCAGAGCTGTTACCGCCTGGCTCCTGGGTCATTGTGTGCATGGTAGGTTGATCAGGAAGACACTTCTGCAATGGTGCTGCCATCCTGTCACCAGTGTGGTTCTGGCCAGCTTTTGTGATCTGTGTTCCAGCACTCACGGAATGGAGTTCTGAGGTCCAAGCACAGCACAGAGCATGGCACCGGAGGCAGGAAGCTTTAGCAGGGCACACACACACACACACACACAGGAGGATATACTGAATTGTAGAATTTCAAAACATAGAGACAGGTAGAAGATCACCTTGAATGATCCTCTGAGGTAAGCAATAGCTTTTTGTTTTAAAGCAACTATTTATTGTCATGTGTCTTCAAAATATAACTATTCTTAAGTCCATTACCTGTCGTTCATCCTCCCTTACCACTGAATAGTTAGCCATTCTTGTTTTCCTTTCTGTATGTTACATTGCATGCACATGTGCATTTCTCTGTCTCCCTCTCTAGATCTCTTCCTCCCTCCTTCTCTCCCTCCCTCTGTGTGTGTGTGTGTGTGTGTGTGTGTGTGTGTGTGTGTGTATTTCAGGCTAGGATCCGTATATGAGGGACATGAGTTTTGAAAGAGGATGTGAAGCTAACTCTTGTCATACTTTTAACCAGGTCATTGATTTTTCCTCTTTTGTGGTAGATAAGCACATAAAAATATAATGAAAGTGAAAAGCCCAATGTGAAACCCCACTACTTCTGAATGTCTCTTCTAACTGTGTAGACTTTCGTTGAGATGTGTAGACAATGGGTCTGGCTAACCTCACTGGGTGATGTCTCTATTTTGAAGGTTCTTTGTCGTAAAGCTTTATTTACTATAAAACATATAATTCCTGGTCCTGAAAGTTGTAGGACGGACCTACTATGCATTTGCCCATCACCTGTACTGTAATGGGTTTTTGCCTGTCGATTTCATGTCTTAGTGTTTTGTTGTTTCTTTCTCTTCTTCTTTTTAAATCTACTCCCTTTCCCCACCCCCAGGATGTTAAACTGCGAGCATTATTTCTACACATCCCCATGCTATGCGTTTAATTTTTGCCTCATTTCCGGTACCGGATGTAGAAGGTGTACTAGGCCTTTCAGAGACTTGTAATTTGTGTTTGAAGTGTTTTGTTAAATTAACTCAATAAAAGCGCATCATTGCCTCCTTTTCTTTGTGAGGAAACACTGTGCACACCAGTATGAGCCCAGAAAGTTTTACTTGGTGAAGAGATCCCTTTGCACATCTGCTTTCTGGAAACGTCAAATCTCCTCAAGGCCTTGGCTCTTGGGGCCACTGTGTCTGCAGTGGGAACCCACTGTGCTTTTGGCCTGGTTCACCAGAAGGCTTCAGTCACCGCTTGCTGTGTTCCAGATGACCACAGTTACAAAGATGGAGCTTTATGCGTGATACAGTACGCTCATTATTGTTGCCCTGTTTATTGCACCAAATAGCTTATGAAATAAGATCTATTAAGTAGATGGGATATATGTTATAATTTGTGCCAACTCTACATCAACACGAAAATAATTACTTATGCTGTAATGGTAAACAGAAAAAAAATTGGAACACGAAAATTCCACCTAGATTAGAACTTCGATGATATTTTTATTGTTTATGTGTATGCATTTATATGTGTGTTTCCATGTGAACATATGCCACAAGTGTGTGGGTGCCCGAAGAGGCGAGGAAAGGGCTTTGGATCCGCTGGATCTGGAGTTACAAGCCATTGTGAGTCACCTGATACAGGTTCTGGGACTGAACATGGATCCACTTAAGCAAGTGCTCTCACCTGCTAAGCCATCTTTGCAGACCCCTAGATGACAACGTAGAATCTTCTATTTTTAGCAATGAAATGATATTTGCTTAGGTGGTGTATTGAAAAATAAGTGACTTATGAAAATGATAAGATGTTGGGTCATTATATTCCTGATTTTAATTAGGAAAATCTGTGTGCTATCAAATTGTTGGGAAATTGCCTAGTATAATTCTGAATTCATACTGACAGTGCTTAAGGATTTACCAGTGTGAAAACTCTGAGCGTTTGAGGTTTATAATTAAGACTAAAAGGGCTGACTTTACATAAAATCCCCAAAGAATCTGCCAGTTCTCCCAGCCTTTCTGGGTACCCTGATACTACCCCATCAAACCCAAGATCTCATGTCAGTGTCTGCTAAGCTCTGAAAATAGGGCTGCCTCTAATACCTCCTGAGCTTGGAGCGAGACAAGAGATGGAGGCCCATATGTCTGTTTTCCTAAATACTTAAAAGGCTTGATTATATCATAAACATTTCAATCAAGTATGTTTTGACAAATGCCCGAACTTAAAAATGTGTGCAGACTCATGATTTATATACAAAAAATTGCTAAAGACAACTATATTTAATTATTGTACATACCTGGGTGATCAACTGAGAGGTTTTCTGTGGTCGAAGAAATAATAAAATACTTCTGCATGTGGTGGCATGCGCTTGCAATCCCAGCAGCTCGGAGGCAGAGGTAAGAGGGGTCAGAGTTTGAGTCAGCCTGAGCTATACAGTAAGTTCCAGGACAGCCAGGGAATACACATAATGATACTTAGTCTCAAAACAAATACAAAAACTAAAACTACAGACAAAAACAAACAAACAAACAAACAAACAAAAAAACAAACAAAAAAACAGCACCAAAAACCAAAATAAATGCTGAATTACACATTTTAGACATCATTATATATCAATTCCATAATTATTTTTCTAGCCTTTATTTGCACACAATTATGCATACTATTATAAATTATATAATATAGACTATGCATAATGCAGTATAAAAATTTCAACTTTAATCACGTCCTATGACAGCATCGATTAGAAAGGTGTAAGCAATACTACCAATGGCACGAAACTTGAACACAACTGAACCAAAAATATGGATGACATTAGAGTAAAAGATGAGAGTGGTAAAAAGTAGACCCCAGGCAAGTATTTCCACCAGGTGGGCTTTGGCGTGGCAGTGACAGTGGGCTGTCTGTCCATCTTGGCCTGCATTCTTGGAGGGAACAGCTGATACTGCTTCTCCGAAACTGACAGGCAGTGGGAGTCTCTGCTGTGGGCTATCCATCTCCTTTCATGGTCCTGTCCACTGTCTGTGTTCCTCAGAGGCCCCAGAAATGCAGGAAATTAATTTAGCAGAGGGGGATGCCCAGATGGACAACTCTCCTCATTGATTTTGAGGTTAACTCTGTGCTGGGTGAATTAAATTAATGAGTATTTTACGATGACCGAGGCTGTTTTTATAATTTCATTTGGGTAATTTTAGGTGTAAACGGGGCCCCTGTGGCAGATGACTAGCTCTAGACTGCTTCAGTTTCTGAATCTTCTAGAAAGGGATTAGAGATTATCTTCCCTCTCCATAGGGTGCGACAACAATAAGAATAGAAGCCACTGTGATAGGGCATTGGGGTGTGTGTGTGTGTGTGTGTGTGTGTGTGTGTGTGTGTGTATGCAGAGGGGTGCATTTCTTGGGCTGGGTTTTCACATCTTCATGCTGGACATCCATACTTTTTAGGTTCTTACTCAGAATAGCCTTCCAGGAATGATAATCAGGTTCCCAGGCTCCAGCTGATTTGCTGTGCAGTTAACAGTGTCCTCAGGGACTACCTGGTTGGTGACATGCTGGGGCGATGGAGACATGAACCAGGTACTTGAGGCCAAGTTGTTGTTTTCGCTTTGCTTTCTGTTTCCGAGATAAACACCAGAAACCAAAAGCAACTTGGAGAGGAGAGAGTTTATTTCATGGCATATTTTCAGGTCACAGGGGTGTCAGGGTAGGAACTCAAGGCGGGCACCCGGGGCGAGAACCACGGAGGAATGTTGTATAGTGTTTAATGAGCTCCTAGCTCACATTCCGTTACCTTTCTTCTATAGCCCAGGCCCACATGCCTAGGCGGCCTTGCCTACAGTGGGCCATGCCCTCCTACACCAATTAGCAATCGAGAGTACGCCTTGTAGGTATGCTCACAGACCGGTCTGATCTGAGGAGGTAGTTCTCCATTTGAAACGCCCTCTGAAGATGGGTTGGGGGGGGTCTGTGTCAAGTTGACAACTGAGGGTGATTAGAATGTCTGTCATGTGGATGTGTGGGCTTTCCCCCACTTCTCTGAGTCTTTTCTTTTACAGATGGAACAAGGGGTTATTTTCTGTGGAATAAATCGTTTGGGATTCTCTTTCCACTTTAACATCTCCTTGAGGGTTGATTTTTTTTTCACAATAAGAGTGAGAACTGGCTATCTTGGGGAATTGGTGATTGTTTTCACCCAAAGCCATTGCCTCTAGGATTAGAGAGACATTGGGGACATGTGTTCTTTTCTTCTATCCTGGGCTCAGCCAGAGGCCCAACGTCTTCACACAGAGATTCTTGAGAAGAAAAGATGCTCAGTGTGAATCGTTACAAGAGGAAAGAAACACGAGGTAAATGTTAACAGAGATTGGCCTTGGCAGGAGGGGTGACTGGAGCAAGGGGACTTAGGAAGGTGATTTCCTGGAAGCTGAGTCACTCTCCTTCCACGGAAGCTCCCTCAGGAATCATGGGTAAAATGGGCAGTATCCAGATTCTTCAGGAAGCAGGCTCACGTATGCACAGTGTCACACAGGGCCCACCAACCAGCAGGCCAACTAAATAACAGCTGTGATTACTGACTGTTGTAGTTGTATTCTAGTCTCCTCATCTCTCCTCTCTCTCGGATCTTCACTCCCGCTCCCTCGCTGCTGTGCACTCCCTGAGCTCCCAGTCTCACTGTGATTTTCTTCCTCTGTATTCATGTTTTGCTTGACAGACAGCACTGTGCATGGAAACCAGTGGGATTCAAATGGTTAACCCTGAGCAGAGCCCACACAGTGTCAATATTTAGAGTGGCACTGTTTGACCGAAGGCGGCTTCTCCCTCCCCTCTGAGTAATTACTCTGTATGTGGATTCTTGGTTTTCATAAAGGAAACTTGGCTTGCTAGCTATTACATATACCAAATGAAGCCTAAGCTTGTGTAAATGTTGAAAAATGAATTAAAATGAAATTGCTGCTTGCGATGGGCCATCCATGACTTAGTGCGGTGTGGGAGGCAACCGTTCCTGTGTCAATTGCCGCAAAAGAAAACATCAGTGTTGCCACACGGCAAACCACATCGCACACAGTCCCATTTGTCAGAGAGACAGAGACAATCCTGGGCCTATCTCATGTACTCCTTTCCCGTACACACGGTCTGCCCCAGTCCTGACTTGGGTACCAGTAACTCATGACAGGTATATGGTGCATGGTCACTGGACGTTGGCAGTGTGGATTGGAAATGATTATATCCCTTGGGACACACTCCAAGTTTCTCTAGTATTTATCAGAAGAGCTTTCAAAGATTTGGGAAGGGGTTGGTAAAAGACGCTGTAGTGTACATTCTATTGGCTGCCACTTGCTGTTTAAACTATAGGAGAAGTTGGCTCTGGAAGTGGAGATGCAGTCACCAACACCCCATTCCAGACCTAAACATGCCTGCCTCAAGGTATCTTTCAAGGACCTTTGTTTTGGGACGGCATGGGCTCCCTGACTGTGACAGGAAGATAAAAACAGCCCAAAAGTAAAAACATTGTTCTCTTGCGAACAGTTAGAAGGCAAATCATTTCCAACAGACATTCCTATTGCTTATCCTGTGATATAAAAGTACTGACTGTGAGAAACGGGAGCCATGGAGACAAAGCTCACCTGGGAACTCCAGCTGACTGCCTCAGTTTCCCCAGTTAGTTTCTGTTTGTATGCTGCTAGTTGTTCTTCTACTTGGAAGTCCCACCCTTTGAGACATCTGCTCCAACCTGGACTCTCTCTGGTGCGGACCCCAACTTACTGGATTTCCCAGTCAGTTTCTGCTGCCTGTTTTGAGCATCCAGTTCGACGTGTTGCTCGCTGTCTCCCACCTGCCATTTATTTTTACTTTGACTTGCTGTGCTTAACAAATTCACCCCTTCAAAATCTATCATACGCCACCCTCCAAACAGCACAGAAGAGCCTCTCTAGCCAACATATATCACAGGGCACCTAAAGTCCTGTATTCTTCACTTCGAGTCTACGCTGTAAGATCCATCTAGTTTCACTACAGACCACTACAAAGGAAAAAAAAAATGTGACACAGTGTTAATCCAAGTTAATGTGACTTCTGTCCTCAGGCGAAAAAAGAAAAAGATAGATGATAAACAACGAGGCTTTTAGAAGAAATGGCAAGTGAAATGTGGGGACAATTATTTTGATTATGGCAGATTAGGTACCTAATCTACTGAAGTTAAGAGAGCGCTCAGTGCTAATACGCAGGCAGAACCTCCTTTGCAGGATTAACCTTTTTCTTTTCCCCCCTACAATGATTACTGTGTGTATTTTTGACCCCAGTCTGGCCCTGATCCCAAAGCCTCAAGATCATCTAACTTCAGTCCTACCATCCACCACATTACTTGAATCAGAGATTGTGCTCATCTGGGAAATGCCTGTTCTGTATTTCTATGCTACCTGGCCATCACGTTTTCTCTACTAGGGACAGGGGGACACACCTGAATGCACTCCTTCTTTCCAGGAGCTCATGGGCTGATAGGGCTGTAGCCAGAACCTAATGATGAACTCATCTCTTGCACTTAACGAAAACTGAAAGACTAGCCCCCATCCTATGGTGCTGACAGGTTCTGTTGAGGCAGGGTCTGCTCTGGGCCTTCATCTAATCGCAGGAGAAGAGATGCAACATTTATGTGTCTGTGACAAGTAGGGCTCTCAGACTGAATGAGCGGAACAAGACATCAAAATAAATTTTAGTTCTAGACAAGCAATCTGTGGGTTCTTTGTGTTGTTTATCTGAAATTCATAGTTAGCCAAGACTCCTGTGGTAAACTTCGTGGTAAAGGTTTTAATTATTTTAGCATTTACCAAAGAATGAGTCACTATCAAGGTTACAAAGATCTTAGAATGTCCTAGACTTTAAACATGCGTTAAACTTTTTGTTGCTGTTTTACTTTTTGTTTGTTTGGTTTGTTTTTCTTGTTTTCTTTGCTGATTGATTTTTTTTAAGTGTATGTGTGTGTATCTGTGTATCTCTGTAGGGGTTTGTGCACATGTATGTAGGTGTCTATGGAGGTCATGGCATACCCTGGAGTTGAGTTATAGGTGCGATCTGCCTGAGCAGGTCCTGGGAACTGAACTTGGAATCTCTGTAAGAACAGTAAGCATTCTGAACCACTGAGTCATCTCTTCAGGCCTTGTTTTGTTTTTGAGACAGGGTCCTACACTGTGGTCCAGCTGTCCTCAGACTCTCGGTCCTCCAGCCCTAGTCTCTGGTGTGCTGTCCCCACAGTCATTTCTGGAGCTAGGTTCTGAGACTGAGAAGGAGTCTCTCATTATTCACAGAACTGCCCACATTTTAGCAGTATCCACACCAGGAGAGAGTTTGCTGGGAATAGACTCGCACATCCTTCTCCAGACTGAGGGACTCAGATTCTGCATTTTGAAAAGATTTCTGGGTAATTTGTACACATATCAATGTCTTAGAAGCTCTAATGAAGGTGGAAAGGAGCAAGACATATGTTCATCTTCTCAGCATAGTAAGCTTTTCATTTGTGTGTATATGTATCCCATAGCATAGTGTTGAATGCCTTAAGTACACATAGTGATATTTATGTTTGAAAAGGAAATGTGAAGACACCCGTGATGGTGTGGTCTCCTTATAAGAAACCATCCATTACATACGGCCTCAATAGTATCTTGTATAGATACTCCTACTGCCCTTACAGGAAGTGAGGAAGACCCTGCTAATCTCATTTTGCAGGAAATATATTCCCAGGCATGTGAAAGCCCAGACCTTCCTCTCAATTCTTTGTTTTTATTGATTCTGTGTGTGGTTCTCCACCTATCCCTCAGCAGCAGAATCTTTTATTGAAACAACGGAGGTCTTATACCCAAGCTGGATTTGAAAAGACAAAGAGACTTCCGGAGAAGCCTGACAAATCAGGTTCTTTATCAACTCCCAAAGATCCCTTGGGGCTCATGGGGGAATCAGCTTGGTGGATGAAAAAAGAAAGGACTAAAAGAAGAGGTCATGACTGCTCCTAGGTATGGTGGAGGGGAGGTTTATTTTAAATATGAGGAGGAGCGTAGCCAGAGACAGAGACACCTGGGAGAGTCCAGAGTGAACAGGACCCTGAGCCAAACCATGTGAAGAAACGTGGGAGAGAAGAGGGGAGAAGGGGTATCCAGGGAACCAAGAAGCCAAGGGAGTGAAGGGTAAAAAGAACCAGTGGAACCGGAAGAGGCTGGATTATATAAGGGAGAGCAGCTTGGGGGAAGGGCAGCACAGTCACTGGGTTAGAGAGTTCAGGGTAGGGAGCAAGGTATGCCAGCAAGGAGGACCTGGTAACAGTTAGGGACTGGGGAATGCTGGGAGAACCTGGTGGCTAGGTCCATTTTGATTTGATAAGTTAATAGGCATCTCAGCCACTTGTTCTGGGTTTGAGACCCAGCACTTGGGTGGAAAAATGAGACAGATCATGTTGCTGTCTTGGTTTGCTGTCCTTCCCACAGACATTTATGTCATCAGTAAATGAAAAGTCTCAGAATGAGGACAACATTGGTTGTGATGGCTGTCCCATCATCCACATCCCAACAAGGGGCTCTGGATTTCCTAGGTACCAGATTCCAAATGCTAACTTCTAAGGAATAGAAATACAATCATTGTAAGTTTTATGCATCTTCCCATGATTCACAACACAGCCTCCCCATGTAAAATATGTTTAATCAATTCTACACACTCTAATTAATGTGCTGCTGTATGGAGCTAAGTAGATCATTTTAATCTTGTTGGCTAAAACACATTTAAATTGTATAACTTGGTTGTACTCTTTGTAACAGCACATAGTCAATGAAGAACACTTTCAAAAAGTAGAAAGAGCAGGGATAAGAATGACCTATGTGCTGAGAGCAAAAGAGTTAGTACAGTTAAAGGATATAAAAATGAGCCTAGAGCCACTGCACTGAACACATTTCAATTCCAGGAAGAGTATCATTGTTGGGATATTCTTTTTCCTCAGGCATTTAGTAGTGTATTCCAGTACTCCAAGGATACATAATTAAATACAATAAGCCAGCTAATCACTGTAATGAAAATACTGCTGCAAATGCTGATGGACATATGGACTGGTGTCCTTGTTTCCAGGGCGAGGCTCTGTCACATAGAAAGCTGTGGCTTCTTCAGTGCCTAAGTAGGACACCCAGAATATCCACGGTCATTCATCTATTCGTTTGTTCAATAAATATTTATTGACTTAGAAATGTCAGACGTTCTGTTAAATACAGGTGGTGAAGCTTCAATAAAATATAAGTATTCCTCCACAAAACTCACATCCCAAAAGCAAGGGCTGAAGGAAGCAGACCATTAGAAAAGAACACAAAGCCTAGGCCATGGAATTGGAACACCAACACAAAACAAAAGTGGTTCTAAAAAAACACTCACAGAGGAAGACGATGCAGCCCCCCCTTAATGAGACCTGATAGGCTAGGGTCAGATAGAAGGAGAGGAATTCCTCCCCTGTGAGGGGACTAGGGAAAGGGGATAGAGGGAGAAGAGGGAGGGTGGGTGGGTGGACTGGGAGGAGACAAGGGAGGGGGCTGCAGCAGGGATAGATACAAAGTGAATAAATTGTAATAAATAAATTTTAAAACCTCAAAACACTAACATAGTTAAGAAAACATACTAAGCTGCTGAAAGCCAGATACGACAGCAGATGGGTGCTGAACACACTGTTTATTGAAATCAGTTAATCACCTTAAAAAGGGTGATGGCTTGCTTGGTAGATGTGGGTATAAGGTATAGGGAATGAAAATAAGCACCAGAGGATACTAAGTTTTAGACTATGGGCCATGGTCATGGAGGACTGTGCCAACAGCACTTCCAAGGCAGGTTTGGTCATTGGCTCAAGAGGAAGAGTGGCTTTTAGGAGTTTCCTGCTTCTTAAAGGGAATCTTGAGATGGGGACCTCGGGACACACTGCACTGAATGCAGGTGAATGCAAGAAGCTCATTGAGGGTGTGAAATAAGGGAACACTTCACTTTGCTAAGTGTAATCAATGAGCATTATCACTGTGGGGAACTGGGTCTGCTCCGGTGGATTCTGGGCAAGCAGGTCACCCTTGGGGCACCTATTCCTTGGCTTACCTCGTCTTATTTGCATACCTACCACTGACTCTTGAAGCCAAAGCAAACCCTCAGTCAGAGCCATGCAGGAAGTAACTGACGAGTTCTAGAATCTCCTGTGAAGTAGGTAGGATGACTATCCAAGCAGGGAATCCCACAGGGTCTGCCCATGGGCAGATGGGGCGTGAACATAGAAGGCCCAGCTGGACCATTATACTCAATGCTGGATTCCTCCATGACCTCCTACAGCCACCTCTGTGCATTTGGAACAGCTTCTTTTACATGGGCCAAAACAGTGGCATGTTTGAAATTTATACATTGCCTATGAATCAATGAGGTTGATACTTTATCACTATTCATGAACTGCATGTCATAATTACTTGCATAACAGAGCCTATGTGGCACAGAAAAGCTGATTAAAGTTTTAAAGTGAGAATTCTATAATCGTGGTTTCTTTTAGAAACACAGAAATATTATAAGACTATGGTCGTGTCTTAATTCCAGGTGTGAAAATAAGGGGCTGCTTCACAGCGGGTGACTATGCCTTGTGGTCTAGCAGAGGCGTGGTTTTCCCAGCTGCACATAGCTTCTGTGAGCATGTGACGTTTGGAATTCTGGGAACTTTTCAGAGGATAGATTAAGTGTGAGGGCCCAGAGAGATGAGGCTGCTGTTGGTGACTAGTTGGTGGATGGGTGCTGTTGTTTGCTATTTGTCAAGTAGACATGCGCAAAGAAACAACAAGAAGAAATTAGATATCTTGACGGCAAAGATCAAACTTAATCCAAGGAACTCAATACTTAGCAGGAACTAATCTAATGATAACTTTGCCCCCTTTCCCTGTATCTTTTTTCTCTCCGATCTAGTGTGTGTGGGGTGTTAATAAGGGCAGAGAAGGGTGGAACAGAGAGAAAGGAACCCACAAATTAGCCAATGCTGGCTGAATGGAGACCACCTCCAAATAGGTGTCTTTTTTAGGGAATCTGCAGCCAGAGTGCAGGATCTAGTGTTGGAAGCACTGTGCAGAGTGAGTTACAAGGTGCAGTATGTCCCCAGAGGCAGTTCCCAACTCCTCTGGGACTATAGTAGTTTTCCATTCTTGTGACCCCAATATCTGATATAACCAACTTAAGTTAGAGTCATTTGGACTCCCCACAGAGTTCAGTCCACTGTGACTAGGATGTGATGGAGCAGCTACTGTGGAAGGCTTGTGTGAAGAGGCTGTTCATATCGGAGCTGGCCAGGAAGCACAGAGGTGTCTTTGCCGGCTCTCCAGTAGCTCCCCTTGCCCTTTATTCTGTTCAAGTCTCCAGCTCCTCCTGGAAACACCCTCACAAACACACTTAGAGACACCCATAGTTCTAAAGCCAGTCACACTGACAACACAGACTAACCGTGACGGAGGCTTAGGGAAGAGATAAGGGAAGTCACGTCCTAAAAGAGGTGGTAGTAACAGGCAGGTGTGTAGAGGGGAATAAATATATGGGGATCCGTGAAGATACATGGTCCCACTATGTGCAGATCACTGAGACCCCTGGACTTCAAGCTTTTGGCATAAGAAAACAGAACAGGAGGACCCCAGAAATTTAGGTCCTGAGAGAACCACCTGCAGCCCTAAGGTTAACCCCAGATCCATCTCAGCATCCTGAAGAGCTTGCCTGGCTGCAAGCACTGGCTAGACATCGGCGCCAGCCCCTCCTGTCTCTGGGATCAGCGTCCTGCCTTGACCTTGCCTATCAGATCAGGTAGGAATCTGAGGTTCTCCTTACCGCATGTGGTCATCACATTTCCCATGGCGCTTTCCATGAGAGGCCCAGGCTGCTTCTCTGGCCGTTCTCCAGGTAGGTAATTATCTTGCCTCCTGTTCTAACCCCTCTGCGGTTTCAATTGTAGGAGAGAGCCTTCTTCATTCCCACGTGATGGACTGCTGGTGCCCAAAGGCTGCATTCCAGAAATCTGTTACCTTCTGCCCCAGAGCTTGGCTGCCATTCACGGGTGGGAGAGGATGTCTGAGGACAACTTGGCCATGCCTGTCCTTACTAAGAGAAGTGGAGAATTGGGACTAATTTTCTGATCGATCGAATAGCGTGTGTAATTCCCCCCCACCACCCCTGCTGACTTCATTTTAGAAATACAAAAACCCGAATTGTTCAGAAGCAAGTAAAACCATCCCAATTCAAAATTACTAACATAAAGCCTATATTCTTTAGTCTCACTGTAGGAGCATACTGTTTGGGTAAAGTGGCCAGTAATATATATGATGGTCAAATTTTCTGCCTTTGACATGTCTGAGAACAGGATATCTGAACCGAGATGAGAATAGAAAAGCTGTTTATGTATCTTCAGGACTGGAGGCATTTTAAATTGCAGATATTTTGAATTTTGAAATATTTGCAGATATAGAATGAGATGTCTTGGGCATGGGAGCCCAGCCTCAGCGCAAAGTTAATTTACATTTCATATATATACCTTATGGACACTGTACAAAATTGTCAAATTGTGAAACTGGTGTTGCGCAATTCTTTTGGCACGCCTGCATTCTGGTGACGACCCATTGCATGAGGTCAGGTGAGGAGGTTTTTTTTGCCTGTGATATTGTAGTGGCACCGAAATGTTCTGGATTTTGAAGCACGTTAGAGTTTAGATTTGGGAACTACATGTGCACAATTTGTACACTTATCATCTGTGTATATACGTCTCTATTACTCGTCTATCACCTACATGTTATTTATGTATAAGTCATCTTCTTATCTATTTTTATCTACTCATCATCATCTACCACCTGCCTATTTTCTATCATCTATCTACCAATTCACCACCCACCGTTACCTATTATCTGTTTACCATCCTTCACCTATCTGTATTACCTATCATCAATCTATTATTTATTTCTATTCAATGTCTTCCAATTGTTTATCATCTGTTATCTTCTCTCTACCTATTGATCGATTGATTGGTCGATTGATCTATCATCTGTCTCTATAACTATATATCCATTTACATACCTACCTATTACGAGTCACTCTTGTATCATGGTCTCTCACCTCCTACAATGTACTGTTAATGTGTGGCTGTCAGAACTTCACTTGGATCATGTTATTCTTGACAGTTTAGTTAGTCAAGGACTACTTTCCAAGTTTCTAAAGCTGCTTGGGAGTGAGTGACCTAGGAGATATTAAGTATGAAGGCCACACATGCCTCTGGTCTCCATTCACATTCAAGCTATAACACAGCCAAAAAGAACCAGCTCTGAAAGCAGCCCTGGGTTTCAGTTTTGATGCTCCTTCCTCTATGACCCTGCACGAGCTTTCTATCTTCCCAGCTCCACAGCTTTGTCATCTCTGAAATTCAGGTAATAATGTTTGCATTTATGAAGAATTCAAAGCATAATAGATTCCAGGAGGCACTAAAACAGCCTGTCATCCAATGTGTTTTTGCAGTCAGTACTGTTCTAAAAGCCACCAGACATTCGTATAGAACATGACCAGCTGCTGGTCGTGCTCTACATGTGTGTCTGGTGGCTTTTAAAGCCTGGCCCTGCCCTCTTTCATCCCCAGCAGCAAAGGTCTGGCACTGTGCAGACAAGTGAATGTTTGCTCAGAGGTGTGGTTCTGTAGCCATACAAACCTAGACTAGAATCCCATAGTTTTGTTCCTTGTAAGTTCTACAGCCCTAGACAAAGTGAAGTGACCTCTCAGAGTCGTGGTGTAGAGTATATTCCTATTAGTAATGCTGTCTTAACAGCGCTTGCCACCAAGAAGGCATGAAGCAGGACTGGAGAGATGACTTGGTGTTTAAGAGTACCTACAGCTCTGCAGAGGCTCCCAGCACCCATAACTGGTAGCTCACAGGATCCTGTAACTCTAGCTTTGGAGGAGGTGACACCTTCTTCTGGCCTCTGAAGGCAAATGCACTCATTTGCAAACACACAGAGACACATAATAATAAAAAAAAATGTCATGAAACAAATTGCTACTAGAGTAAAACAAAAAGTATTTGTGTAGTCATATGAATTACTCAAAGGTATTTTTTTTACTTGTTATCAGGTTAAAAAGTATTATCTGGTTTCATGAAATGGCTTAGTGGGTAAACGAGCTTGCTCCCAAGCCAAAAGACCAGACTTTGATCTCTGGGACCCACATAGCAGAAAGAGAGAACCAACTCACAAAAGCTGCCCTTCACATTCATGTGTTCACAATGGCATAAATGTGTACACACACACACATACACACACTATTAAAATGTATGGTCAAATGTATGAAATGCCCTGTAATAATATAACATCCCAGGATGTCATGAAGGGCAGTAGTCTTGGGACAAGGCTAGGCCACCTTAATGTCAAAGCACACACGTACTGACTTGTCTGCTGGCCATGCTAGTGGGTTTCACTAGGGATCATATAACTTTTTATTTGCATGAACATCTAGGAACATTACTGAAACCAAGATCATCCCTCTACACATCAGCTTCTTGAAAGCCCAGATGATGCTCTACAGTAACTACATTTTTGCACTTCTATTTTTTAATTTAAACTTAATTTTTAAATAATTCATTCATTTTACATCCCAACGGTAGCCCCCTCCCTCAACTCCTCTTGGTCCTACCCTCCCTCCCTTTCTCCCCCATGACCCTACCTATTCCTCAGAAAGGGGGAGCCTTCCTTCCCTGCCACCTGACCCCAGCCTATCAAGTCTCATTAGGACTGCCTGCATCTTCTTCCTCTGTGGCCTGGCAATGCCTCTTCTCCCAAACAGGGGGAAGTGATTAAAGAGTGGGCATCAGAGTCCATGTCAGAGACAGCCCCTGCTCACCTTAGTAGGGGACCCACATGGAGACTGAGCTTCCTGTTGAGCACATCTGAGTAGGGGGCCTAGGGTTTCTTCATGCATGGTCCTTGGTTGGTGCACCAGTCTCTGCAGACACCCATAGGCCCTGAATTTTTGGCTGTGTCCACTCAGTGTCTTTCTGTTCCCTCACTCTTTCCTACAACTCTCTGCACTCTGCCCAAAGTTTGGTTGTAAGTCTTAGCATCTGCTTCTATCACTTGCTGGGTGGAGTCTTTCAGAGGACAATTATGGTAGGCTCCCACCCTGTTCCCTCTCTTGAACAGCTTGCCTTTCTAAATGAGAACTAAGTAAGCATCCTCCCTGGGGTCCTCCTTGTTATTTAGCTTCTTCAGGTCTGTGGATTGTAGTATGGTTTTCCTGTATTATATGGCTAATATCTGCTTATAAGTGAGTATATTCCATGTGTTCTGGTTCTGGATTACCTCACTCAGGATGATTTTTTCTAGTTCCATCCATAATCACAGTTATCTAGCAACTTGTGAAAACTGCAGGAGGAGGGTGCTGGTATCATTGGCTGGCTTTGCCACCTCAGGCAGCCAGGTCATGGTACCATAAGCAAGGAATTGACATTACTTCCATCTATATTAGTGTACTTGCCCCATTGACTGATTTGGCTCCAACTTCTCCCTAGCTTCTCTTTATTTCCTGCCATGTTTTGTTCTTCATTTTCTGGTAGTTTCATGCAGGATGGTAGCATCAAATGCTCTTAGAACTGACATTGTAGGTTTGATTCTCTCAGTGAAAACCAACAAGAAACAACGTTGGTAATAAACTGATAAATAAAATGAAATATCCTTGTGACATCACTGTTATGCTCTCTAGGTTTAGAATATTGTTCAGGAAGAGTCAGTTCACAATTGGAAAGAAACTCAATTTCAAAATGTCTTCTGTCTATACTGAAAACTCTCACCAGAGTGTATTACTCAAGATCACTTACTAAATTGATTCTAACCAACTCTAGTTCTTTTAACTATAAGGTTAGAGAGACTCTCTACCAGGCTAGGGACAATGTCTCATTTGATAAGCTTTTGGACCTGAGTTCAATGCTCAAAAGCCATGAAACAAAAGCTGGGTGTGGTTTCATGCATAGCAATGCCAGCAATGAGGAGGCAGAAACAGGCAGATCCCTGAGCCTCCCTGACAGGCCAGTCTAGTCTATAGGTCAATCACTAAAGTACTGGCTTTGAAATCATGAGTGTCTGTCTCAGCAAAAAGCTCTAAGGAACAACACCCAAGATTGTCCTCTGGCATACATGTGCACATATGTTCCCCCCTCTCTCTCTCACACACACACAAACACACACACACACACACGAGAAAAAAATCTTAACCCTATTAATGACAGCTATAACAGGGACCAGATTTTTGAATGCTTACGATGTCCCAGGTACTACCCAGAGCAGTATTTCATACACCTGTGCAGTCTAGTCCCTCACAACTGTCCAGAAGTTTCTTTCCAGACATGCATAAGCCTCAAAATAGCCCTGTAATGTTGATCTGTTTTATAGACCAAGAGATGAAGCTCTGAAAAGCTCTTTCCACAGATACACACTTAACAGGTTAACAGATCTGGCCCAAACCAGAAGAATCTTGGGGTGGTTTGAATGGGTACGGCTCCCACAGACTCATGTGTTTGAATGCTTGGCTCATAGGAAGGTGGTTTGGTCTTGTTGGAGTAGGTGTGACCTTGTTAAAGGAAGTGTGTCATTGCGGGGGACGAGCTTTGAGGCCCCAAATGCTTATGCCCAGGCTTGGTGGCACACAGTCTCTTCCTTGCTGCCTTGCAGATCCAGATGTATAACTCACAGCTCTTCCTTCAGCACCAAGTCTACCTGTAGGCTGACATGTTTCCCACCATGATGGTGATGGACTAAACCTCTGAAACTGTAAGGTGGCTAAATGCTTCCCTTTATAAGAGTTGCCATGGTCATGGCGTCTCTTCAGAGCAATAGCACTCCAACTAAGACAAACTTTGACCAGAAACCATGGGCCCTCACCCCAGTTATCATTGGTGATTTAGTTTTATAATATGTAGCCTGAGGTAAACTTATTTGGGCTTGGAAAGTTTCTTTCATTATTTTGCAACTCTTTATAGAACATAAACCTATGGTGAATGCTTGTTTTCTCTTGTACCTGTATATTTAAAATGTTATAAAATAGTTTAATATTGGGAAATAAGACAATGCTCCCCCTCCCCCGACACACACACTGGAGAGGTTGATGTAGTTTTCAAGCTTGTGAAATAATGATGCATGCAATCTTCTTTTTTTTTTTTTTACCTGATCCTAATTCATCTTTAAAAAAAAACAAAACAAAAAACCCCCCTCAATTCTATAAGATTTATAAGCAGTGAGAGAAAGCTGAGATAAGCCAGGGTGGGGGTGGGGTATGACCTGAAGATGAGGAGATTTGAAAGAAGGATAAAATTCAGAATGTGAATGACACATGGCAACAATCCCACCACCTAGGTGGTTTTTATTTTTATATTTAATTTACCACCACCACCACCACCACCATCATCATCAAAAACAGAACCACTGAGGAATCGCTGGGCTCTGCTCCACACAACTTCTCTCCTTACTAAAATTTGTTGACTTCCTTGTTTTGTTCTCTTATGGTCTGAAGTTGACAGAAGTGGGTTCTAATAATAACAGAATTGTTTATGAACACCTCAAAATCCTTCTCTCTTTTTCTCATTGGCTCACTTGCTCGCTTTATTTCTGGCTCATTCACTCTCTCTAAATCTCTGTCTCTTTACTTTCTTCCTCATTTTTTTCTTTACTTTCTTTCTTCACTCCCTTAGGAAATAGCATTTCACTGTGTAGCCCAGACTACTCTGGAATTCACTACATAGCCCAGGCTAGCCTCACATTCAAGATCTTCCTGGTTCTGCCTCTGGGTACAGGGCTGAGATTATATGTATATGCTACCATGCCTGTTGTTGGCATAGTTTCTATCATGTTAGGCAGATATTTGACCATTGTGCTACATCTACCACACCATTTAATTTTCTCTCTTAAAGTCTACAAGACATCATCTTGGATTAAATGAAGAAATATAGATTGCCTGTAGTCTTCTATATTCTTCTCCCATTTGAAATTGAGAGACAATTCACATACCATGCAGTTTACCATTTAAAGTCTATAATCCAGTAGTTTCAGTTTTGTCACATTGAGCAACATACTGTTGGGTTTTGTGTGTCAACTTGACACAAACTGGAATCATCAGAGAGAAAGGGGCCTCAGCTTAGAAAATGCCTCCATGAGATCCAGCTGTAAGGTATTTTCTCAATTAATGATCAATGTGGGAGGAGCTTGGCCTATTGCGGGTAGTGCCATCCCTGGGCTGATGGTCCTGGGTACTGTAAGAAAGCAGGCTGAGCAATCCATGAGCAAGCAAGCAAGCTAGTAAGCAGCACCCATCCATGGCCTCTGCATCAGCTCTTGTTTCCAGGTTCCTGTCCTGCTTAAGTTCCTGTCCTGACTTCCTTTGGTGATGAACAGTGATATGGAAGTGTAAGCTGAATAAATCCTTTTCTCCCCAACTTGCTTTTTGGTCATGTTGTTTCATCACAGCAGTAGAAACCCTAATTAAGACAGGCAACAGGACCACGATCAATTTCAGAACATTTTCATCACCTGAAACCCAAAGTTCTGGGGCTAGGGTAACATAGCCCAGTTACTAATGTGCTTGACTTGAAAACATGAAGATGTAAGTCAGTTCCCAAGAATCTATGTTAAACAAAGACAATACGAAGCCACAAACTGGTAGAGTGGTATGTACTATGTACTTGTATAATTACAGCTTTGAGGAGGTAGAGATCAGTGGATCCCCATGGTTCAAAAGCCAACCTGCCTGGTCTACTTAGTTCTAGGCCATCGAGAAACTCTACCTCAAATAAAGGTGGATGACACCTGAGGAACAACAGCTGAGCATCTCCTTTGGTTTCCACATGCATGTGTGCATACAATTAGTTTTGAGAAGTCTTTAATTACTGTCCCTCCCCTTGCCCACTCCTACTCCTCATCTCCATCTCTCAACCAATCACATTTGAACAAGCAGTACTACTTTCTGTCGTATATATCTGTGAGTCTCTGGACACTTGTCTCTTATTCCTTCTAACTATAGTGAAATACACTTTGATCAACATTTACCCATCTCATGTTCTCTCTTCATCAGCCTCTGGTCACCACCATCCTTCTCTCTGCTTCTGTAAGATCAACATGTTGAAATTACACATTGACAAAGCTTATGTACTATTTGTACTTCTGTGCCTGGCTCATTTAACATTCTATTCTACAAGCTCACCCACGTTGTTCCAAAGAGTGAGATTTCATCTTGTTTATGCCTGAAAATTTTCCATCATGTATATGCCATTGTCTTAGTTATTGCTGTAAAAAAATACCATGGCTATAAACAACTTGGGGAGCAAAGGGTTTAATTCACTTACACCTCTATATCATAGTTCATCATGGAAGGAAGTCATGGCAGGAATTTAAGCAGGGCAGAAACTGGAGGCAGGAGCTGATGCAGGGGTCATGGAGGAGTGCTGCTTACTCACTTGCTCTCTCCTATCCTGATCAGTTTGTTTTCTTACGTTCCAGGACCACCTGCCCAGGACTGACACCACCTACAATAAGCTGGGTCCTCCCACATTGGTCATCTATCAAGAAAACACCTAACAATCTTACATACAGGCTAATCCTATGGAACCATTGTCTTGATTAAGATTCCTTCTTTCCACATGATCCTACCTTGTGTCAAAATGACATAAAACTAGACAGCAAAACTATTATGTTGTATCCACTCTTCAGGTGAAGGACTAGTAGGTTAATACTATATCTTGACTACTATGAATGATGGTAGTTACCCAGGTGAGGATCATTGAATCATATGATAGGTAGTGTCGTTTTCAGTATTTTAAAGGAATCACCACCTTTTCATATGGTTGTATTAATTTATATTCTCACAAAGAGTATGAAAATGTTGAATAGTCTCCATATTCTTGTTGGGATTTTTTATCTTTTGCATTTCAATAATAACCACACTAGCACATATGAGATGCTCTCTCCTTGTGGTTTTGATTTGTATCTCCATGAATGATCAGGGATGTTGAGCTTTTTGCCATATGCTTGTTGGCTACTCCTATACTCCTACATCTTTAGAAAACTGTCTACTTAGGTCTTTTGCCCATTTTAAAAATAGGGTTGCCTGTTTTCTTGTATGGAGTTGTTTGTGTTTCTTATGAATTTTAATTAATCTCCTTTCAGATGTATAGTTTGCCAGTGTTTTTTTTTTTTCTATTCTGTATCTTTTTATCTTCACTGTTTTGATTGTTTCTTTTGCTGTACATAAGCTTTTGGTTGTGTGTAATCTCATTTGTCTGTTTTGCTTTTGAAATCATAGCCAATTTTTTCATATAGCTTTTCTTTTATATTTTTATTTAAAATGTGTTTCCTCAGAATTGAATTTTAAAAATCATTTAATTTTAATTACATGCATGCATGCATGTCTATATGTGGGTGTGTGCATGAGTGCAGGTGCCCCTGGAGGCCAGAAGAGGGTGTTGGATTCTCTGGAGCTGAAGTTACAGGAAGTTGTGAGCCACCTAATATAAGTTCTTCTGAAAGAGTAGTGCGGGTCTTAACCTTTGAGCAGTCTGTCCAACCCTTCCTTTATGATTTCTAATAGCAGCTTTATAATGTCATGTCATACATGTAAATCTTTAATTCATTTTGAGAAGGTTTTTTTTTTAACCTTGAAGAACTTCATTCTTCTGCATTTAGATAGCCAGTTTTCCCAACAGTTTTTATTGAGGAGATTCTCCATTCCTTCATTGTGTATTTATGGGATTATGCTGGCTAAGTTTATGTCAACCTGACACAATCTAGAGTCATCTGAAAGAAGGGAACCTCAGTTGATAGAATGCCTTTCATAAAATCCAACTGTAGGTATTTTCTTAGTTAGTGGTTGATGGGGAAGGGCCCACTTGTTTGTGGGGACACCCCTGGGCTGGTGGTCCTGGATTCTGTAAGAAAACAGGCTGAGCAAGACATGAGGAGCAAGCCAGTAAGCAGCATTCCTCCATGACCTCTATATCAGCTCTTGTCTCCAGGTTTCTGTCTTGCTTGAGTTTCTGTTCTGTCTTCCTTCAATAATGAAAAAAAAAAGCCAACTATTCCCCTTTCCTCCTCAGGTTGCTTTTGGTCATGGTGTTTCATCACAATAATAGTCACTCTAAGACAGGTGTCTTTATATTAAAAAAAAAAAAAACTCAGCTGTTTGTAAATAGCTTGATTTTGTTGGCTTGGCTTGTTTATCTGGTTTTATATCAATACCATGGTCTTTTGGTCACTATAGTTTTGTTGTGTATTTTGAAGTCAGGTAATATGATAACTCCTGTATTCCCTCATTTCAAGATTGCTTTGGCTATTTGAGTTCTTTTGTAGTTCTACACAAATTTTGTAATTGTTTTTATAGTTCTGTAATAATTGTCATTGCTACTTTAGGGAATACATTAAATCTATGTATCACTTTGGGTGATGTGGACATTTTAACAAATGTATCTTCTCAACCAACGAATATAGACTATCTTTTTATTTATTTGTGCCTTCTTTATGTCTTTTTAAAGTTTTCAACATTGAAACATTGAGATATTTAATTTTCTTAAGTTTATTCATTTATTTTAGTTTAGTAGCTGTTGTAAACACTTGTTTTTCACATTATTTCATAATGATAATAGTTTATTATATATAATAATATAACATATGTAATATTATTATATATAACTATATAATCTAATAATGGTTTATTATTATAATAAACCTGACTTTTTCCCAAAATTTCAGTCAGTTAATTGATTAGATATAACTTTTTTTGTAGACTATTTAGGGTTTCTATATATAAAATAATGTAGTCTGAAAATAACTTAACTTCTTACCTTCTGGCTTGGATCCCTTCAGCTTTCTTTCTTTGCCTGATTGCCTTGTCAGGGACGTCCAATATTATGTTGAATATAAGTAGTGAAAGTGGGCAATTGTTGTCTTATTCCAGATTACATAGGAAACCCATCTTGATTTTCTCAGTTCTTCTTCATGTAATCTGTGTATTTGTCATATAAGTCCTTCATTGTTGAGTCTTAGTCCTTTACTACTTATTTTTAATGCTTATTTCTTTTTTATTTTGTATGTATATGAGCATTTTGCCTCCATGAATGTCTGTGTGCCATGTGTGTGCAGTTCCTATGGAGGAAGCATAGGTTCTCAGAGTCTATGGAACTGGAATTATAGACAGTTGTGAGCCACTATGAGGGTACTGAGAACCTAACCCAAGCAAGAGCAATAGGAGAGCTATTCACAATGGATCTATGTCTCCAGCCCTGCATCTATTTATTGAGAATTTTAATTGTCATAATGGGATACCTTTTAACAATTTGCAAGAACTGAAAGAATATGATCATTTTTGCCCTTCACTCTCTCTGATTTTTTAGATTGCTTTCTTACCAAGGCTCTAAGTGGAGCTGAAAGCCTGGTTAAAAAGGAGACGCCTTCCAAATAGAGCAGGCCTGGTCTTCAGTTGTAAAAGATGCAGCTAAGTAGAGGTTAGGGAGAAATCTCTTTGCTAGAGAGATGCCAAGTACAACAGAGGAAAGGAATAGTACACAAAGCCCCATATATAAAGCATGCCAGAAAAGCCAGGGCCTGCAGTGGGTGGTACGTGGGAGAGACTGAACCAGAATCAGAACCACTCAGTTGTCAGCCCTGAACACATATACAGCGTTTGGACACTAAGCCAGGGGGCGAGGCTGCGTACTGTATGTCTTTGAGTAGGAGATTTCCATGTAATAAAAAGCATATTAATGTCAGCGTAGAGAATGACTACATTTGCTAGACTGTAAAGAACATTGGCTGAATTCAAGTGGGTGTAGAGTAAGTAAATCAAATAAGCCAAGTGGTTAGTTACCACCTTCCTTCTTCTACAGGGAATGGGGCTTCTGATATCTCCCTCAAAGGGATGCTGGTGAACTCTAACAAGGTCTGGCTAAAGCCCCAGCTTGGCTCATAGATACGTACATTTTGGTTAGATTAAAAAAGATAACAGAAGGATCTTAATATTGTTCACGCTTCCTGCTGGCGAAGCTCAGGCTACTGCATCCCACTGGGACCAAAACCACGCTGTTCTTGAAGTACATTTTCGATAGCACTGGGCAATAGCTTGTCCAGCAAGAGTCTTCCCAGGGTGGCTGCTGCAATCAGCTTTCTCGCTTTGGGTTTCTACTGTAAAGAACCTGTCTGAAGGTCTCATGCAGAGAATTCAATTTATATCATCCAAATAGGTGGAAAGTAAAGTACACCCCACTGGCTCCTGGGGTTGGGGACAGTCACCGTATTTACCTTCAATATTTCCAAGTTTCTGGGGGCAAGTGAATTGAAATTCATGTTATAATTAAAAAACCATTAATAGGAAAAGTCATGGAGAAGAAACAATTAGCTAAAGTATTACCTAAGGTTACACTACACTCCAGCTATCAAAAGCAATCACTTACCCCAAGTAAATTTTTTAATCCTTTATTAAAAGCTTAACTACTTATCAATAATGAAAAATACTGGGTTTGTTTGCATTCAACTCTATGAAGCAATTCCTTGACAAGGTTTTCTGACCAAACACCCCAAATGATGTCATGAGGCATAAGGCTAAATGCCTAACTTTCCAACATCACATAAAAGCAGTCTATGCATTGTACCACAAACTCCTTGCTGAACACCTGTCCTTTATACTTTTAAAGTACCTGTTCTGGCTAGGGCTCGGTGTCTGGAGCTTCAGGGAATTTCAAGGAAGGCTTTTTTTTTTTTTCTCGAGGACCTTTAGTTCTTTCTCCTTGATGCTATGATTAACTGGTCATTAATAACAACTAGTGTGAAAATTATATATCTGAAGATAATTTAAAATGCAGGAGTTTCATGCTTTGACATTTTATTTTTAAATTCATTTTATTTTTATTCACATATATGCTTGTGTGTGCCTATGTGTATAGGTGCCTTCAGAGGCCAGAAGAAGGTGCCATAGTCCCTGGTGTTACAGTTACATCTAGGCATGAGCTGCCCAACCATAAAGTAAGTGCTGGGAATCAAACTCAGGTCCTCTACAAGAGCAGCAAATGCTCTTAACTGTCAAGCCACTTCTCCAGCTTCCTAACTTGATTTCTTAATTTCTCCTGAATAGCCAACAGATTCTTTAAAATACATTTGCTCAACTATGTTCATAGCAGGTTTATTAACAATAGTCAGAATATGGAAACAACCTAGATGTCCCTTAAATGAAGAATGGATAAAGAAACTGTGGCACACTTACATAATGAAATACCACTCAGCTTTAAAAACAAAGAAATCATGAAATTTGCAGGCAAATGGATGGAACTAGAAAAGAGTATCCTTAGTGAGGTAACCCAGACCCAGAAAGACACACATGGTATGTAATCACTTATAAGTGGATTTAGCCATATAGTACAGGATACGCATACTATGAGGCACAGACCCAAAGAAGATAAGTAACATAAAGGATCCAAAGGAGGATGCATAAATTTCACTTGGAAGGGGAGATAGAATAGAGAGAGGTAGTGGCTGAAGAGAGGGTACAGATAGGAGAAGAGGCACAGAGAGTGGAGATCAGACTTGGGGAGAACAAGGGTGAGAGGACAGAAGGCCTATAGAGAAAATGAGGGTAGGGTATCTCTGTGACAAGCTGGAGACCTAAGTCAGGGTAGGCTCCTGGGAGGATGTGAGTCTCAAACAGAGACTCCTAGTAGCAGACACCATAGAGACTGAAGAGGACGTCCACAGACTAGACTAGTCTCCTAGCAGAGGGAGGGGAACACCAACCTAAACACAAAAACTTTGGCCCAAAACTTACCTGCCTACAAGATGTGCAAGGATAAAGATGGAGCAGATAGAGCAGAGATTGAGGGAATGCCCAACCAATGCCTGGCCCAACCAAAGACGCACTGTACTGGAGAGTGCCAACTTTTAACACTAGGAATGATACTCTGCTAAGCTCCCAGACAAAAGCCTGGCAGAGTTGTCCTCTGAGAAGTGCTACTTAGCTGCACCTCCAAACAGATGTCACAACTCACAGCCAAACATTGGGTGATTCATAGGGCATATTGTGGAGAAGTGGGAGGAAAGAGAAAAGGACCTGGAAATGACAGGAACTCTACAAGAAGACCAACAGGGGCAACTAACTGGGACCAGAGGGACTTGCTGAGACTGAAGCATCAACCAAGGACCATGCAGGAATTGGACCTAGACCCCCTACAAAGATGTAGCAGATTGGGCAGCTTAGGCCTCATGTGGGTTCTCTAGTAAGGAGAGTGGGACACTGACTCACTTGCCAGTTTTTGATCACTTTCTCCTGGTGGGGCTGCCTTGCCAGGCCATAGTGGAAGAGGACATGCTCAGTCCTTATGCAACTTGATAAACTTGGGTGGATGAGAAGGGAGCTCCCCTTTTCTGAGGAAAAGGGGAGGGGGATGGGTAGAGAGGAAGGGTGGGAATGGGAGTAGAGGAGGGATGGGGCTACAGTAAGAATGCAAAGTGAATTAAAAAATAATAAAAAAGAAATACAAAGTAGGTAGAGACATTACTAGCTATATTCAGTGAAGCAGGAGCCATGTAGCCCAGAGAACTTCAATTACTTACTCCAACACACAGAGCTGTGATGGAACTAGAACTAAGACATGAGTTTCTGGAAACACAGTGAAGTCTTCTTATGCTTGGAATTTTAGTTCTGGCATGTTACCAGCTCCCGTGTACTATGCAGAAGTAGCCTTTGATGGAAAGAATATTGGATGTAGGGTCTTCTAAGCTGGAATACATTTTCCTACATTTCATCAAAATTTGATTTCATGGATGTGCCAAGCGTGGTGATAAACACCTGTGATCCCAGCTCCTCAGGTGAAGCCAGCAGGCCACCAGTTCAAGGCCTGCCTGGATACAAGAGTGAGTATGAAATCTACTTGAGACATTTAATGAGATACTGTTTTTAAATAAAATATTTGTAAAAGGCCTAAAGATGTAACTCAGTGGTACCTAGTATGCCTGAGGGCCTTGGCCAAATCCCCAGAACTGAAAACAAAACAAAAAAATTAAAGTAGAACAAAATAAAATATGGAAACATACAAGCATATCTTAATTATGTTTAATATATTCATATATAAACACATGCACTCAGTAAGAAAATGCTAACAAACCAAAGGTAGATGTCACTGTTAAAAAGTCACAAAGATTTTTTAAAAGGAAAAGTATTGTCAGAGATAAAAATTATCTATACAATAAGATATGTAGTTCAATAGCGTGCTACTCTTCTTAATTTTAGCACTAAAAAGAAAAAATTATAGGAGATTTAAATATGTAATTTACTATAATGATACCTCTGCCACTTAGACCTGAGTAAGAATATAGAACATTTGAACAATACCATCAATATGCTTAATATAACGGATAGAAATAGAATCTATGTATAACAACTGGTGAATTTAAATTATCTTATGCATGGAGAGATCACTTATGGAAACTGACCATGCGTGTCTCATAAATTGAGACTAAGGTGTTACAATAGATTCCAAACAAGTGATCTCATATAGATAACATTTCTGAATAAAGTGCAAATAGCTTAGAAGTTACCATGAAAAAAAAAAAAGAAAGAAAAGAAAAGAAATTACCAAATACTTGCAATGTGAAAATCCTGTCTCTAAATAATCTACAGAAAATAACAACTGAAATATTTGGGACCAAATACTAATGTATATAATGTATATGACATAGCCACAAGGGTATAAACTTTATACTTTAAATACCTGTATTAGGAAAAAAAAAGTCTGTGAGCCAAGAGCTCCACAAATAAGATTAGAAAATAGAATAAAAGAAAGCAATCATATAGTAACTTTTGTTCCTTTTCTTAATAATTTTTATTTTTGCATATATGAGTATTTTGCCTGCATGTATGTCTGTGTACCAGGTGCATGCCTGGAGGCCAGAAGAGGGTGTCAGAAATACTGGGACTGGAGAGTCACATCTGTAACTGGAAATCAAACTCAGAACCTATGGAAGAGCAGCCAGTGCTCTTAACTACTGAGCCATCCCTCCATCCATAACAATTTCCAGTCAAGTCTACAATTGGAAAAAATTACCCCCACTCCTGAGAATAATTATTCAAGCTGGTTATGTCCACAAATAGGACTTCCTGCAGATGTAGAATGTCAGCCCAGTAAGACAGGACATGAGAGCATATTCTCAGAGAGAAGAAACACACACAGGAAATGGAAAAGGCAAAAGTCAGAACCTGTAGAAGTTAGAAACTGAAGTTGGAAGTCAGGTCTGGAGATGGGGAAGGTGGGCAGGGCTTGAGGAACCTTGATCTTAAAGACACAGGAAGGGAGGAGGGGTGAGTCAGAAGCTACTGTGCAGTTTCCCTCAGGGCTTGGTGCCTAGCAAGGAGTCAGGATTGGAACAGAGACAGGCATTTGCTAGCTGAGTGCTAGTTTTGGTTGTAGAGAAAGATAAAGGCTCTGGGTACCTACTGTTTGTGGGGAACTTGGACAACAGAGGCACTTTCAGCAGAGACACCTGATGGAGAGCTACAGGGATCAAAACTATGCCAGTGGAGTAAAAAGCAAGTTGAAACTACAAACCCAAAACTTCAATCGAAAGTCCACGTATATTTTACTCATTATGAGTATAGAAAATAAGTGTCCTCTTTTGGAAAATAGTCTCACCCAGAACCCTTTCATTTTGTTAACTGTTACACAGAATATGCAAAATTCAATTAAAATTTCTCTACAGGTTTAGGAATCGAACCAAATGGCCAAAATCAAAGTGACCAATAAACAACAATAGGAGCAGTCCCATATGTCACGACAGTGTGATTTCACACACCGCCACATCCTAAACAGAGGAAAGGGCGGAATACTTTCACCGGAGGATAAAGCACAGAACTCATTAAAAACGTTTTATAACATTTAATAATTGAAGTGGAAAATGCAGAACAACAACAACAAAAACAAAACAAAACAAAACAAAACAAAAACCCAATCTGTTTAACAGACATAGTAGAAGAAAGGATTAGTGAACTGGTAACAGGTGAGCAGAGCACAGCAGTCTGTGAGAGGTTCAAGTGCATTGTATTTGCAAATATCTGTTCTCCAACGGACTCTGACGGCAGCTGTACCAGCCCCTAATTCAAATAGCACAAACAAATCTTTAATAAAAGAGTTACTGGTGTTACATGCAAAGACAAAGATTAAATGGAATCCTCATTTTACACTGTTTTACAAAATAGATTGTAGTAGACTTAGGAGTTATTTCTTTTTAATAGCCAAACTTTTATCTTTTGGAAATTAATATTTTTGCATCCATGTGAAAAGACATCTTAGCGAAGAAAATAATCACAAAGATTCACTAACAGACCGAGCTATTTGGTTATGTGAAGATGGTATACTTCTGTACACCAAAGCCACCTATTAAAAAAAGTGAATGATGGGTCATCCTGGGAGGAGACATCCTCAGTGGTTCAGCCAGCATCAACTAGCAGGACAGTAGCTCTAACTAAGACACCCTGTCAATCAACAGGAGACCAGAAGGGGAAGCTCAGATGTGAAAGCAAGAACAGCAGAAGTGGGGAAACAAGACACAAGGGAAGGCAGAGAGGAGAGATGACTTCAAAATTGGAACAGTTAATGTGCCGAGGACCCTGGAATTGATAGCAGGGTGAGATGGTATTTATAACTGGTGGGAGGGCAAAGTCTTTGTAAGCATAGAAAGCCATTTGATAAAAATCAATTCAACGAACAATGTAGATTTCTGATTATCCAACAATTCCTCTTCCTAGATATTTTTTCTGCAAGAATTCTTGCACATGTGGGCAAGTTGGTTTATAAAAGAAAGCTGATAACAGCATTTTCCGTTAATTGCAAAAAAAAAAAAAAAAAAAAAAAAGGACAAACCTAAACATGCACAAATGGTAGAATAAATTATTAAACTTCGTGGTAGTCATGCCATAGAATGTGACACAGATTTGAACAGAGATCCAGTAACAACATAGCTAGATAAATGTGAAACAAAAGTAGCACCGGATAATTGTGTGTGACATCATCTTTAACATTTAAAAATACACAAAGTGACAGGACATATGATCTGGAGAAACACATACCTGTTTAAGGGACCCAAACTCACCAGATTCAGCAGTGTCTGCCTCTGGGAATGGTAGGGTAAGGGACAGCAGCTGGGACTGGAGAGATACCTGGAGCCTTTAAGAATGTTTGTCAACTTTTATTTCAGCTAGAGATGCCAATCACATGACCCTTTGTTTTTGAAACAGAGTCTCTGTGCGTAGCCCTGGCTGTCCTGAAACTCGATATGTAGACTAGGCTGGCCTTGAGCCCACAGAGACACCTGCCTCTGCCTCCCTGGTGATGGAATTATAGGCATGTGCCACCACACCTGGCTGACACTTTGTGCTTATTTATACAACTGAAGCATTTTGAACAGAACAATGTTGTGATGATCTTGAACTGGAAGTTCTGTAGGTCAGAAGCAAATGCTTACCGTTTAGAGGAAGTCTCTACAACTCAGGGCCTAGGTCTCTACAACTTAGAAGCCTGTGGAAGGTGGTCACTGAGCCCAACCTCACAGCAAAAACATAGAAAGCGCCCCAGAAAATCCACCCCCAGAGGAGAGACATGGCACATCAAATAAATGGAAGAATTCACAGCTCAAGAACTACCTAAAACAGAACTTTCCAAAAGGCTTCAGAAGCAAATCTGTTTAAGAACGATCAAGCGACAGCAGTCAACAGATTTGACGTCAGAGGGTGTAAAAAAATCAGAGGGAGCCAATGCGAAAATAAGCATAGATCCTAGAAGCAGTAAGGTTGGCTATCACAACTGTAGACTCAATGGGCCATGTGAGAGATGATGGCCCGAGAGATGACAGAAGACCACCATCAGATGCCCAGGGATAGGGGCAGCCAACTGAAAGACCTTACAGCAGGGCCAAGGCTTCCGTGACCACCAGATCTCCAACGACAAGTTGTGCACTGGGCCGCTTGAAGGAATCTAGCCTGTCCCACCTCTTTCGACTATCTTCTTGACAACTTCAGCTGCAGTCTTATGGTGATGTGATCCAGTCCCTTGCAACGAATCTCTTCAAATGTATGTATCTACCTCTGCTTCGATGTCTCCGAGCAAACCCTGACTAAGGAGGTAAATGAATTAAATTCACGTTGCTGTTGGAACAGAGTGCCAAGTTGAGGTGAGCACAAACAAACAAACAAACAAACAAACAAAAAAACGCTCTTTGCGAGTAACACAGCTGATACACAAGACAGAACGAAGGGATCCAGAGAATGCTTGCAGCAGGCCGGTGCACAGTAGTGGAAAGAGATCACAGATGAACAAGAGTGAGACTCAAACATCACTGAACCGAGATTTCCCTCAGCAAGTTAATAAATAAACGGATAAGTATCTCTCTGTGTATGTGTGTTTGGGGGTGGGGGATGGTGCCTGTGGCTGTGTGCATCCCATGACGCACATGTAAAGGTCAGAGGACAACCTCCAGTGTTGGGCCTCACATTCCACCTTGTTAGAGACAGGGTCTCTCGTTTGCTGCTGTCTGTGCCAAGAAAGCTGGCACGTGAGCTTGTAGGGTTCTCCTGTCCCCATTTCCCATCTTGCCTTAGAAGCTTATAATGTATGCTTATAAATGCACGCTGCCATGCTTGGCTGTATGTGGGTTCTGAAGACCCAAACTCAGGTCCGCAGGCTTGACAAGCATCTTACCTTCCGAACCTTTGCACAAACCTAGTGTTTTCTTTTTATGGATTTACCCTACATGTGGTACCAAAATGTTTGGATTCAAGGTTTAACGAAGAGGCTGTGAGAATATTTACTTCTTATAGGAGAAGCCATGCCTCTTGTCTCTTCTTCAGCCTGCCCTGGCTTCCGTTGACGAGCAGGAGACTTGATTGCTCTTAGAGGCGATGACCTTTAAACCTATTATCTGAATTTTTCTCAGTAAAACGTTCCGAAAATTTCAGTATTTTGTCTTCAGCTTTCCTATCTAGTAATCCGTAGGTAACATCATAGATTTGGGGAAGAGTGACTAAAATTGCAGAAATAGTACCAATGATAAAAATAGCAATAATATCAACAGAAACTCCTAAAACAAAAATCTGTTCAGTCTACTTGGAAGCTTTCTGAAAATTGGCTTTGTTTCTCTGAAGTTGTGGCAGTCTTATTTCCCCGTTCCAAAATGCAGTGACTTAGAAACATGAGACCATTGAATTACTATATGTGGGAAACTCTCCAAATGCTTCTCTTATGTTTTGATTAACCCTTAAAATGTTGGTAATATCTTGCTGCTATGCTTACACATACTGTACAGAAAAGGGACCCATAACTAGATCTACAAATTGACTTCTCACAGGCTTTGGAATGTAAAGTCCTGAGGATGGTGCCTGTATTTCCTTGAAAGCATGTCTGTCCTGCAGACATTTTTAATTTTTTAAAAATGTATACAATGTTATACCTGCGTGTATGTCTGTGCACAGCATGTGTGTTTTGTGCTAAAGGAAGCCATAAGAGAGCATAAGATTTCCTGGAGATGGTTGTAAGCTGCTATGTACATGCCGGGAATTGAACCTGGGTCCTCTGTAAGAGCAGCCAGTACTCTTAACCACTGAGCGGTTTCTCCAGCCCCTGACTTGGAGGCATTTTAAAACGAGGCTCTTAAAACTCCAGACGCTCAGGCCTCGTGTCCTGATACTCTGGAAGGTCTAGAAATTGAGCTTCAGGTTGCATTCATCTAGGCCTGATCCTGAACAGAAGGTTTTCTGTGGTGGAGGAGGTTCCCAGTTGACATGAATGAGACAGCAGCTGAAGTTAGGTTCTACTCTGAACTTACATTAACTTCACACCAGTCACTCAGCTGCTCTTGGCTTCGGTTTGTCCATCATCCAAAGCTGTTAGGCCGCCCTTCTTCCTTGTATAGGCTAGACTAGCTCTTTCAAGACTAAAATAAGGGTGTAAACACACTTTGAATTATGCTAACATCAAAACGAGCACCTGCTGCTTGGCCATGTGTTGTTTCACTGTATCGTTCATATCCTTCTTCTATTCTGACTCTTTTAAGATGTATTTTAATTAAAATATAATTACATCACTTCCTACTTTCTTTTATATCTACTCCAATCCCTTCTTGCTCCCTCCTGCTCAAACTGATGGCCTCTTTCATTTTCTTATCATTGTTACACACAAACACACACCATAAATATGTAAATACAACCTGCTGAGTCCACTTAGTGTTGCTTGTGTATATACGATTCAAAGCCGATCACTTTGTAATGGGTAGTTAGTTGAGGCCTCAGCTCTCAAAGAGAGTGAGTCATTCTTTTTCTCTCCCCCAACCCCTCTCAAAAGTCATTACCAGCCTATAGTTCTTGGTCTGGAGTGGGAACCTATGAGAGTTCTCCCATTCTGCCTTAGCAAGTCCATCGGTGTGTTCATCACTCAGGTCTCATTTAGTCAGCCATACATTGAGGCATCATGGATGTACTCCCCCCGCCATTTCTAGGAGACACAACCTCTCAGCAGACCTCTCAGTCCTCCGGCTCTTACAATCTTCCTGCCCCTTCTCCCGGGGTGGGTCCTGAACCTCAAGTGCAGTAGCTGTGCTATACAGGTGCCTGTTGGGGCTGAGCATCTTATGATTAGTTGATATCTGCATTGTGAGCAGTTGTGGTTTTCTGTAATTATCTCCGTTTGATGCGAAGAGAGGCTTCTTCAGGAGCGAGAAGTACACTTATCCGCCTTCATTCGGCCTCCTCTGCCTTTCCCACCGTGTCTTCTAGGAAGTGAAGTAACAACGATGCTAGTCAGACCAGCGGTCCCTTCAAGAATTAGCTTTGAGAGAGAAATGGTAACACTTGGCTTTTACAGAGTGCTTTATGGTTATTTTTAATTTTGACGTTAGGTTTACTTAGGGAAGAACCTGCTGGTATTACTTTGCTAATGGGGCAGAGTAGTCACCTGACTCCTAATGACTTCTTATTATGCCTTTTGCGTTTTTTTCAAGACGCAGTAGACAAAGTTCTACATTTTATCAGCACAGATCCAGGAAGAAGTTTTCACTACAATCATTTTGCTTCCCTTGGAAACCAAGGCATGGGGAGGTCAGGATCCAAGGTCAATAAAGGGATATATGCAAGAATAGGGCTCACTGACAGGTGCTGTTGTTTGGTTACACAGAGAACAGGTATATATCACCCAAAGAAAGTGATCCCTCTTTTTCCCTGTGCAAGCACCCCAGAAGAACCGCTTGCCTGCCTCCATGCCTGTTCTCAGTCTGGCTTTGACCTTGCTGAGTTTTTCACTGCTGACTCTGCTCATGCTTCTTCAACTTGATTCATTCTGGCCCCAGTGGGCCCTTCTTGGGGAAAGGCCCATCTGGGCATGTTCAATACATTCCCTGTCAAGCAGGAGAAAGAGCTGCCCTTGCAAAATGAGGAAACTTCCAAGAGGCATCTGGGCAGAGCCAGTTCATGATTTGGAGAACAGCACCCAGTCTGAGCATTGATTAACATGCTTGTTGCATATGACATCACAAACACGGATACATATATTTTCATCCTTGTTTATGATAATGAGTTCTATGGGCAAGGGGGTTGCTTAAATTTTGAACTAACATTTTTACACACAAGTACTTTACATACATTTTTTTGGAGGTCTGTCCTAGTTTGTTCTTCTGTTGCTGTGATAAACCACCCTGGCCAAAGACAACTTGGGGAAGAAGGGCTTATTTGCCTTACACTTTCTGGTGACAATCCATCACTGAGGGAAGTCAGGGCAGGAACCTGTGGGCAGGAACCATGGAGGAATGCTGCTTGCTGGCTTGCTAACTCCTAGGTTTACTTTTGGCTACCATTTTTTACCCAGCCCATGCCTGTCTGCCTAGGGATTGTACTGCCCTCAGTCGAATGGACCCTTCAGTATCAATTAATATTCAAGATAATTCACCACAGACTTGGCCATGGAACAATCTAGCCTTTGGGCAATTCCTCAGTTGGGGTTCTTCCCCTCTAGATTTATCAAGCTAATGACCAAGATTAGCCATCCTAGCATTCCCAAGCCAAGTGTTCTTGGAAAATAGGAAAATAGAAGTTGGAAGGCCTGTAATGCTATAACTGTGTTCCGTAGCTGAAGGAGAGACTAAATAACATCAGCTCCATAATCAAATAGTCTGCATGAACATGATATTGCAACCTATAGAGTCCATGCTTATGAACTGTGCAGCTGAGTGACAGAAACAAAACCCTTGAAAAAAATCATAATGTTTTAAGTAAGTTTATAATATCACTTTGGTTGATGGGTGGTGACCTGGAACTGCAAGCCAAGTCCCTCCTCTATGTTGCTTTTAGTCAGTGTTGCATCACAGCAACAGGAAAGCAAACTAGAAACACATCTGGAACACTTCTGGAGACACTTCTCGAACACTTCTAGAAGGGAATACTGCTCATGGAGGAGGCTGGAATCAGGCCAGTCTTTTCTTTATTTCTTGCTCTACCTTTTAAAAATTAAATTTGTTACTTGGGAATTGTATGCGCAAGAGCTGAAGTAGTGTAGCTCCACTCTTTCCACCTCTCCCTTTCCCCCAGCTCTCCCTGTGTCTCAGATTCCTTGTGAGCACAAACCTTCTCAAACAAACTCCCTTTCCCTGCCAACCAAAAACACATCAAAAACCAAGGTTTTTCAGAGCAGGGCCTTTGTTCACTGCTAGAACCCCAGCTTTTATTGGAATGATACATTGCAGCTATTTCTTGATCAAATGAGTACCGAACTCTGTCTGGATCAACGGAGTTTGGTTTCCAAGGAGGTTGGTGACTAGAAGTGCATCTTCAGACAGGGAGGACACTGGGTGAGCATCAGAGAAATGGAAGGCAAGACAGCAAGCTCTGACGCCATGGAAGGGAGCGGATTGCCTGAGGGTCCTGAGAAGCTCCTCAGTGGCTAGAGAAAAATAGAAGAGGTAGGGACAAAACTCAGTGACAGTTGTTGTGTGACGGAGTCTTTATTATGACCCGAGGTACACAGAAGAGGAAGCCAAGGAGCAAAGAGGTCAGGAGATTCTGCAAACTTATTGCTAGTAAGCACCTGTGCTCTTTCTATGTGTGGGAATGCATAAAAGGCACTGATTGTTTTACATTGTCTTATTTAATACATACTATAATTTTATGAGATACAGTGTTCCTAATAAAGAGTTATGAAAATAACACAGCATAGAGAAGTTGGAACTTCCATTTCAATTAGTAGATCGAGTATCCACTGTAGCTCCCCTGCTTCCTGATCTACATTCTTACAAGTGACAGAAAAATAGAAATCACATCAAGGCTGAAAAATCAGCAGAGAAAGCAAGGTGGACTAGAAGAAATAGGATCCAGACTAAGATGACTTTTTGGGTTGGAGTTATTTGTGAAGGTTGGGATCCGACATACCACAGTACCCTAGGAGAGGCCATTCCCTGAATCCACAGAGGAGGGGGAACCCTAAGCAGAGGCCAGGGCTGGTGATAGCTTGCCAGTGAGAGCATCTGGGTTGCCATCCCACTGAACAATCTTTTGGCAGGTAGCAGCAGCTAAGATGGAGAGCTGGGGCTGAGGCATTGGATCCGAGGCAGGCAGGACCATGGCAGCAGCCGTCTCTTCCCTCACTGATCAGCATCAGAAACACTCTAACTAACTGTGAATCCCACAAGCTGGAATTCTAGGCTCAGCAGTACATCCCAACCCTCCTCTTGTCCAAGCTGTGTGTGTACATAGACAGTCTCAGCCATCTGATAAGTGGTCTGAGCCCAGAAGTGCATCCCCAGTGATGCACTGCTAGTGAAAAATGAATTCTGAATCCTAATAGCCAATAATCTGGATCTCCATTTTAGATCTCCAAGGTCAGCCCTCTTTCCAGTATGCCAAACTATGTCCTAGACTGGACATATGTTCATAGCATTGAGTGGGCTTAACATTTTGGCACTCAGAGAAAACAATAGAAAAGGCTGTGCAATTTTGTTTGGGCTAAATGCATTCAACACAGACACAGTGAACAATAACACGCGTACACGTGTGTGTGTGTGTGTGTGTGTGTGTGTGTGTGTGTGTGTGTGTGAAAGCCTCTCAGGCCCAGGGCATGAGTAGTATATTCAGGAAGGGCACAAGCTATCAAAGAAGCATCGAAGATAACCTGAAGAATGTGACTCAACAATTGTGAAGATGAAGAAAGTTACCCTGAAATAGCTAGTTTGAGTTCTGTTGGGGTTGTCCTAACAAATCCCCAAAGCTGTATTTTTTAATATTTTCTTTATTATTATTATTTATTACAATTTATTCACTTTGTATCCCAGCTGTAGCCCCCTCCCTCATCTCCTCCTGGCCCTATCCTCTCTCCCCTATGTCCCCATGTCCCTCCCCTAGTCCACTGATAGGGGAGGCCCTCCTCCCTACTATCTGACCCTAGCCTATCAGGTTTCATCAGGACTGTCTGGATCCTGTTTCTCTGTGGCCTAGTTAGGCCACCTCACCAGGGGGAGGTGATCAAAGAGCTGGCCACTGAGTCTATGTCAGAGACTGCTCCTGTTCTCCTTACTAGGGCACCCACATGGAGACTAAACTGCTCATTGGCTACATCTGAGCAGGGGTCTATAGTCCTGAAGAAGCTAAACAAGAAGAATCCTAGGGAAGAGATTTAATCCTCATTCAGAAGGGCAAACAGGATAGACATCAGAAGTAGAAGACACAGAGCAGGACAGGTATCTTCCACAGGGGGCCCTGAAAGACTATCCTGCAGGATATCGAAGCTGATGCTGAAACTCACAGCCAAACGTTGGGCCAAGTGCAGGGAGTCTTATGGAAGATGGGGGAGATACAAAGACCTGGAGGGGACAGGAGCTCCATAAGGAAACCAATAGAGCCCAAAACTCCGGGCTCAGGGGGTTCTGCAGAGGCTGATGAATCAACCAAGGACCATGCATGGAGTGGACCTAGACCCCCAAACTTTTTTACCTTAAAGCGCTGGAGATTAAGTTCTTCATGGTTCTGGAGATAAGAAGTTTTCAATCAAGTGCTAGCAGAGGTCGAGAGGAGGCACAAAGAAAACATCCTTCCTTGTCCCTTGTACCTTCAGGTAGCTTCCTGAATCCTCCAGTGTTTCTTGATTTGCTGCTTTGTCACTCTAATTTCTTCCCATTACTGGCAGCTTCTTATAGGGATACTCACTGCTGTAGTCAGGGCCTACCACAACCACATCTGAATGAAACTTACTGCTCCTGCAAGGAGCTTAGCTGCCAGTAAGGTCATGTTCTGGGGTTCCAGGTGAGTTTCAGTTTTTAGAGTACACTAATAAATATAACATAAATGGTCTTACCATAACTGTCTCGTATAAAGATAGCTCCACACTCAAATGCAGCTTGGTCTGAAAGGTACCCTTCTTGAATTCTTTTAGTCCTCCTTAAAAGGCCACCACCATTTTTCCCCCTCAGGAATGATTCTGAGATGCCCAAACAGATAACTCTTTGTGTGTTCTTTTTCCCCCCTCCTTGTCTTATTTGTTAATTTAATATTTGTGAGCAAGATAATGTTGTTCTCCTCTCTCACATAGTTGGCTCCTGCAGACGATGCACCACACTCCCGTTTCTATTTTAAAGTTGCGCACGCATCTGTAAGAAGATGGGAGAGTGTTATGTAATACCTACCATTTTTGTCAAGACCTCATCTCACCCCATTGCCTGGTACAGGAGGAAGTTACTGGTGTGAAATTTGCTGTTTTTTTCCCCTAAAGGTGAAGTGCTTATTTGGATAGATTTCATACCTCACATTCAAAAGCAGGTCCATTTTTAAAGGACTATAGGTACCGTGCTAATGAAAGATGAAATACACATCTGTCTCCCATCTAGCATACCAGGGAGACTTATGAAAACATGTCTGAATACTCGGCTTCCTGCCTTTAAAGGTATTTTAAAGAGGGCCCCAGGAGGGAGGCAAGCATGCACACTGATCAACAGAAGTGTCTTAGAGAACGGACATGATCATGAATATTTTCCCTCCTTATGGGTTGGGATATTAAAGTGTTAGAACATTTGGCGCTTGTCATCTGGACTATTTCAGTTTATAAATGAGAGCTACAACCGCCCCAGGGGGCTTCAGGAAGGGAAAAATGACTTCAGTCAAAATTCCTTTGTTAGAATCGGAGATATCTGAGAGGTGAGGCACGGTAGTGAGAGAAAGCTGCGGCTGGGATTTGAGCTGTAGCTGGAGGATCAGGCAAGGCCAGGGTCAGGGCCTGAGAGAGAATGCAGCGAGGAGAAGTCCGTTATCAAGATAAGATGGTTCTAGGTGGGAGCCCGTCTCTGACAGTGTTATCAGCAGGATATAAAGTTAGAGGCAAGCCCAGACTGGGATGTTCTATCTACGCAGAGTGTCATCTGGGGTAGAAAGCTGACTGATGTCCACAGATAGAGAGTTTGTATCAGGAAGGTCTGGTGTTGATTATTGAGGTCCTAGTCATGGGACACTGAGGTTGGAAAGAACTGAAACCGAGACCTCCAAGTTCTTCAGACACTCCAACCTGGACTTCGGAAGAGGGTAAGAAAGATTTGGTAGTTGTGTAAATTATACTGTCTGTTGAAAGGATTGGTGATGTCTCCTGCTCTGCAGTAAATGGTCTCCCTCTAAAACCCACATTATCTGAAACCTTAGCAAGTGCCTCTGCAGATGTGAAAGTACAGCCATCCACAGATATACAGGTAAGTCATCTGCAGATGTGGAGGTAAGGCCATTGGCAGATGTTGAGCAAAGGCTATAGGAGATTTGAGAAGGCTTTACAGCAGGTGAGTGTTGTTCTTACAATAAAGTCATGTGAGAAACACCGGGAAGAAGCCCACCTGAAGGCAGTCACAACTTGGAATGAGTCCACCACCAGCCAAGGAAACCAAGGGTTGTTGGAACCCACTAGAAGCCAGGAAGAGGCATGGCAGGATCCCTCTCCAGCCTTCGTAGAAGCAGTACTATAGAGAAATCTGTCATCCCAGTATAGGCCCATTTGACACTCATCTTTGTTATTTCTGGGTCTACGACTGCAGAACTGGAATCTGCGGTGGTGGGGGCAGTTTGCTGAACAACATGCTGTTATCTTTTAGTCTGCTTTGACCTAGTGAAAAATAAAAAAAAATATATGAATTTATATTTTAGAGCCCCGGATTATGTTATTACTTATTCAAATATCCATTTGGCCTGTATTTATATAGATCCTGATAAAGACCAGACCTTGTACTGGGTGGGCCCCAGGAAGACAATGACCCTGTTCTAATGTTATGGAGCCATTGACTAGAGACACAGCTACAGATTAGAGTCCATTGAAGAAATGTATACAGGTGGAAACAAAGGAGTCTGAAAGTTCCAGAAAGTTAAATAAAAGCCATTCAGGAGAGTGGGGAAGAGTCCTCCAAAGTGACACCTACATAGGGTCTTGGAGTGAGCCAGGTGCAGGAAAACACATTAGAGCAAGGAGGCTGAGAGCACAAAGGATCAGAGACTCATACCGATCTTTGTGGACACTTACAATGAGCCTGTGTGCCTGGCACAGACGTACAAAGGAGGCAAAAGTGGAGCCATGTGCACGGTAGAGGGCCACGACTCTGGAATATTAGTCATTGAACTGTACATTGGCAGTGAGAAACTGTGATGACCTTGAGCAGAATGGTGGGGTCAAATTCGAATGAGAAGGGCAATGTCATGATTAATAGTATTCCACTGTGCTGAGGCAGGCCAGTGGGACCAGGAAGGAGTGGTTTGTTTGAAGGAACTCTAAGGGAGGCTGGAGAAATGGCTGAGAGGTTAGGAGTGCTTACTGTTCTTGAAGAAGACTCTCAAATGCCTGTAACTCAACTTGCAGGGGGTGTGGAAACCTCTTTTGGTCTCCATGGACAAATACGCTTGTGCACACACACTCACAAAGACACATATACACACAATGAAAAATGAAAGGAATTAAACCTTAAAAAATGAAATGTCAGAAGTGAGCCCTTTTGCCATACATTAGCTTTTTAAAGCTTGTATGCATTGTTTCTTTTCCTTTTCCATATTTACTTCCTCTTCCTCCCACCTCTTTTTGAAGCAGAGTCTGTATAGTTCAGACTGGCCTGGAGAACTCTCTCTCTCTCTAAATATACATATGATATAATATAAAAGACATAATATCAGGATATAATGTGCTGTTAGAGCAAATTCTGAAGTGGGGTTTTCTGTCTAGTGGAAGCATTATCTGAACAGTAAGCGGTAGGAAGCTGACTGAGGTCTAGCTTGGGCCCTGAACACCTAGTCCTCCTGCCTCACTTCCAGATTGCTAGGGTCATAGGTGAACACCACCATGCCTGCTAAATTGCCTCATTTTCTGTGTCTGGGGTTGGTGACAATTACAGATCAGTCTACTAAAGTTGTCGAAGGATTGAACTGGATCCACAGTGTGTTAAGATTTCACAATTTCGTTCTGAGCCTGCGAATCCCAGTCTTTGGTATACGTACTACCATGATACTTGAGGACAGTCTAAGTCTACCTTGCATCCCAAAGATCGGGCCTGGGGAGATGTGTCAATACCAAATGATTCCACATTCAGATTAAGAAATTTAAAAGGTGAATCTTCTAAAAGTCCAGGTTTTCAGTATGTACATGCTCTTTCTAAAATATATAATTATGTTCCCTGTTCACATAATTTTATCCATTTTAAAAAGTGAGCATAGAACTGTCACTTCCTTTGCTGGATACTGGCAGTTTCTGCTTTACCTAGCAGATGTGTTCCTGAAAATTTTACTTGTAAATTGATTTCAAAATGAGTTAAATCATATTCTACTCACACCAGGGAGATGCATTTCAAAGAATTCTCTGCTTGCGACTTCTTTGGTAAAATTAATAATTAGTCTTGCTTTTCCAGAAAAGCTCAATATAAACTTATCAAAATCGGACAGTAGTGATCTATATGAAATATGCTTGCTTGCACGTTTAACACACACAAAAGGTGAATTTGTTACATGGCCAGGTAGATGAAGCGGTCTCTCTGCTTGTTGCTAGTGGGTCATGCTTTGTGACACCTTGTCCACTGTAATTTAAGACACTCTCCCACCCAATGTTTCACATTAACATTGTACCAATCTTTACTATCCTCGCCAGAGACACAGGTCCCAGCACTGACATGAGATCGATTTACTAGTACAATATGATATCCTACGAGACAGTAAATCACGAACTTTCTGTTTAGTATGTAGTCAGCATCTAATTGCATTTTGATTTGTGATTTGTTTCTTGATGTGCCACTGGAGTGCTGAGAACTGAACATGGGAAGTTGGGTGAGTCATCTTTGCCTAATTAAAACTTGTAATCAGAGAACAGAGCATTAATCTGGTGAGCGATGCAGATCAATACCGAAAACGAGCCGACAGGAAAGAGCTCTAGCTCCTTGGATTTACAATTGTTGCTATTTATAAAGCACCTACTATGTTCTGGCAGCCATATTGGTTGCTTTATTTTTATTTCCTGTCCCAGACAGAGCAGGTCTTATGTCTCATTTTGCAAACAGGGAAATGAAAGCCTGGGAGATTCTAAGCTATTTGTTCTCAGTTTCCTAGCTAGGACCTAGTGGGCCTGACGTGTGAACCTTGAACTGCTGTTTGTAGCAGGTCCTCGGATTCCAGGCTTTCCTAAGCCTCTAACTCACCTTGGTACTGAGGTGCTAGGTGAAAGGTATTCTGGGTTCCAGCCTCATCTAAACCTTTTACTCATATTGGTATCACGGTTCCCTCTATGCCACAAAGAGGGGCTGTTCTTTTACCTCTGAGGGTCCTTATGTGCCCTGACATTTTCAATGCAGCTTCCAGAAGGCCCCAAGCTACTTTTATACAGCCTGGTATCCCACTACACCTCCCCACAGTCAATGAACCTGAACTTGAAATCCAAGAATAGCTACACCTCCACTTGGGTCCCTAGAGCCATTTCACTTACCGAAATACTCACCACACTACCATCCAATTACTATGTAAAACACCTTGGGAGACCATTAATACAAAAGGTTATATATTCTAAAACCCAAATGTCATTTTGTATTAGACATTTTCTTAAGGGCTACTTATCTCAGGATGAATTCCAAGAATGAGTGCTTAATAATTATTTTGCATTTAAACAACCTACTTATGAATTCCAGGGATACACTGTGTCACAGTACGGCTGCAGCAGGATACAGCAATTATTATAAATGCCTGGCGGATTAACTGCTACAGTCTTTCAGGCTGACAAAATGACACGTCTAGATCAGACCACTGGTAGGTCATCAGACACAATCTTCCCTTCTCTTCCACCCCTCACCCAGAAGACAGGGTGGCACAAGAGCATTTCTCAACCTGGTAAGATATAACCTAACCCCTCCAGAACCTGGGATATCGGGCCTGGTGCACTTCATCTTTTGGTGAATTGCAATCTAATACATGCCCTAATCCTTCACCTTTGGAGAGAAAGGTGACAGAGTCTCCTGTAGTCCAGGCTGACCTTGAACTTGCTATGTAGCTGAGGGTGAGCTTAAATTCTCTTGATCCTCCTATCTCTAGCTCTTATGTGCTGGGAGGACTATAGACATGCTCTCCTTCCTTCCTTCCTTCCTTTCCTTCCTCCTTCTCTCTCTCTCTCTCTCTCTCTCTCTCTCTCTCTCTCTGTCTCTCTTTCTGTGTGCATGTGCCTGTGTCTGTCTGTCTGTCTAAGGCAGGGATATGAAGAAAAGTTCACTTAACCTCTCGGGATCTCAAATAGCCAGGCCCCATGCAGCTTTAATAAGTAATCACTTGGTGATGAACACTTAACAGTCTCATTAAATCATAATTTAAATGATTTTTTTCTTTGGTCCCAAACAAATAAAGCTCTGCTCAGTTCTAATAAGAATCCTTGGAGCAGCTGTTTTGTGCTACAGAATGTGTAATGACCTTATAATTGTATTAGATGTGGCATGGAAATGTTTATGGTTCCCCTCTAGTCTGAAATGTGCTAAATAACAGAAGCCAAAGAACAGACATTCATTATGAATTCCGAGGGCTTCAAGGGCTGTGTTTCCAGAGCTTGTGGGGGTTGGAGTGTTTAGTGAAATTCCTAAGAAGACACTGGGCTGCGCCGCAACAGACCCAGGCAAGCAAATTGGTTTTCCTTCCCTGAATTCCATGGTGTCCTGCCCTTCCTTCAAACACCCAAACACCTGCCTGGACTCTCAGGCTTCGGAAAGAGCCTGATGGCTCTGATCATAGATTCCCATTGGGAGGGATGCAGAATTCACAGGGCCAAGATTTGCACTGATTTTTCTCTGTAGTGTAGGAGCTGCTGAATCTCTGAATTCCCCTTGAGACCCAGGAAGTGGAGCCCTGTGAATTCTCACCGCTGGCTTCTCTTTAGTTTTGGCCTCTGGGGACCACTGAAGGAATAAAGTCTGGCAAACGTTTAGTTTTGCCTGGGCCCGTTTCTGCATAGTTACCATGGGTCCGATCAGTTTCCGCACGGCAGACTTCAGTTCCATGACAAGGCCCTGCCCTCCTGGCCCTTTTTCTGAATTCTGGAAAATGCTGGCTTCTCCAGTCCCCCTTTTCCTAGGAGCGGTAATAGACCCAGCTGCGCACAGAGTCCCCAGATGATTCTTTAAGGAATATGCCGAAAGGTCTGCTCCATCACCAACTGAAACAAACAAAAGAGTGAAAGCTGTGTCTGTAGTGTTGCCCGTCTCCATGATGGCTTCCAGACTGCTCCTGCCATGGCCAAGTTGAAGCTACCTATGCGGTGCCACTCAAGACAGAGCTGGGAAGGACTGCGCATGAGCAGCTGTGCACAGGCCGCTTGGGCTGTGGCGCCCCACCACTCCTCCACGGCCGGCACACACGTCTGTAAACAGCCTCTTCACTCAACCACCCTGTTCCACGGCGGAAGAGACCTATTACACTGCTTACCTATCGCATCCCTGCCATCTGCTTCCTCCCAGCCTCACGACTACACCCCCCCCATCCCAACCCCCGCCAAAATACTGGTCTTTGTGTACTTACACACCCGCAGTGACAGGGAGGCGTCTCCAGGGCAGCACCGTTCATCCTGGACCAGCTCACACCTCCAGGGGCTTTCCCACACAGACTGGAATCCCTTCTGGTCCTGTAGTACTCGGTATATGATGCTGTCTCTGGTTTCCTTCCAAGGTGTGGGCAACTGAGCTTCGTTATCTCCCATCAAAAGTCTGTTTTGCAAGAGACTTAGAATGCCTAAGGGGTCTTTTCCTTTTCAAGTTTGGAATGGCTACCCTCCCCACCCCCACTCAAGGCCCCTGGACACTCCTTCTCATATGAAGTCTATGTTAGGGCAGGTGCTCAACACAAGAAAGCTTCCACATAAAGCTGGACTTTATTTTCCTTTTAGAATCACCACTTTTTTTTTTTTTTTTTTTTTTTTTTTTGCTTCCCTGGTGAAACTGGTGTTTCTAGCTAATTTTCTTCCATAAGAAAACTCAGTGGTTCACCAGACAGGATGGAATAATTGAAGATTTAAAAAAATTCTTATTTCCTGTGGGTTCATACCACACTGTTATTATCACAACACTTGTTGCCGGTTATAATAATGCTTAACATTTACTGAATGCTCATTATGCGTCAGGAACTGTCCATCTTACACGCAACGTAGGGTCCATCAGGGTCTCTGCCAGAAAACAATGGCCATATTCACCAGTTTGTATAAAACTGAGGAGAGTCTAACTTTAATCAAGGAGTTGTTTATTCCTGATCAAGAGAACCACCCAGGAATGGTGCAGTGGCCATAGGCCACCAGCACCTGGAAAGGGCATGGGGGGGGGGGAGGACACTGTTGTTGTCTAAGTAGAGGGGTGTGAGCTATGTCATGGAAGGAAAGGTGCCTCCTTCAGACTTCAGGACTGCTGAGGCCTACAGATACTTCCAAAATGAATGCCTCAGCGAGGATGGAGTGTGAGAGGTACTGGGCCATCACAAACACCCTGTCTTTTTTCTCTTCATGATATGTTGTTTGAGCTTCAAAAAAAACAAGAGGGCAGCAGAGCTGACTAACCGCATCTCCCTGCATTCTGAGCATAGCATAGGGGTTAAAATGGACCCGAGGTGTTGAGTGAGAGGAACTGGTACCTGGAAAACAGCCATCACTGATGCCAAGAGAAAAGTACTCATTATCCTCACCATGTGCAGCAGCTGGTCTTGAACCCCAGGGCACCTGGTGCCACAGCTCTGTCTTTCCATGCCATTTTCCAAGGACTTATAGAAGGGCAAAAAAATTTCTGCTTGTTTCTTCCCAATGACTAATATTTCATATCCCATCTTAGACCTGTAGACGTGTCACAGTCATGGAAATAAGAATATGAGTTAACTTTTCAGAACATCACCCAAGAGTCTTTCTAGCAGGATAACTACTGCATTCCTTGGTGAAATCAATGAGTGGGCACCTTCCAGTTGTTCAGCCTACTTCTGTTCCTTAGGGCCACAGGAACCAATGGTAAGTACTCTCTCACCTAGCAGCCTCAACAGTTGCTCAGTGGAATTTCAATCTGCCTCTCTAAGTTTCCCTTTCCTGTGCTGTCCCTCTTAAGATATTTGGGCTGTGTTTCTTGACCCCATCTCTTCCTTGATTCATGGTCCCATGTGTACCTTTCTCAGAGAATGCATCACTCTTTGGTAATTCCTTCTCTCTTTAGATCTAAGGAGTCAGAAGAAGGCCTGGCTTTAAAGAAAGCGTGGGTCTACAAGTCCTCCACCCTAACAAAAAGCCTTCTGTGTTGCTGACAGAAAATATTAACTTTTCGAATAGACCCTATCTACTAAGGCAGCAGAGTTGTACATAATTGGATGGCATCACCTTAATGAATCAAAACTTTCCTATAACGATAATCAAGATCACTAAAAAAACGTTACAACTAACCTGTCAAGACCTTCCCACTGATGCAATAGTGGCATAAGTGGCATGGCAGTAACCAAAACTTTCTGATTGAATTTAAGGCCCAGTTCACAAGATGAAACACATACCTGGCGCCATTGTTGGGATAAAGAACCTGTGGCTATGTAAATCATAGACCTTAGAGAGGCACTTATTGCTATTATTCTGCCAAGTGAACACAGCAATGCCAACTTCTAGTGTCATTGCTATGCACATAGGTTAGTGCATTTCTCATCTCGAATCAGAGAAGCTTCTTTTTGTAGTAAATGAAACTTAACACCGAGGCCTTAACACAAGGTACAGAGAATGCAAGATCATGGAATTCTCAGCTCCAAACTGGACATCTGTATTACATCCTCTCCTCCCAAGACTCAGAGATGATTTCAGAAGAGGGGTTGGAAAGATTGTAAGAGTCAGAGACCAATGTGGCTCCTCCATAAGAAAAATGGCCCAGGGCAGTTGTTCTCAACCCTTGGGTTGTGACCTCACTGTGGGAGCCAAACTTCCCTTTAATGGGGGTTCCGTATGAGATATTTACATTAGGATTCATAACAGTAGTAAAATTACAGTTATGAGGTAGCAATGTGAATGACTATGTTTGGGGATCAGCACCAAGTGAGGAACCTATTAAAGTGTTGCAACACTAGGAAGGTTGAGAACCACTGGTCTAGAGGATCCAAAGAGGTTGAAACACCTGCTCCTTCTGTGGATATGTCTCACACCGCTCACTGTGTGAGCGGCCTCCCTATACAGTTTTATGGGGCAGTGAATAGAAAGTGTGAGAACAGAAACAGCTGATCCTCCCTTAGCACTGTCAATTTAGAACACAAGAAAGAGGAGACATCGAAGGTAGATGGGAAGGGACTTTGTAGAATTTGAAAGTCTGGGTGGAGTGGAATAGAAAGAATAATGAGATGTTGCAATTTACAAGGCATCTTTTGCTCTGGGCTAGTCAATATTGATATCAACTTGATAGGATCTAGGGTCTCCTAGGAAACAAACCTGTGGGCACAAAAGCATGGAGTTTCTAGATTGGGCTAATTGGATCAGGAAACCTCACCCTGTTTGTGGGTGACACCATCCTGTGGGATTGGATTCTGGACACACTGTGTCGGCCTGTACCATGCCACCTGCCCACCCCCAGCTCTACGCTTCCTCCAGTAAGGTCACATCTCCTAAGACTTCCCAAACAGTACAACCTACTGGGACCAAGCATTCAAATGCCAAAAAGTACAGTGGACATTTCTCATCCAAACAGCCACACCATCTTTTCCTTCTGAAGGAGGATGTGGTTTCCCCCGATCTCCCCCGAAATTGGCAGGTTGGAGAGTGAAGATCTCAGTCAAAAGCCTGGGCTTGCTCTCTGTACAGCAGCAGCTTGCCCACTAGCTCAGCCTATTGCTTGTTTTTCCCGAGTCAAATACAGCACAGTGAAAACCCCACAGACCCACTTTCTAAGGCTTCAGTGATGGAGAGCACACAAGCGGCCCGGCACTGAGACGCCAATGGAACCACCTGGTTAGGCTTTTGACACGGTGGCCTTAACTTTCAAACTGCCTGTCATTCGGTCCACTGGCTTCACGCCCTTGCACTGCCATCAGTCCCTCTGAGGTCTGGAACCGTCCCTTACTTCAGAACTGTGTGGCTGAATATTATGGCTCTGCAGGTTTTGTTCTCTTGGGTACCTTGGGCTGTTGAGTGTCATGTTATCACCCAAGCAATGGGTCACAGGCCCATCAAACCTGAAAGGCCATGCAGGCCCCCTGAGAGGCTCAGCAGAGTGTACCAGTGGCCCTCAGGCTTCAGTCTGTATTAGAATTATCTAGAAGGCATTTTCAAGTACAGGTGCCAGCCACAACCCTGAACTTTCTGGCTGAGTAGGTGGGGGACAAGGATTCACATTTCTATCAAGCTCATCCTATGTGTGTATGTGCTTGTATGGCCATTTGTACATATGTGCATGTGTGTGCGCACATGTTTTATGTGTGTGTGCACTTGTAGGTGTGGTATATGTGGGCATGAGTGCATGTGTGTGGAGACCAGAGGTTGACATTTATGTCTTTCTCGATTGCTTCTCTGTATTATTTTATGCTTATGAATGTTTATTTGTATTTCTGGTATGTGTCTATCTATGTATGGGTGTCTGTGGAGGCCGGAAGGCAGCTTTGGATCCCCTGGAGCTAGGATTACAGGCAGTTGTGAGCTGCCTGATGTGGGTGCTGAGATCTTCCCTGTCCTCTGCAAGAGCGGCAACAACTCTTAACCGCTGACCCATCTCTCCAGCCTTTCTACATTACTGTCTGAGACAGGGTATCTTTAAACATAGAGGCCACACTCCTGACTGACCCAGGATCCCTGGAAATCCTTGTGTCTCTCCCTTTCCACCCAGTGCCAGAATTACAGGCAGGTAACACTACCATGACCAGCCATAGCTGACACATTCTAAGATGCTGATTTTGAAGGTCCCAGGAACCACACCTGAGAATCATTAAAAGGAAGACAGAACAAGCGTCTGCACTCCTCCCCAGATTTTGATGGGACCCTATCACAGCTTTGTGAGCAAGTCACTGCACCTTCTGGAGTTTTGGAGGCCTCACTTTCAAGCTGGGGACACTGGTGCCCATTCAACAGTGGCTGAAAACACTGAGTGGCCCATGTATAACCTGAGGTCTGCTATCTGCTCTCCGAGTCACCAGACTTCTGTGTTCCCACACACAACAGAACTTATCTTCTTTTCAAGAAACTTTCACTCTCTGGTAGTCACTTATGGAAAAGCATCGTTAGGTACCTAGAGTCTGGATGAGGTTATGCTAAGATGGCACGGGAGGCCTCTACCTCACCTCCCAGATGACTGCCCTCTCAACATTGCCCTCTGGCAACTTGGAATCAATCTTTTTTTTAGAAGATCTATTTACTTACTATATATACAGTGTTGGCTACATGTATACTTGCACACCAGAAGAGGGCACCAGACCTCATTACAGATGGTTGTGAGCCACCATGTGGTTGCTAGGAATTGAACCAGAGCCTCTGGAGGAGCAGACAGTGCTCTTAACCCCTGAGACATCTCTCCAGCCCCCCATTTTAAAAATCCTTACATTTATTTATTTATTCATTTATTCATTCATTTATTTATTTATTTATCTATTTATTTATTTCTGTCTTCATGGTGAATGTGTGTGTGTGTGTGAGAGAGAGAGAGAGAGAGGGAGAGAGAGAGAGAGAAGTACATAGGTGCATATGTTGGTCCTCAGGGTTTTAACCCAGGTTGCCAGGTTTGGCAGCAACTGCCTTTATCCACTGGAATGTCTCACAGGTTCCTTTGTCATAGTGTTTTATCCCGGCTCTGAGAGCACAGAGATTCACAGCGTCGCTATGTGTTTCCTTCTGACTGTCCCTACTTTTAAACTTCTCCCATGTTTAAGGAGGCAAAGGCATGCAACTCTTTCTCAGGCTTTCCCCTAACATGCCACCATATATGTAAAACAAAGTGCCTTGAGGTCATGCCAGATTGAGTTCTGTGCTGGGCCAGCTCCTGTCTATCTTCTGTGAACTCATGTTTGGCCATTTGGCCTGTGTCATAAGTCAGTGGCTTGTCAGAGCAGCCCTTTAGTCTTCTCCCAATAAAAAGAGTATTGTATTACTTTTCTCATCGCTATAACACAGTACCCCACAAAGCAACTTAAGAAGAAAGTTTATTTCCTTGGTGCACAGCTCAAGGGCACATGTCATCATGGTGGGAAAAGCATGATGGCGGGACCATGGCACGGCTGGCCACAGTGCATCTGCAGCCAGGAGCAGAGCAATGGCGCTTGTGCCAAGTTCATTTCCTCCTTTAATTCTCGTACCCCAGCTCATGCCAACCACATTCAGGGTAATTCTTAATTTCTCAGTTAACCCAGTCTGGAAACTCTCTTATTGACATGACAAGGTGATTCCAGATCCTGTCTATTGGCAATCAATATTCACATCACACGGATATTCCCTGGACGTTAATGTTTTGTTGTTCTCTCAAGCTATAGGAAAGAAAGAAACCTCTTGATCACTGTGTGCACTGGGCCTCCTCAATCACTGGTATATGCTGGGTCTCCTCCGCCACAGTCCCAGTCTCCCCTACCCTCTCCCAGTGGAAGTTTCTCCCTGGATCGGATTGCACATGGTGAGGAATGGTCCTCATCCTCTGTCCATTGAGTTCTTAATGTCAGTAAGCTCTCTGGAGCTAGTCCCTACGGCATTGTAGGACTCTGAGACTGAGTGCCCACTCTCCAAGGTTCCCTACTGTCTTCACCCACAAATGCAGGGATCATCCTGTGTGCCTGCCCCCAGCCAGGTAGCCCTCCTTGGGTACCTCACCCTCTACCAAGAAGATAAAACACCAGCTTCCCCTCCCCCAGTCTCCTTGTGTCATCTCCTCCTGTCAGTGAAACCTGCTTTAGTACCCCTTCATCAACGCGTGACTTAAAGCGATGCTTCTGATCCGTGTCACCATGTCCTCCCACCCAGGAGCTTTCGTCACTCCCTTTCTCATCTGCTTTAATTCAAATTTGCTTCACCAGAAGTGAGGCCTTTCGGAATTTCCAGCCTTGGCTCTCCCAGAAAGTGAGGTGTGATCGGATCGTCCATCTTCATGCTTATCATAAATGCCTATTATTCTAGCTGATTCCAGAATTCTAGAATTCTGGAATTCTAGTTCCAGTTTTCAAACCACACTAAAATCTCCCTGCCTCTTAGTTCCCTGCAATTACATCCCCAAAGGAACAAAAGCATGAGGGTGTTTTCTCCCTCAGAGGACTACTCAGAGTTTGGGAAGTCTCTCCATCACTAGGGACTCGTATTTCCCTGGCTGTGACTGAGCTGTGACTTGGGTCTGTGTTTGCTCCTAGGTTGAATGTGGTCAAGTTTCTTAGGAGTCTCCTCTACACACACATAGGCTTGTGTACCTCTTTCTGTTTGGGTGCCCCATTAGGTTTTGAGGTAGGAAAAGCTGACGCTCTACATCCAGAAAACTTACATGCTCAAATGTGATGTGTTTAGAAAAACTGTTACCAATGTGAACATATGCCCTTGTCAGTAAGGAACCAAAATATGTGGCGTAGAAAGGACAGAGTAAATGTACGAACGTAGCTTTTGTAACACCACACCCTTCGTGTGTGTGTGTGTGTGTGTGTGTGTGTGTGTGTGCATGTGTGTGAAGACAGCTTGCAGGAATCAACTCCGTCCTTTCAGCACGTGAGTTCCAGAGGCTCCCCCCAACCCCAGCTTTCCTTAATTCTAGACCTCCTCCCTAATCCCTTTCTTCCTAGGTTTCAGCCCAAGCCAAGCCAATCCGACAGCCTGGGCACCACAAATAGAGTAGATAAGACAGCCCTTTATCAGTCTCACTCCAAGCAAGGAGGCTGCCCTGCTCCCACGGAGAGAAACACATCCAAGCTGTTGTTAATCACAGGCCGCCTGGGAGTCTGCTATTTACTCTTGTGTCACTTCCTCCAAGATTCGATTACTGTAATTGCCTATCGACTGTGTGCTCTGCCTGCTTCCACACCAGCTCCAGCTGTCAGGGTCAGGAGCAAGGGGCAGCCGACGTCACCTCAAAAGGGGGCACTTCCAACACATAAGGATATCAAGATGGCATCAAGCCCATCCATCACCCTCAAGCCCTTGATGTGTGTGCCAACCCCCAGATTTCTCCTATCCTATGTGCTTTCCGGTCCTCTTAGTCTGTGTCCCTGGTCAAGCACATCTCTCTGGATTTTCATCATGGATTTTCGTGGTCAAATCCTGCTCATTACAATTATCCAAGGTTACAGTGAGTCTTGTTTAAAAATGTTTATTTTCATTCCGAATTGTCTGCGTTCCTCACTGTATTTTTTTTATTTTTAATTTAAGATTTTTTTTTTTTGCTTGTTCCATGCTGCTTTAAATTGATTTTTATGAATCATTTGGCTTCTCTACTGATTTTTCCATTTACTTTCATTACTGTTTTCATGGGTTCAGGGAGGGTGGTGGTGGCTGTCGATCGTTTGCTTTTTTAGTCAACCAAGTCCAAGTCCTGGCGCTTGCACTTGAGCCTCGCGGAGGGACTGTCTGCAGCCTTCCATTTCCCACACTGTAGAAATTGGTTTGAAAAAGAGGTGATTTAATTCCAGCTATTTGAGGAGTGAGCGCCTTGCTCGACATCCCTACTGCTGCTTCAGTCTCAACTTTGCACAAGTCATCCCCAAAAGCTCAGCTGTCCTCTAGACCCGAATTTAGCCTAAATCACTGCCGGGCACGGTGATGGTGCAGGGCAAATCTCTTCCATCATCTAGTTCTTAAATGAAAAGTGCCTCCTCACTGCCCGTTTGATGGAGGGTAATGAGCTGCTGTTTCTACAAGATTACTTACCTGATGAGTCAGGAGGACTCAGGAGGGAAGAGCCAGGCAGGACCCCAGAGTCTCTGGCTGAGCATTTCTGGGAGCCTGAGCTAGCATTTCTATAGAAAGCCGACAATTCTCTCTCCCTTTCAGCCCCAATAAGTTAATGTGGCTCTTTGTCCTCATAAGACACTCCTGGCAATATGCTCCCTTCCCACTGCCTAGAGCAGTCATTTGCTAATTTGAGTGTCTACCAGAATCATCCAATGGCCCTGTTAACATGTAGGGTCCTGGGTCCTCATCCTAGACTTCTTCATTTGAGATGACGAGTCTGGGGATGGGAGAGTCTAATTCTCAGCCATTTTCCAAGTCTGCTGCTGGGTAGAGACCCATGAATGACCAATGGCTTGGAGAATAGAAAGCTAATGGCCATTGTCCCGAAACACTCTCTCTATATGACCCCTACCTGCCATGGCTGCCGCATTCTCACTAGGAAGTAGCTCAGTCTTCCCTTTGGAAAGCGTGTGCCTGTGACACTTCCTGCCAGCGGAAGAGCGCCACGCACTCTTCATCTCTGCTGTCATTATGGACTTTCCTGAGATAAGATGCACCAGCCCCTGCCTTGCCTATCTTGTTCATCCTAGGTCAGTTGAGTGTGTATGTTCCTGTGCACGTGTCTGCATAATCAATGACAGGTGAGTGCAGCTTGTTAGAGCACGTGGAGGGCAGAGGTAAACCTTGGGTGGTGTTATTCAAGATATCAACCTGTCTCCCTCCCTCCTTCCCTCCCTCCCTCCCTTCCTTCCTTCCTCCCTCCCTCCCTCTCCCCCCCTCCCTTCCTCTCTTTCATTATGGAAGCTCTCACTGGCCTGGAACTAACCAATTTACCTAGCAGTCAGACTGTCTAGCCAGTGAACCCCAAGGATCAGCATGTCTCCATTTCCCCAGTGGTGCAATTGTAAGTGTGAGCCATTACTCCTGGCTTTTTAAAAAAGGTGGATGGATGGACATGCATATAGATAGATAGAAAGACAGATAGATAGATAGATAGATAGATAGATAGATAGATAGATAGATAGATAGATAGATAGACAGACTGTGTGCGTGTTTGTGTCTGAGTACTAGACATGCACCATGTGTACACTGTGGCTACAGGTAGTTGTAAGCCACTTCCTGGGTGCTGAGAACTGAACCCGGGCTCTCTGCAAGAGTAGTAAGTGCCCTTACCCACTGAGACACCTCTATGGTCTGGTCCCCAGTTGTCTCTGTTGTTGTGTGGGTGATAAGGTTTATCTCAGGTACTCAGGCTTGCCTGACTTTACCAACTGAAACATCTCCCTAGTTCTAGCCATTCAAACTCTAGGTAAAGCAGCAACTTCTCTGCCAGCCAAGTCCTTCCTCAGGGAGGACCAGGGCCCCCATAAAGCCACTGTGGCCCTTGCTCAGTTCACTGCCACACTCTCTTCCTACACTGTGTTTCAACTGTTCCTTTATTACGTTTTCCCTGGGCTAGTCTCTGACTTCCTGAAGCCATAGCCAGGCAGGTAGTACATGGCCCTAAGTTTAGCTATCCGGGAGGCTGAGGCGGGAGGATCACAAGTTTGAGGCCAGGCTGGACAACTTAGAGAGATCCTGTATCAGGAGAGAAGTGAAAGCGGGGGTGGGGAGGGAGGTCATCGATGTAGCTCAGTAATAGAACACGAACCTAGCACATTCCAAACCCAAGCTTTGATTCCTCAGTACCACTATTTAAAAATTAATAATAATAATTCTGGGGACTGGAGAAATGGCTCAGTTTGCTGCCCTTCCAGGGGACCCTTGTTTGGTCCCAGAGCCATGCCGGACAGCCCATAACTGCCTATAACTCCAACTCCAGGAGATTCAGTGCCTTCCTATGGCTCCCATAGGCACACACACGTGACACACATACACACATGTAAAACAGACAAGTGATATACACACATAAGCACGCACACACAATAAAGAAATAAGAACTTTAAAAAATGATTCTGTTGCTTGGGCTTGAAAATACACATTCTTCTTTGATTCCCATTTCTCTCTACTCTGATGTCTCTACCTCTCCTTTCCCTTCTTTATCACATGACCACAGTTCTTCTACAGGTCTCTGTGATCCCTTGCCTAGTGTTGTATAACTGGCATCACTTTCCCACTCTTCTCATGTAAACCCATTCACCCTTCAGAATCAAACCTGAGATGAAGATTCATGAACAATTAACAAACAACAGTTTCTCCTTGACTACAGTTTGCTTTCCGTGATTTTAGTTACAGTCTAGTTCGGTCTGGAAATATTACATGGAATTTTCCAAGGAAAAGCAATTTGTAGGTGTTTAAAATGAATTGATCTATGAGTTTCTTGAACAGAAAGCAGTCAGTTCTGGTAGCTGAAATGACTACTACATGACTAACAGGAGGGCAGTGTATACAACATGGATATTATGGGCAAAGTGGCTAATATGCATCCAGGCCAGAAGGGGTGGATAGTGAGAGAGTTAACCATGTTAGTAAGACTTGATTTTCAAAGTTGGTAGGACTGTCAGTGATGGTATAATGCTACATCACAATGCCATCATTCATTTACTTCATTTCATCCTACCAAATATGTACTATTCTGTGTATAATCTCATATTATCACAAGAAAGATGAATATGGTAAGATATGTTGAGGGAGAGATACGGAGACCACCGTTCATGTCGCTTTTGATATAGCTATTATTATGATTTTCTATCTTATTTTGTGATTGTTAACCTTTTATTGTGCCTGCTACAAAAACCAAACTTTGGGGTCTGGAGAGATGGCTCAGTGGTTAAGACCACTTGCTGCTTTTCCAGAAGACCTGGGTTTGGTTCCTAGCACCTGCATGACTACTGACAATCATCCGTAATTCTAACTACAGGGGATATAATGCTCTCGCCTGGTCTCCAAGGGCACTGCATACACATGGTGAAGATGCATATATGTAGATAAATAAGCCTAAACATAAAAAAAATAAAAATTAAACTTTATCATAGGTGCAGATGGTATTGCTGCTATCCACATTTCAGGAATCCCCTGAGAGGCGTGGAATGTGTCCTGAGAATGAGGGGGATCTATAAAGCCGAGTATGTGCCACCAAGAGAAACTGGGTAAGAGCATGTGGGAAACAAGACAAGAAAATAGAAGAAAGCATGTTATGATGAGTTTTTGTACAGAGTAGTCATTCAAGCCTGATCCTGCAGGAGAGCCCACATAGCATCATAGAGTACACGCTGACTGGAGACTAGTGAGCTGGGCTTAACATATCCATACTGTCAATCATTGGCTAATGGCTGCCCCCAAGGCATGTCTATTCCCAGCGTTTTCACCAGTCTGCTTGTTTTGTCAAAGTGATTCCCACTGCCCAAAGGCAGAGGCATCTGAATAAAATCATAGCTGTGAGATGGCATAAGAAAAGCCTACAAAACATGGCAGGGTGAGGTGAGGGATGTCTACAGAGAAATGAAAAGGAATCTAAAGCTACCTGAGTGTCCTGGGTACAATGGTACCTGATATTCACCGGGAGGACAAACCAGTCACTTCCCTGTCTGCCCCTTATTTGTACCTCCCTAAGTTCTCTAAGCTTCTTTACTAGATAACGTCTCAACTACTCAGCATCCACTTGTCCATGCTGGTCATTTGTTTTCTTCACAGATTTTCTAAGTCTGGCAAATGGGCTTGGTGTTTGATGGACAGAGGAATAATCTAGTTTCTGTGCCTTAGCCTTCCCCATCCTCGTTGCCTGGAATGGCCTTTAATACACATCAAAAATCCTTACTCCTCCTACAGAGTCCAAGAAGGCCATCCTTAGGATTGCCTAAGAAATGGAGTCTGTCTCCCTTCTAAGCCTCTGTCCCTTCACCATGTATGAAGGTGTGAAGGTATGAGATAGGTTGTATCCTCTCTACTTAGGACAGGAGATCAGCATCAACATTTCATTTTCTTTGTATCTTTCCATCGCCAACAGAATGATCCATACTCACAAATAAGTGATGTAGCCAGAACTCGATGATCAAATAGTTGAATTATTTCCTGTGTCCATATCAAGCTAAAGAAGGCGATAGTACCTTCCCAATTGAGTTCTTGGTCCAGTCTTTAAATGAGGCATTTATGCTCTTTGAGGCAACGAATCTTATATAAGTTTTATTTTCTGCCACGGTGATAAAGTACTCTGACAAAAGCAACTTTGAAGAGAAAGGGTTCATTTCAGTCATGATTCCAGGCCATAGTCCATCATAGTCAATGCAGCAGGAACTTGAAGTAACTGGTCACGTCACATTCACAGCCCAAAGCAGAGAGTTAATGGGTTCAGGCACACATACTTATATTCATCTTGCCTTCTCTACTTTTATACAGTTCAGAATCCCCTACCTGGGGAATGTGCCACCCACAGGAGGCAAGTCTTTCACCCCAATTAATGTAATCAAAATAACCTTTACCTCTTAAAAAACCTTGAAGATCTTAGCCATTCTGATGGCTATGAGGTGAAATCTCAGGGTCATTTTGATTTGCATTTCCCTGATGACTAATGACATTGAGCATTTCTTTAAATGTTTTTCTGCCATTCGATATTCCTCTATTGAGAATTCTCTGTTTAGCTCTGTTCCCCATTTTTTAATTAGATTATTTGATTTGTTGCTTTTTAACTTTGTAAGTTCTTCATATATACTGGATATTAGCCCCCTGTTAGATATAGGGTTGGTGAAAATCCTTTCCCAATCTGTAGGTAGAACCCCTGCACAGATGTAGCCCATGGCAGTTCAGTCTCCAAGAGGGTTCCATAGTAATGGGAAGAGGGACTGTCTCTGACATGAACTGTTTGGCTTGCTCTTTGATCACCTCCCCCTGAGGGGGGAGCAGCCTTACCAGGACACAGAGGAAGACAATGCAGCCATTCCTGATGAGACTTGATAGGCTAAGATCAGAAGGAAAGAAAAGAAGACCTCTCCTATCAGTGGACTTAGGGATAACAATGCCTGGAGAAGGGGGAAAAAGGAAGTGATTGGGAGGGGAGGAGAGAGGGAGCTACAGGGGGATACAAAGTGAATAAAGTATAATTAATAAAAAGAATTAAAACAATCTTGAAGAATAGGCTACCTAGTGTATACATGGGTATCACTAAGCTATCATGGAAGATCACCCATTATGCTGCTGAAACTTCTATTATATTTCCTGTCCTTCTAGTCCTAGTTGGATTGTTTAGAGAAACACACTGAAGATATCTTCTCATTGGCTTATGCAACATGTCTTTCATCAATGGATATCCTTAGGACTTTGCCTGCACAACTTCTCCTACAAAGCTCATCCACAGAGATTAGTAGAAGGAACATAAATAATTCTATGTGTGATCCCAGAGATACTCAAAAAGCAATGGCTGGCATCATGAGCACAAACTCATCATCATATGCATTTTAATGCCTGAGGATAAGAAAGTTTCCCATACCATGCATCATGGGATTCCTTTAAACTGATCAATTTATCCACGAATGACACAGGACTCCTTCCCTATGGAGAATCAAACAGGACCACAAGTCCTCCAACCTGCTTCATTCCCCAGTCCAGTGGTTCTAACCTGTGGGTCATGACAACTTTTGGGGATAAAAGACCCTTTCACATGGGTTGTAGATCAGATGTTTACATTCCAATTCACAACAGTAGCAAAATTACAATCATAAAATAGCAGCAAAAATAGTTTTATGGTTGGGGTCCCCACAACATGAGTATTAAAGGGTTGCAGCAGAAGAGAACCACCGCCCCGGTCTCTCACTCTCCTTACTGATAACTTCTCAGAGACTCCGAACTTTATTGCACAGTTCTGGTCACTTACTGAATACCTCTGTGGTTTGCCTCTAAGCTGTCCCTTGGAGGCTCATGTGTTTGGACACTTGGCCCCAGCTGGTGGTACGGGTGGGAAAAGTTGTAGACCCTTTAAGAAGTGGAGCCTTGTTGGAAGATGAAGGTCCCTGGAGATGGGCTTGGAGACTTTACAGCCTAGCCCCACTTATGGTTTAGTCTTTGCTTCTTGACTGTGGATATAATGTGACCGGCTGTCTCCCCGCTCCAGCAGCGATCTCTTCCTACTCCTTGCTGCGATGGACTGTATCCCCTTGAACTGTAAGCCACTCGAGCCCTTCCTCTCTCAAGTTGCTCGCTGTCGGGTGTTTTGTCACAAAGACGGTTAAGGTAGAGGATGCAGACATGCGCTGGTGCCCGTCATTGCCCAGTCTCCGCAGTCACTATGACACTGACAAATGGTGTGTGAGCTGTAGGACTTTCCAGTTGAGGACTTTGAGGCTGTCTGCTGAGAGAGAGACATTCTTCTCACGGGTTTGCTGCGCAGCCTGAAGATATGTTTATGCTTCGCCTCTCTTCCAATACGAAGCTTTTTACTTTGTTGTTGCCATATGTATGTTCCCTTGTATGGCCAATTACCAGAGCATCATGGACAGCTGAAGGCAGCAATAGCCATATCTTTGCATAAGTTTGTTTTATTTTGATTTAGAGGCCTCATGACTGGACCTGACATTCTACAAGGGAAAGTGAGCATGGCTTATAAGATTTCTGTTAGGGCTGTGAGTATAGAGAGCTTGCTTAGCAGGCATGAAGCCCTGTTCACTTTGAGGCTTTATTGCTGATGAGAATTAGAAAGCCCAGTGTTTATGGCTTGATCCAATGCGTTCACTACGGTGTCATGCAGGGCAGGTTGATGAGCCACGTTTAGAGATGAAGACACACTTTCTGGTTTGCCATATTGCAAGGTCCTTCCATATGTTTACCACACCCAGGAAAGGCTCCTCCTGTCCTCTCCTCGAATGCTTCCAGGTAGTTTTGTTCACCCCATTCCCGAACAATATGCTGGTTTCAATGAAAGAAAAATAGGGGGAACATTCAAAGGAAACTCAGATGGTCACTTGAGTTTTCATGGGGTAGGCCTCTTCCATAATGCCCCTTCTTTTACTTGGGGATTTGGTGAGCTTAACTAACAGTCCAAATAACTTCGTAAGAGAGCTGGAGGTGAATGCCTAGCAAAAGCTTGACTCTGCCATGCAAAGGAAGAAGAACAGGGATCTTAGATGTGCTTCATAGTAGAAGAAGCATGATCTGAGCACATAAGCAATGAGCAGCCCACGACAGTTTCCCATGTGTTCATCTGTATTAAATCCAAGAGGACCCGCACCCTGGGAATTGGTACCTGGAATTTTTTTTTCTTCTAGATTTTTTTATTTTTTATTAATTACACTTTATTCATTTTGTATCCCCCCATAAGCCCCTCCCTCTTCCCCTTCTGATCCCACCCTACCCCCCGTTTCTGCATGCATGCCCCTCCCCAAGTCCACTCTCCTTTCTGATCTTAGTCTATCAGTTCTCTTCAAAAGTGGCTGCATTGTCCTCTTCTGTGGCCTGGTAGGGCTGCTCCCCCCTCAGGGGGAGGTGATCAAAGAGCAGGCCAATCAGATTATGTCAGAGGCAGTCCCTCTTCCCATTACTAGGTAACCCACTTGGACACTGACCTGCCATGGGCTACATCTGTGCAGGGGTTCTAGGTTATCTCCATGAATAGTCCTTGGTTGGAGTATGAGTCTCTGGGAAGTTCCCTGTGTTCAAATTTTCTTGTTCTGTTGCTCTCCTTGTGGAGTTCCTGTCCTCTCCAGCTCTTACTATTTCCCACTTCTTACATAAAATTCCATTCACTCTGTCCGACAGTTGGCCATCAGGCTCAGCATCTGCTTTGACAGTCTATACTGCAGAAGCTTTCAGAGGCCCTCTGTGGCAGGTTTCAAGGTTGTTTCCTGTTTTCTTCTGGCTTTCAGAGGCCCTCTGTAGCAGGTTCTGAGGTTGTTTCCTATTTTCTTTTTCTTCTGATGTCCATCCTCTTTGCCTTTCAGGATGGGGATTGAACATTTTAGTTAGGGTCCTCTCTTTTGCTTAGTTTGTTTAGATGTACAGATTTTAGTGGGTTTATTCTATGTTGTATGTTTATATAAGTGAGTATATACCATGTGTGTCTTTTTGCTTCTGGGACAACTCACTCAGGATGATCCTTTCCAGGTCCCACCATTTACCTGCAAATTTCATGATTTCCTTATTTTTCACTGCTGAGTAATATTCCATTGTATAGATGTACCACAATTTCTGCATCCATTCTTCAGTTGAGGGACATCTGGGTTGTTTCCAGCTTCTGGCTATTACAAATAAAGCTGCTACAAACATGGTTGAGCAAATATCCTTTTTGTGTACTTGAGCCTCTTTTGGATATATGCCTAGGAGTGGTATGGCTGGATCTTGAGGAAGTGCTATTCCTAGTTGTCTGAGAAAGCGCCAGATTGCTTTCCAGAGTGGTTGTACCAGTTTACATTCCCACCAGCAGTGGAGAAGGGTTCCCCTTTCTCCACAACCTCTCCAGGATGTGTTGTCACTTGAGTTTTTGATCTTGGCCATTCTCATGGGTGTAAGTGGAATATTTTTAAATGGGAGCATTTTTTATTTTCAAGAATTCAGAAGACCTCTCTGCTAGAGGGAAGTTCCTTCCGTACTGGAAAGAAGTGAGGTGGTGAGGGGTGAGGTGATGAGATGGTGAGGTGGTGGTGAGAGGTGAGGTGGTGAGGGAAGAAGTGGTGACAGGTGAGACAATGAGGTGAGACGGTGAGGGATGATGTGGTGAGAGAGGAGGAGGTGAGGGTGAGGTAGTGAGGCATGAGCTGGTGAGGTATGAGGGAATAGGTGGTGAAGGTGAGGTGATGAGGGTGAGTTGGTGAGGGGTGGGGTGGTAAGGGATGAGTTGGTGAGAGAATAGGTGGTGAGGGTGAGGTGATGGGGATGAGTTGGTGAGGGTTGAGGTGGTGAGGGGTGAGCCAATGAGGTCTTGAGGTGGTGAGGGGTGAGGTGGTGAGGGTTGAGATGGTCGTGAGGTAATGAGGTACTTTCAGCAAAGACATCAGAAGAAGGAAGAGATGGCCTGGACAGAAGCTGGGGCATTTCGTGCTGTGTTGGGAAAGCAATGAGCAGAGTCCTGGCAGGTGTGCAGGCGTGATGCTGCAAAGACAAAGAGATACCCAAACCCCATTTCCCAGAGTTCTCCCCTGCATTCTCACATGCCAGCTCTGCCCCATCTGTCTTACCCTCCTGTGGTTCTTCTGAAGCAATGTTGTCACATCTCTGTCTGTATTTGCTGGAACCTTCCAGGCTTAGTTCAGGATCACCTTTTGCTGTGAGGTTTTCTACATATTCCCATTGCTCTGGGGCTAGCTTCCTTAACCCTTTACAAACCAAGTCTCTTAAATGGCATGGCAGAGGCCAACCATCCCTTTATCATTTGCATCTCTACCGGCTTACCTCAGCAGCTGCTGCTGACAGAGTGAATGCTTTGTGCACTAATTATCTCATATGAACATTCCTTGTCTCTTTCAATTAAATACCTTTGACAGAAACAGCAGAACAATGCAATTCCGTTTATCCCAAAATATTCAGCAAACTGCTAGGTAATCATAGCGGCCAAAATCTAATGAACGTGTGTCACGCGTTTGGCCCTGTCCTACACTTTCTGTAGTCATTAACTCATCTAATCCCCACTCTAATCCTAAGAAGTAGCTACTCCATTTTACCAATGAGGAAACAGAAGCTTACAGAGGGTCGTCAATTGCCAAAGACCAGGCAGCTAACACGGTGGAAGAGCAGCGATCAAATGCTGGTTGTCCTTACCCTGCACCACTTTTGCGCATGTCCCTGTCGCCACTAAAACACTGACAAGCAGTATGGAAAGCTGGAGGACTGTCCAGTTGAAGGCTCTTGAGGTCTTTTGCTAAGAAAGACATAGCTCTCACAGTCTGGTCATGTGGCTTACAGTGTGACCTTTCAGTGTAGTAGTCTATGCTAAGTAGTCTTTGAAAGGTCTTGATACAAACAAGTTGGTTTTTAAAAATTCAAAGGGTTTTTTTTTTTTTTTGAGAATTTTGTACAATGTATTTTGGTCGGATTCATCTTTCTCTGACGATTACTCCCATATCCAGTCTCCATTTCTTTACCCACCCAAATTTGTGTCCTCTTTATTAAAATTTTTAAAAAAAGTTTTATTTATGTGTCTCTGTGTGTATGTAGGCCACACATGTGCAGGAGCCCATGGAAGCCAGAAGAAGATGTTGGACTCCCCGGAGCAGAGTCATGGGCGTTTGTGAGCTGCCTGACATGGGTGCTGAGAACCAAACTCAGGTCCTCTGGAAGGTCAGTGAGTGCATTCAGCTTTAGATCTACCTCTCCAGTGCTTTCAGAATAGCTCTAAACCCAGAGTACAGGACTAGGGAGAGGGCTCAATGGACGAAGCATCTGCTGAGAAATCTCGGGGTCCAGAGTTTGGGTGCTGAGCACCCAAAGAATAGCAGGTGCAGCTGTCCAAACCTATGACCCCTGAGCTGGCGATGGCAGGGTGGAGGGTGGAGACAGGCAGATCCTGAATGCGTGCTGACAAGCCTGTGAGGCTGAAATGGTGAGCTCTAGATTCAGTGAAAGGCCCGCTTAATAAAACAAGAGAGAGAGAGCCACACAGGAAGCTGACCTCCGACCTCCACATGTGTATACATGGGAGCATACACCACACACAATAAACATACTAAATAAAATGCAACACCCTTGTGTACAAAGCTCATGTTTAGCACTAAGCCATGGCAATTTCCTGTTACTTAGACTTGATCTGAAAATTGAATAGAGAATTTTCATCCTTCTCAGGCTGCCTTTGGGCTTTCATAAAAGCTACGGGAAGCACAGAGTCTGATGGGGGCTTCCAACCGGGTTCTTCCTCTTCTGAAGGTGAAGTGGAAACTGGGCAGGTGTCCAGATGCTTTACCAATCCAGCTAATGCTACTAGAGACTCCCTAGAAACCATTTAGGGCTCACAAAGCCCAGAGAACACAGGGAGACCTGGGCTGCTCATTAAAAGAGGAAACAGGAAATCAGCATCAAAGGACATACTCTTTGGACAAGGCGTTCATGTGACATACACGAATCGTTCCTGAAGAGTGGGCACAAAGAGCGTCCTTTGCTTCCGGGCTTGTTATGTCCGCGCTGCACCCCAAGTGGTGCTGTGGTGTTTGTTAAGCCTGCTCTTTGTGAAGCTTTCCGGGTCTCCCCAGAAATGCAAGCTAGCAGCAGAATGGATGAGCAGTGTAATGAGCAGTCCCTTTGTGGGGCGCGGAGGTGAGTTTTCTCTCCGCTGTCTATTTGTATATTTACAAATGAGTAATGAGGTCAATTTGGGACGAGCACGCTTTGTGCCACAGTTAGGACAGATGTGCAGAGCCTCTGGAAAGCACAGCTGCTTGGTCCAAGTGGCGGCTGTCGCCAAAAGTACTAAATGTTCAAAAAAGATGTGTCACCAGGGGTGCTCAGAGGAACCCAGTGGCCATCAGGAAGTCTGCATGCAATGAGTCACTCCAGTCATGCTGACTCTTGAAGTGGCTTTCTCCAAGTACAAGCACACAGGCTCTAAAAACAGCCCAATAATTTATAAACACTCCGTTATCACAGATAGCAATCTTCATTCTCTTTTTTGTTTGTGGGTATGTATGAATGTACGCATGCATGTATGCTCGTGCTTGTTTATGTATACATACCCGTGTACCTGTGCGTGAACAGACATACATGTGTGTGTACTCTCACGGAGAACAGAGCAAGATCGGTTGTCCTTCTTCCGGTGACGTCTACTTTGCTCTTTGAGACAGTGTCTCTCACTGGTCCTTGGGAAGGCTAGCTGGCCATTGAACCCTCAGGAATCCACCTGTCTCTGCCTCCCCAGTGCTGGACTTACAAGTGTGCAAGACCATGCCCATCTTATTTCCCTGAGTTCTGGGGCTCAAACTCAGGCCCTCTTGTTTGAAAGGCACACACTTTACTGACTGAACTCTCACCCCTGCCCAAAGTTTTATATCTCTGAAAGATTAAACCAGATGTTACTCAGGTTTTCAACTTTGCTCTACGTATCAGTGTGCTTCTGCTTACAGGAAAGGGCTGACATGGAATGCAGGAGATAGTTTAGTGTATGTTGCTCACGCCATAGCAGTCATGGGATGACTAACTGTAAAGCTCCTGAGCTACCACCACACTGGAGAGGTCCAGACAGCCTACCCCGGATGCATTACAGTGCTGATGTTTCAATCCAAAAGATAACAGAAACGCCAATAACGATTGTAGTTCTGGGCTATTGTTGTTTGTATTGTCACTATCACAACTATTCTAAAACTAAAAGGTTGGTTTGTAAAACATGTGCATTCCTAACCTTTCTAGATGCTTCTAAATGAGCTCTAAAGAAGCTGCTATACTTAAAAAGTTCTTGTTTCCCTGGGTCTGTCTTGTGTGTGATGCCAATCCAACTGATACAGTCTTGTTTTATGATGCTCTGTTCTGATCGTACATAATGCTAAACATTATTATACTTATGTGCTTATGTATTTAAATGTGTTACATGCAGTTAGAGAGGGGAGGCGAATTTATGTGCACATATGTGTGTATTAGGAAACAACTTGTGGGGGCCAGGTATTTCCTCTACTGTTTAGGTCCTAGTGATTGAACTCAGGATGTCAGGCTTGGTGACAGGCACCCGATGAGCCATCTCACCAGCTTCGGTACGGTTTTTATTTTAATTTGTGATTCCCTAATCTTTGAAATGTCTTTATCTGCCTTGCAAGGTTTCTGATGGGTAGTTACTCTTACTCTCATCAATTTCCAGATATCAGTTCTTTCTAAGTATATACATATAGATTATAAATAGCATGTTTCAGCCCATAATTTGTTTTCATAGTCTTTACAGGATTTTTTTTTAATAGCCAAATTCTGTTAGTGCAGTGAGGTTTCAACACAGCTCATGTTGTATCCTGTCCCTCCTTCCTTATCCCATGCTACACTGCTTTCCCTACATATCTTCTGATTAAAGACAGAGTGGTTTCTCCCCACCCTTAAATTACTATATGTCTTAAAATTTATTAATATATAATCTGAGGCAGGAGAGCAACTTCCTCTTTCTGTATGGATGTACAGAAGCTGTGTATGTGCTCCCAATATTAGAAACAGTCTGCTCCTTCTGACCTGTGACGTCATTTATCAGATATCAGTCTTCCTGTTTGAGGACCTCTACTTTTTACAGTCTCTGTTTGCCCACTGAGCTATGTGATCATCTCTCTGTTGACAAACTGCCGACTTATTAATATACCTTTGCATAGACTGTTGGCCCTGGGCAGGCAATGAAGGACCTTATTCTCTTTCCCCAAACTGCACTGGCTTCTTTCTGGGTCCCCATCAATATTTGAATGCACTTGTAAAACTCTCAGCAGGTCCCTGGGTTTTTGATCAACTGTCTTCATATTTGTTGATTAATTTGTTAGCACATGGAATATATGTGAAATTCAGTTTCTCAGCACAGCAATGTGGTATAACTTTGAATTTATATTCATACCAGCTTAAAAAAAAGATTTATTTCATTTTTATTGCATGCGTGTGCCTGTGTCTGCCATGTGTGTGCAGGTACCCAAAGAGGTCAGAAAAGGGTGTCAGAGCCCCTGGAGCTAGACTTGTAGGCAGTTGTGAGTTGCCCAGTGTGGATGCTGGCAAACAAACTTGGGTCCTCTGCAAGAGCAGTGCACACTCTTACCCCTGGCGCTTTCTCTCTAACCCTCCGAACATTTTCTATGTATGTCAGTGTTTTGCATTTTCTCAAACTCTATCCTCACATTTGTTGAAGCCAGTACAAATCATTTGAGAATTTTGCCGATATTGTTAGTGAAATTGTTAAGTCTATTTCACTTGGAAACAGCTACTTATTATACAGAGGATGTACTGATTATTTCCCAAATTTAGTCTGCTAACGGTAGCACACAAGCTGAGTACACACAGATTTATGTTAAATGAGTCTTCGTAATCTATGATAATGGCATGTTTTTGTCTTTAATTTCTTAGCCAGTTGCGAAAACATTTTTATGCCTATTTGTTCTTTAGTTGGGATTTCAGTGTGTTTAATGGTATATTTTTAAAACAACATTAATTAGACATAAATTTCTATGTCTATAATCATAATTGACATGATTGGCCTGTAAGTTCCTTTTCATAAATATCAAAGTTGTAAAACCTTTATAGAATAAGTTGTATGGCTCCCCATATTTTTTCTTTTGCAAATGCATTTGCTTTTAGATTTTTAAAGATAAAAGTTATAAATTCATGCTCTTTCAGGAATAATATAGTTTCTCTTAGGTTACTACCACTAGCGAAAAAAGCCCAACAAGCTGTCTTCATCCTAAGCATCATTACCTACCATTTTTCTCTCTCCACAGATAAGACCTCTCCATGATTACACATTTACCTCAAGATTACAAGAAAACACTCCTGTGCTGCTCTTGAATTTTCAGTTCTAGTAATACATTGATTTCCTGCCCCAGGGGGTAAGAAGTTATCCTTCTTTCCTTCTCTCACTCCTGCACATGCATGGGCTCTTTCTCCTCCCCCAGCCTCCTGGTAGAACACCCCTTATTATTGTGGTCATGTCAGTATTTTCATTTAGAGACTGTTTTAAGTGCTATTTGAAACTGAGGTTATGTCTCCTTCTTTGGCTTTACTTTAAGTAAATAATGATGGTGGTTGCCTTTTGGTTTGTGTTTTGTTTAGCCTTGGTGTTTCATCATTAATTCAACCCCCAGTGGAACTCCTTATCAATTCTTTAAAAGCCTCCTTTCAGGGCAGTTGAATATAGTGGTTATTCTGTCAGTCTTAGTACAAACAACAACAACAACAAAGCCACAAAACCAAACTCCTCACTTTTCCAAAAAAGGCTCCTTTCTTTGCCTGCAGATGGGGTAGGGATGTCCAACATTCAGGATTCCTTAGCCATAGTCTTGCATCCCCTTTGCTCTTTCCCTGTGCTGTAGTTTCCTTTCTGGCTTCTCCATTTTCTTAGGATGGATCAATGCTTTGCCATACCACATGACCAAGAACACCTATTCTTACTGTCCTTGAATATTGTCTTGGGTCAGTCTGCAGCTCTAGGTTAGAAACCAACTTCTTTAAAATTCTGAAAGAAGGTGCATCTTCATTGTCTGATATTTGACAACATTCACTCTGAGAAGCCAGAAGCTATTTTAATAGAACCTCTCTCTGTGTCTCCTTGAAGCTTATGTTTTTCTCATTGAGCTGAGCTTTCTGACATCTTACACTGACACGGATTTTTATGGATATACTCACAGTCATTCTTTTCTGAGTGTTTGATACACTTTCTCAACGTGGAAACTGAAGATTCATCATCTCTGGGTAATTTTCATGAACTACATCTTTGGTGACTTCTTCTGATATAACTTCAATATTCTTTTATTCTAGAGTTTTCTCATGGTGGTTCCCTGGGATGAACTGCTCAATTATCTCTCTCTCTCTCTCCCTACCTCTGTCCCTCCCTCCCTTTCTCTCCATTCTTCCTACCTACTCTCCCTCTTTTCTTCCCTTCCTCCCTCATTTTTTGTCCACCTTTTTCTTTACTTGTCTTTGAAAACTTTCATGAATTGTTTGTTCTATTTAATTTTTCAGTTGTAGAGTTTGGTGAAGGTGAATGTTGTTCTATGATCTTTCTTAATAATGCACTAGTCTTGTTGCATGACTGTAGTAACTCTCTGAGAATTTTTATCATGGTATTTTGAATTTTTATGCTGATAAATCACAATGTCCTCCAAATTTCCATTTAACCATTCTGGAGATTCCCTATAGAAGTCTGATATCTTAATTGACACCTTGTTTTTCTGCTTCTTGGGTAGTTCAGAACCTCAGTTTTCTTTCTAATTTAGCATGCAGTTCTCTTCTGCTGTCATTCTGAGATGGGAGCAGGGCTAGAGAGACGGGAGCACTCGGCATTGAATATATACATGTTTCCTAAATTGTCTCAGTTGCACAACAGTAACCATCCTCATCTTTCTTCAGGAAGATGACATCCTCTTAAACTCCTTTCATGATGCTCCCCAGCCTGTATTGGGGATGAGCAGGGGGAGTCACTAGGCTATTGGACATAGGGAAAAATCTGGAGAGCTACAGTTTCCAACACTTTCAGTTTGTCCATCCTAGCTTCCTGAAGGGATGAATGTGGACAATTCCTGAGGTCCTGCAGAATCAAATTGATAGTTTTCTTTTCATGTTTACAAATATGCCTGGCCAACATATTTTCTATTCCCCCAAATCCTACTGTTCCATCAAAATTTAAGTAGTTGTCCCAGTTCACTTCCGTTACTAATCCTACTTCATTCTGATTATTCTTTTCCTGGGGAATCTCAGCATTTTACTGCATTTAATTATTAATGAATTTAAAGTTTATCTTCAAGTTGTTTAGCATGTAGAATGATGGATTTTTCTTTTAATTTTATTATAAGTCCCTACAGTCCATTCTTTTCCTTTTTATCACTTTCCCACAATATATTTCACTTTTCTATAACTTGGTGCCCATGAGAAACCATTAACTCATCTTGAAAGGACATGTTGGTTGTGTCCTCACCAACTGCTGCCCAGTATTCCTGAGGTATAATCACTTTCCCCCCCGATCATTAATGTGTTGTAAGCTGATGGCCAGTTAGAGATTTACTGAACTTCAATGATGATGGTCCTGATACAGATACACAAAATTACAGATGCCTTACACTTCTAAAGTGGCGCTCCCCCAAAAATGTTCCATGCAACCCTAGTGCCATTACAGATGGGACTAGGCACTGTTGAACAAATATGGTAAGGAGCTGGTCTGATACTTTACACAGGTTTCCTTAACAAAGGATTTCCAAGAGCCTTTAACATGTTTGACGCATGGTTCAATATGGTCCAAACATTTTGTCCGTAAATTATATGTCACTTTGTATGTAGTAAACTTTGGAGCGGAATACCCTAAGGTTTTTATTCAGTGGTTGTGTTTGGTTTGGGCTTGGGTATTTCCCCATTGCTGTTGCCTGTATTTTAAAATATCTGGTTAGTCCCCAAGTTAGAAAAACTATGAAATGTTAAGTGGAATTCTTAATAGCAGGACAAGCATCAGCAAAAGCAGCTCCTGACATAAAGTTTCCTGACTGACTTCAGGACTGACAATGGAGATGCTAAATACCAGGCAATGCCTATCTAATTCTCAACTATGGGTCCAAGGGACACAAACGAACCGGTGTCAGGGAGCATTTGGAGGGCCAACCTTATTAGGAGGGAGGGCCTAGAAGATCAAGTCCAAAAGGAATTATGCTTGACAGCCAGGAATATCAAGTTTCTCCCAAGGAACTCATGCCCCTATTCCTGAGACACAAGATTTTAAGAACTGAGTTCTGGGTTGTGAGCAGCGAGACATAAACCCAGACAGAAAGAGGATGCAGAGTATAACTCACATAAAGGGCTTGGGGACTGGTTAGTGTTGGACTGTGGTTAAAGAAATCAATTTGTTGACTGGTTTTTATACCAGTAATTGAATCAAGTAATACTTCATATAACTTTAAAACAGAAATAGTTCTATTTCCATAATATAGAAGGGTAACTCAGATCCCAAAAGGCTGACTGAATTAAGAAAGATATCCAGATGAGTGACGGAATATATTGAAGGCTCTCACTATATGCTTGGGTCAACAGTTTGCTCATCTGACGCCTTGCTCTCTACCCGTGCTTTTTTGGCATCCACGGGGTGGAAGATCTCACTCAGATATACCAACTCATGTGTTCTCACAGCACTAACTGTCACCCATCTAGATGCCAATACAAAAGAGTAGCAACTGAGACCAGGGATTTACCCCATGGTGATGCCATGGACCTCCGACATATGGCCTTCTTCAAAATAAAGGCTGCCTGTTTGAACCATCTAGTCCACCTGTGTGTGATAGGAAGCAAACTTAGTGTGCCACAGAAAGGGAGAGACACCTTCCCGTGCTACCTGGAGCAGCAAACTAACTGCGAGAAGCCACAGCAACCTGTGGGAAGGTACTCTGCAGGGATCCTTCCCACGTAGTTGTGTTTGGAACTGAGCACATCTGGCAGGTTCTTCTTTAGTTACTGGCATCTGGACAGTTAAGCTGGACATCTGCTCAGAAGGACAGACTTCCATCCCTCTTCTTTCCATGCCTCCTCTTCCCAAGCCACCCGAGCTTTGCAAGCTTGCTTAACACACGAGCCCCTAAGATCTGGTTTCTTCTGCTCACAGAGGTGAGCTGAAACCTGTCTCTGTCCTCTGGGCTGCAGAAGCCTCCAAACATATCCCTTGGGAGATCATTCTGTCTTCCAGATAGCCTCTGGTTCTTAATGAAGGCCCAGATTATAGTCTCAATCTTCTTAACAACATCCTCCTCTAGTGTCTTGGTCATTTATCTTGCTGTGACAAAATGCCTGTGAGAGATGACTTAAGGACAAAAGGGTTTATTTTGGCTCACAGTACAAGAGCAGAGTCCATCATGCTGGGTAATTCATGGAGACAGGAGCTGAGGAACATGGTCCTCAACTAGCTTTCTTTTTCTGTTCAGTCCAGGATCCCAGCCTGTGGAATGGTGCTGTCCACATTCAAGGTGACCTCTTCTACGTCAACTAATATAGTCTAGAAACTGAAACTAACCCTATAACTGTGCCCAGAGACTTGTCTCCTATGTGATCCTAGATCCTGATAAGCTGATAGTATTAACCACTGAACTCACTCACTTCCACGCTTCTGGTTGGCACCTTCTAAACTTTCATAAACATTTCATTTTTAATTGTGTGTGTATATGTGTGTGTGTGTGTTAGTTTGAATGAAAATGGCTCCTATAGGCTTGTAGGAAGTGGCACTACTAGGAGGTGTGGTTTTGGAGGAAGTGTGTCACTGGAGGTGGGCTTTGAGGTTTGAAGCTCAAGCCAGGCCCAATGTCACTTTCTCTTCCTGATGTCTGCCAACCCAGAAGTAGAACTCTTGGATCCTTCTCTAGCTCTCTGTCTACCTGTATGCTACTATGCTTCCTGCCATGATGGTGATGGAATAAATCTCTGAACTGTAAGCTACCCCCAATTGAATGTTTTCTTTTATAAGAATTGCCATAGTTATGGTGTCTCTTCACAGCAATAGAAACCCTAAGACAGTGTGTGTGTGTGTGTGTGTGTGTGTGTGTGTGTGTGTGTGTTTGCAGGCGCCTGCAAAAAACAGAAGATGGTAAAAGATGCCCCAGAAGTGGAGTTGCAGGTGGTTGTACGCTGTCCAAATTGGGTGTTGGGAACCAAACTCAGGTCTTCTGCAGGAGCAGTTAGCATTCTTACCACTGAGCCATCATTTCAGTCCCCTTTCTTCCACGATTCAAATTATTAGTTCGGCAGGGAAGACTGGAAAGAAAATTGCTGATTAGTTTTGTCACATCACCTGAGACAACTTCCTGTATAAAAGGAGGGGGCTGTCTTCAGGGTCACCGTGCATGTCCAAATATCCCTTGCTAATTAGAGGAATTCCCTTCTCCCATGAGTGCTTGTTCTGTGGCTTCACATCATTCTTACCACTTTAAAAAAAAAAAAAGAAAATGCAAGAACAACATGGTCCCAACTCTAAAGATGTTTTTATAGATGAAAACAAATACTCTGAGCCTCACACTCCTGAGCAGCTCTTTTAAACATTACTTACTCCCTTTCCCTCTTAATCCATACAGCCTATATTTTAAATAGTAGTATCTACATATAAAAGAATTCCACGCTGTTTTTGTTAATATCCTTTTAATATTTCTTCCCTATAATTTTCTTACTGTTCTTGGCTACTTGCTAGTCCATGAACCTGATGCAACAGTCTCATTATTACTAAGAGTCTGTTTATTTTTATGAGCGTCATTCTGCTAGCCCACCTTGTGCTGGCTATGCAAGTTCAGACCAATGCTATGGCATCTTATCCTGATACTGGGCTTACAGAATGAGAAAGACGTCAACTGGCATAAGACGCAAGCTTTAGAGACCAAGTCAAAACTCTAAAGTAAAACTCTAAAGAATTCTGAAGTCTACAGAGTCAACGTGAAGGTGAAGGCTGGGAGGCAGGAAGTCAGTAACAAACACGCAGGGCTTGAGGGTCAGAACAGGAGGCCTGAGACGCTACAAAAGAAACAACGCTGTGGAAAGTTAGGTACCTCCCTTCCTGTCTCTTCAGTCATCCTTCTTGCCATTTGGGGGGGAGGATTCTGGGGTCACTGGGGACAAGGGCCACTTATGACTGAGATGTTTTTGTATATATTTGCTCTATCCCTGACAACACTGGGATTACAAGGATGTATCCTAAAGTGCCATTTTCATGTCCTCCCAGAAGACTTTGCCCCACCTGCAGTCTCTACTGAGCAGGGAGCATGCAGAGGCCCATGCTGTCATCAGCAGGATCCTGACTCACCGCAGCCTTAGAAGAGGTCTTTTCTAAGCCTTAAGGTCTTAGAAAAGGCAGCTGGGCCTGTCTCATTTCTCTTTGCAAAATTATGCTATTCAGAGAATGAGAGGCCATGGCCAGAGAATAATCAGCTCTGGGTGAAGTGGAAATATCTCTCAACGGTGATGGGGCACAAGTTAGAAGTTAGAAAGCAATGGCCACTGAGTGTAGTGAAAGAGAAACAGAGCAGGTATCCTCGTGGGAAGCCACTTCAGAAAAAAAAAAGCCCTTCCTCAGATACTGCAGTTTAGCCCTGGCCATGACCCACCTCTTCACCTTCTTCCAGATTAGCTTACACACACCTTTTAAAAACTTACATCTCTGCATTTTCCCTCCAAGAACATCCTGCCTGAATCTCTCCTCTTTCCAATTAAAGATTGCTGAAACAAGGTTCCTAACAGTGAAATCTCAATAAATACCCAGTTCCCCGGAGATGCCCGTGTGAGCTGGCTTTGATGTCACATCTCCAACACATGGGAAGCCTGGCAAGAAAAACCAGAGAGTCCTTTGCCCACTTTGACAGGAAGACAATGAAACCATTTAGGGAATGAGCTCCTGAATGGCTTTTGCCTTCAAGGTCAAGGCTTGACTCACTGGAACCTTGGCAGAGGCTTGCAGTCAGGAGAGAGAGAGAAATCATTCCAGGGGATGACAGGCTTCTGGGCAGATGGTTAGTAAATCACAGTGCTGATGTGAAATATTGATGCTTTTTAGTGGAGAAAAGATGTGGGTGACATTTTAGCCAAGTTAATCACGTAGCACAGACTCCAGGAATCCACTGGTCACTGTCCATTCAACATGAGCAAAGATCCTGCTTGTGAGGAACAGAACCATAAAAGCAATTTAGAGACTCCGGGCCAGCTGGGATCAAAGGGAGTGAAGATCAAGGTGACATTTCTACTTACAAAGGTCTCTAAAGAAGAAACTATCCCTTGCAAATGGACTAGGTATGGACCCTGTATGGGCATTCAGAAAGATGATGATGATGATGATGATTATTGGGCACCCCACACTGTCATGATGGACTCTTCACTATATCCACAACAATGCCAACAACCAGCAAAGAGCACAGAACTGAACCGGACTGCATCTAGACACCAAGTCTTTGAAGATCAGCTGTGGGTGTGGGTCACTATGGAATTTGCTATTCATGCTGACTCAGTGGGCCACGTAAGTCCTGCTCTCTGGAGAGGGCTGCTTCTCCCTAGCTAGCTTCCCCCAGGGGTGGAATCAATCAAGATGGACCTGGATGGTTTTTTGCTGGAGAGGGGAGGGCAGATGCGCATGCTCTGCAGAGTTATGGGTGACAACGGGGAGGCTGACCCCCAGCTCATGGATGGACACCTTCCTGGTCTGGAGATATCCTGCAACATCCGGTGTAGTTAAGTGAATCCTGGAGGCAGTCTTCAGGCATTGTTTAGATACAGTCTTGCTCACACCTTCTCATTTCCTTATGAAGCATTTAACATCTAGTGTCTCACTCCATCCTCACAGTCACCCTGCAAGAAATGAGTGATAACATCTATTGAGCAGATGAAGAAACTCAAGTTCTGAGAGGTAAATCCAAGTGTCCAAGCTTGCACTACTCGCTCATGGTACGGCTGTGTTGAAAGTTAGAGTAGCAACACAGTACACATTCTCTTCCCGCCACCCCTAGCGCTGCCTAAGAAGCTGTCCTGGTGGCATTTCTCCAGCAGCTGATGGAGGCAGCTATCGCTGCCTTCCTTACAGTGTTTCCCAAGACTCAAACATCCTAATGTATGCAAATCACCCACGCCTCCTGTACAGCTGGTTCAGTAGGGCCAGATAGCCTAGATTGGGCTAGTACCACAGACTGTGAATGACACTTTGAGGAGCAACTCATTAGCCAACGCCAATATTTCCGTATCACTCACCCAGTAAGGCACAGAACCTTCCTGTGAACCTCAGTTCCTCCCCTCCTGGCACTACATTGTTAGTGGCCAGATCTGGGAGGCAGCCCCAAGTTGCTCTTAATGAAATTAAACACAGACTGACGTCCCTAATACTCCCCAGCTGTTTTCTAGTGTGTGCCATTAGGGTAATTGTGCGGGAGAACTGAGCATGGGAGCTAAAACAGCTATCTAGCCGGGGTCATTGAAAACTGCAGACAGTGCTTGATTAGGAGAATAAGGAAACGTAAGGGGCACATCAGGGCCAAAGGCAGTGGCGGTGATGGAAGTGGGTGCAGCAGTGTTACTAGCTGGGTCCCATTTGCTCCTGTCTTCAGCTATGTGTGTGTTCCAAGCCATTCTTTTAGGAGTTCATCGACATACGTGCTACTAAAAACGCTTTTTCTTTTCCTTTTCTCCTTTGTCTTCTTTTTTTTTTTTCTTTCAAGACAAGGTTCCTCTGTGTAGCCCTGGCTGTCCTGGAACTTGCTCTGTCCACCAAGTTGGCCTCGAACTCACAGAGATCTGCCTGCCTCTGCCTCCTGAGTGCTGAGATTATCAATGCCTGGCTCACATATGTGTTAACAGGAATTCTTAATGGCCTGTTTCCATTGACTAAAGAATCTAAAGTAAGAATTTCCAATGTAGAACTAGAGGCACAGGTGAAAAATAGTAGCATTCAGAAGAACATCTGTGTCTGAGGCAGTCCCGCTAAGGAGCACACAAAGGTTTCATACCTGTTGTGGTGGAATATATTTGGTTTTCACATTTTAAGTCCTTAACAAATTAAAAAAAAAACGAAAGAAAAGAAAAAAAAGAAGGAAGAAAGGAAGAAAACTTGAGATATACGTGACCACATGAACATTTCAGAGTAATTATGAAAAAAAAAACCAAATACTATTAAAATTAGTCACACCACACTCTTGCACTCACAGCTGCAGTAATTGATATATGATCTCCACAATATTTGGCCTGTCAGAACCCTGTCACTGAAGGGGAGGAGCCTTGTGTTTTACCCCTTCCTAAGTATTTATATGCAGCAAGTGACTGATGAAAGAGATACAGCCATTTCTTCAGTGGTATAGCCAAAGGTAAGGTCGCAGGCTCCCGTAAACAACCTTAATGGAAATCACTGGGTCATAAGAAAAGATATGAAAGTAGAGGGGTGACCGACTAGCTGGGAAGAGGAAGGGTAGGAGAGGGAGAGGACAAAAGTGAGGAACAGTGGTGCATATGATCAAAATATGTACATGCATGCAAATGTCCTAGCAAAACACAGCATGATATATAATTAACATATGCTGATTATAAACCAATAAAGGTGAATTATTCTTTACACTTAGACCATACAAAGATATCTCCTATGATATCTCCTATATTCTTTTCTAGAGATGTCACAGCTGTAATGAATGCCTTTCTCAACATTTTGTTACCATCATCTGGAGGTGATGAGGCTGTGTTCACAGCAATTGCTGTGGAGGCTGATGAAGGAAGCCAAGCATGACTCAGAAGTGTCCTTCTGGGGCTAATGGGATAGAGTCTCAAGCCTACCATTTGGCTCTTCTGGCTGATCCAGAATTACACTGTGGATAGCTTAGAATCATGGAAAGGCTGTGTCTCTGTAAGAAGGCATCCTCCTTAGTCCCATTTCCCTAGGCTGAGCTCATAAAGATGACAAGTAGTAGTGAATTAGAGATGGTTCAACAGCAGGAACTTTTGGTTGATTGGAGACACAGATGAGTTCATTGAAATCTAGGCTTAGTTGCTTAACAAGGACACAACTTGAATAAAAGCCATGTCAGCTTTACCCTCAGGTGAATGATCTCCAGGAACATTCTCAGAAGAAGAGGGACTCTATTGTCTAAAAAGCACTCTTAATTCTATATCAGCGAAGGGCTGAAGGTTGTGTTAGATGTCTTAAGAGTAACAGAGAAACAAGAATGGGAAAATACTTGATACCAATGTAACTACCATGGCTTAAAAAACAAAAAACCATAACACAAAACCAGAGAAACACTTTTTCTCTGCAGCATTATTGGAAAGACACATATCTCGTGTCAGTTCACTCAGATTTTGGAACCTGTCCATACTACAGGGCAGGTGTGCCAGGCAGACTTGTGTGAACAAAACACAGAACCCACCTAAGTGGAGGCAGAACACCTGCAGGGAAGACTATTGCATCATGATGTAATCACACAGAAATCCTATTCCCAGGTATTAATATCCTCCATGATTTTTCAACTTTTCACTATTTAATAGCTTTCATCTCCTGGGTATCATACAGAGGAGTAATAATAAATGGCATACAAGTAAACAATTATAAAAGGTTCTATGTGCTAGGAGAGAAGTCACTTGAGTGCATTTATGGTAGAGCATGGGGCAGTGGGCTGGGGTTGTGTTGAAAGGTGTCAGGGCAAGGATTCCTGTGACAATGTCCTCCTAATAACATTTCCAGAAAAAAAAAGTTTTAGGTATTTGCAAAGGAGGAAAGAATTATGGATGGATGAAACTAAATGGTTACATCTTACAGGATTAGTTTTTGCCAAGTACTTAGCCGAAAAGGTCAACTGCAGCACTTGAGTTTAAAATCATTAACTTTTCTTCCTCCTCCTCCTCCTCCTCCTCCTCCTCCTCCTCCTCCTCCTCCTCCTCCTCCTTTTTTTCTTATTTTCCTTCCCCATCTTCTCCTTCTTCTTCATCATCATCACAGTAACCATTCAGAAAGGTGTGAAGTAATTTCTTTCCCAGTTGTGATAAACTGCCTTGACCAAAGCAACTTAAAGGAGAAAGATTATTTTGGCTCATAATTGCAGGGGGTAGTCCATCATGGTGGCAAAGGCAGCAGTAGAAACAGGAGGTCTGGCTGGTCACGTTGTTTATACACTCAGAACAGGAAGTGAGGGTCAAAATAGAAAGTTCCAGGGCCAGCTCCAGAGACCCATGTCTTCCAGTGAGGCTCCATCGCTTGAGAATTTCATAAGTTTCACAAACAGCCAAGCGTTTGAACACATGAACCCGTACGGCATGATTCACATTCAAAGGCATCCAAAGTACTGCAAGCAAAAAACCAGGTCACTTCTGCATAAGACCTGTGTGGCCTTGACTTCTTTTACGTGGGAGGCACACATTCTGCTCACTCAAATCACACATCCAAATTCTGAGAAACACATTTAATACAGACAGTGTCCCTCAAGTGCAGGAGACAGAGCCTTTCTGAGGTGTCATAGCCCAAGAAGAAACAGCCCAAGTGTTTGAACCACCAGTTCCTGTAAAGCCTATGCCTCTGCTTCTATGCCACACAGAGAATTTGAATTGGAAGAGACGTGGAAGTCAGCTCTGGGCCAACCTTCGTTTAAGTGAAGTGTTTCATCTATGGCTCTGAAAACAAAGGAGGGCTGGTATCTAGAAATCAGGACATTTAGCCCTTCTTTGCAAAGCCAGCACCAAGAAATGCTCCCTGGACCCTCTTAACATAAGCAAATGTGCTACTTTTGTTCCATAATACAATACATAAACACCTGTGTGCGCGTGTGTGCATGCGTGCACACATATAACTGTATGCTGGTGTAAGGGAGTGGCAGAGAATAACCTCAGGCACCATACTTGCGGCAAAATGTAGATTTTGCTTTCATTTCATACATTTTGGGTTTGAGAGAGGGTCCCTCATTGCCCTGTAATTCCAAGTAGGCCAGGCTGGCCTTCCGAGGCTTTCCCGTCTCTGGGATTACAAGCATGCATACCACATCTGCCATTTTTGCGCAGATTATAGACATGGGACTAGCATTTTACCAAACTGAGCCATTCCTCCAGCCACGGCAAATGCTTTCCCTGGAGATTGCAAGGTCCCAAGACAGGGGCATTTCTTGATGCTGGATCCCAGTTTCTCACGTCAGCCCTTTAGCTCCATGTAAGGCTGGATTCCAGCTCCATCATGTCGTCCTTGTATCTCCTTCTTTCTTATTTATCAGTCAAGAGTCCTGCTACTCTGAGCTCAGCCTGCCCATCCTGCCTCTGAGCTGTCCTATGTGGGCAGAAAATCACCGCACTGGTGTCGGGCTCACTTTAGAAAGTTCATTGTCTCCAGCCTCAGATGGACACTCACTGCGGCCCAGCAGGCCCTTCATTTTTCTCCCATGGCCTCAATTCCTAAGAAGACTATTTTATGTCTTGTCTCCCGAAAACCTCCTCTATTCCTTCCTCCACTCGCAGATGATGACTTCTCATTTCATGGATAAAATTGAAAAATTATCTTCCCTTCAGCAAACCTGCAATCTTCATCAGGGCTCATCTTCCCCTTGGCCTGGTTAAAACGGAAAAGTGCTCTTCAGCAACTCGGAGCCGGATTCCTTCCCACATGCTGTGGGTCTCGCCCACTCAAACACCGTCCTGCTTGCTCTTTCTCCCCGGCGTCTTCCCTTTCCGTTCTTGCTGGAGCAGCCCAACGGATAAACAAACATGACCCTGCCTCATGGAACTTGGGGTTGCTCTGGACATGGGACTCGTGGCCTCGTGCATGCTGGGCAGGCTCTGCACGCCAACCCTTTCTCCTGGATTTCTTGAAAGGAAAACTTAAACAAACCGCCACAATCTCCCCACGTTCCTTTTCCCCCTGTCCAGACCTCACAGAGGTCCACTCACTGGCTCCACATCCACTCATCCCCTACTTCCATTTTGTTCCTGCCCCCTCCTACTCCTGAATGATTTCCTTGGAACTGTGCAAGCTGAAGGTTCCCAAAGCCTTCCAGATGTCAAATCAAACAGGAAAGCTTCAGTCATCATTTTTAGTGTCTCAGCAGCAGCCATCTACCATTTCCTGAACTTCCTCTTCAGACGCCCATGATACCTTCTCTCCTTTATCTGACCTCCAGACTTTAATGTTAGGACTCAGTCTCGGCTGTTTTTTGTTTTTCTCTCTTCTTTGGCCGTCACATCCAGTCTGTTGGTTTATTTTGGTGAGCTGGCCTCCGTGCTTATCAAAGAGGTGTAGATGTACAGAGCTTAAAAGGAAATCAATGCTGTTGACGACCTACTAACATCATTCTCTAGCCATCAGGCACATTGGGTAAACGTTTGACATTTATTTGCATGAAGTCGACTCCCATGGACTCTAACTTCTACTTCTCCCCAGCCTGGCTTTCCGGAACAACTGACAACCCATGGCTTTCCTAGAACAAGCTGCCGTGTCAACTGAAGGTTTCCTAGTCCCTTTCTCTGTTTTGATTTACGAACTCTTTTTAGTGGAAGCACATCCCTTTAATGATGAGTGTGTAGGTGAAAAGAAATTATACATTTTTTTATTAGACCCTAAGTATCTTTGTGACGTTATTCACCTAAGATGTTTCTATGTTTGCATATGTCTGTGCACGTCTGTGTCTGAGTGTGTATTTGCACACATATTTGGGTGTATATGGGTGTGTGTGGGGTGTACATGCAAGCGTGCCCATATGGTTTTGTGTGTGGCCAATGCATGTGTACAGAGAAAGCAGACGCAGACATGATGTCCATTCTATAGCTTCCTAGCTCTTTTCCCCTTTACACAGGAGCTAGAAAGGCAGCCAGCACACCTCAGCAATCCTCCTGTCTCTACTTTCCTCTGCCACTGGGGTTACAGGTATAGGATACCCTGACTTTGCTTTGTAGATTGGTGTCTGCGATTTGAACTCAGGCCTTCATGCTCCTGTAAGCACCAGTCTGACTGATTTATCTCTCCAGCTCCACCTTTCAGAATTTTGAAGTGAATTCCCTTTTCTTCGACTTTTTGCAGTTTCTGTGGAGGCCAGTGCTCCTGCCTGGTTCTCTCTTCTTTGTAGTTCTTTAAAATTCTTTGTGATGGGCACTTGACGGTTCTTTGTACACTAGAGATGAGCGTTCTTAATTTGGAAAATTAAAAATAAAATCAAATTAGCTGAATAGGTTGCTTTGTGAATCAACCTACCTGCTACTTCTCTTCCCATTGCTAATACACTGTGGTGTGCCATGATGCTATTTCCAATTCATTCTCCTTACTTTCCTATTGAATTTTAAAATGTGATTGCCAGATTATAATAAAAGGAACCCTGATCGATTTGTTTCTTTATTTTCCCTCCACATTACCCTATCCATGTTTGCTGGACATCATGTTCCATCAAAGAATCTCAGTTATCATTTGAGGGGGCCTTGCCCCTTTGAATTGTTTGTTTTGATTTTTTTCTATTTAGTTTTGGAGACATTCTAAAACTTTTCTCCTTATTGTTTGTAGACTTATTAAATGATGAAAGCTGATTAATTTATCAAGCAAGTTCTCTTAGCTTCATGGGACTTGCTGACTGGTATGTTTCGTTGAAGATTGGACCCAGTGGGCAATTCTTCAGTTTCAGAAATCTTTCAAAAGCCTTTCCATACTTTGGACATCAGGATCTACCTGGAAGCCACCAGCCTGCCCCTTTCCCAACCTCTCACACACAGGTACACACCAGTACCTAAAGCCTGCTTATCTTTCCTCACTGCCCACATAGCACTTCCCCACAACCACTGTGTGTGATCATCTTCCACAAGTAACACAGCCCCTAGCATTACTTCCCTTTTCCATCCTCTGAGACACAGTTCACCATTTACTTGATAGAATCATGTATCACATAGCTGAGTATTTACCTGGTTCTTTTCTGTTGTCTAAGAGCAGGCTTTGTGGGCAAAGTCCATCTTCATTTCTTCCACATTACTCTTTCAAGACTTTGCATTCAAACAAAGCATGGTCAACTAATATTTATGCAGTTGATAAGTGAAGGGCTGGATGAACAGACAAGTGGATGATAGAAATTCTAGTTCTGATCAGTCTCTATCTTTGTGACCTATGGCAAGTCAATTACCTTCAAGTTTTGCCTTAATTAGTCTCTTCAGACTTAGAATGGCAAGGCTTCCTCTACTGAAAAGGTATTTATAGGGTAAAAAATAAATGAATAGGTGTGTGTTTCTGTGCATGTGTGAATGTGTGGGTGTGTGTGCGTGCATGTGTGGTGTGTGTGTGTCTGTGTGTGTGTGTGTGTGTGTGTGTGTTTTGCTGAGTACAAAAAGATTTTCAGGTAAATTGGAGAGATTGTAAAGACTAAACTTGACTCACTCCACCTTATTTTTCCCTTTTCCTTTTCTTCTTGAAACCTTCATTTAACACTTCAGAGCTCATGCCCAGGTAGCACCTTCTAAGTGATGCTGTTAGTAAGAGTTCTTTTTAGATCCAAATTAACCAAACTCTTTGATGTGATTCAAATCAGGTATGCTATCCTCTCACTCCTGAGCAAGCTGAGTCATAAGTAGACTGTACTTTCTTTTCTTTTCTTTTTTATTTATTGTAATTTATTCAATTTGTATCCTGGCTGTGGCCTCCTTTTTGGTCTCCTCCCAATCCCACCCTCCCTTCTTCTTCTCCCCCTGTGGTCCTCCCCTAGTCCACTGATAGAAGAGGTCCTCCACCCCTACTATCTGATCCTACTCTATCAGATCTCATTAGGATTGGTTACATCCTCTTCCTCTGTGGCCTGGCAGGGGGAGGTGATCAAAGAGCTGGCCACTGAGTTTATGTCAGAGACAGCCCCTGCTCCTCTTACTAGAGGATCCACATGGAGACTGAGCTTCCTAAGGGTTATATCTGAGCAGGGGGTCTAGGTCCTCTCCATGCATTGTCCTTGGTTAGAGCATCAGTATCTGCAGGATCCCTGGGCCAAGATTTTTTGGCTCTGATGGTCTCTTTGTGGAGCTCCTGTCCCCTCCAGGTCTTTCTATCTACCCGTTCTTCCATAAGATTCCTTGTACTCTGCCCAGAGTTTGGCTATGACTTTCAGCATCTCCTTCGATACCCTGCTGGGTAGAGTCTTTTAGAGGCCCTCTGTAGTAGGCTCCTGTCCTGTTTCCTGTCTTCTCCTTCTGATTCCCTTTTGAATGAGGATCAAGTATTTTCCCTGGGGTCCTCCTTGTTGTTTAACTTCTTTAGGACTATAGGTTTTAGTATGTTTATCCTATATTGTATCCACTTATAAGTGAGTATATAACATCTGTGTCTTTCTGCTTCTGGGTTACCTCACTCAGGATGATATTTTCTAGTTCTATCAATTTCCCTGCAAATTTCATGATTCCCTTGTTTTTAATTGTTGAGTAGTATTCCATTGTGTAAATGTACCACAATTTCTGTATCCATTCCTCAGTTGAGGAACATTTAGGTTGTTTCTAGCTTTTGGCTATTACAAACAAAGCTGCTATGAACATAGTTGAGCAAATGTCCTTGTATAGTTGAGCATCTTTTGGCTATATGCCTAGGAGTGGTATAGCTGGATCTTGAGGTAGCATTATTCCTAATTTTCTGAGAAAGCACCAGATTGATTTCCAAAGTGGTTGTACAAGTTAACATTCACACCAGCAATGGAAGAAAAAACAATTGTCAATTTTGTATGGAAAAACAAAATAAAAGAGAATTGCTAAAATAACTATCTACAATAAAAGATCTTCTGGAGGTATCTCCATCCCTAATCTCAAGCTGTAACTATAGAGCAACAGTAATAAAAGTGGCATGGTACTGGCATAGAAAAGACTGGTGGATCAATGAAATTGAATCAAAGGCCCAGAAATATAGCCACATACCTACGAATACTTGTTTTTTGACAAAGAAGTCGAAACCATACAACAGAAAAAAGATAGCATCTTCAACAAGTGGTGCTGGTCTAACTGGATGTCTATATGTAGAAAAATGCAAATAGATCCATATTTATCATCCTGCACAAAACTCAAATTCAAGTGGATCAAAACCTCAATATAACTAAATATCTTAGAAGAAAAAGTGGGGAAAAGCCTTGACCTCATTGGCACAGGAGACAACTTCCTGAACAGAACACCAACAGCTCAGGCTGTAAGATCAATAATCAATAAACGGGACCTCATGAAACTGAAAACCTTCTGTAAAGCAAAGAACACTTAACAAAACAGCAGCCTACAGACTGGGAAAAGATCTTCACCAACCCTACATCTGACAGAGGGCTAATATCCAGAATATATAAAGAACTCAAGAAATTAAACACTAACGAACCAAATAATCCAATTAAAAATGGGAACAGAGCTAAACAGAATTCTCAAAAGAGGAATATCAAGTGACAGAGAAGCACTTAGAGAAATGCTCAACATCCTTAGTCATCAGGAAATTGTAATCAAACGACCCTGAGATTTTACCTTACACCCATCAGAATGGCTAAGATCAAAAGCTCAAGTGACAACACATGCTGGAAAGGCTGTAAAGAAAGCAGATTGTACTTTCTACTCTTGTTCAATGAAGAGAATAAACACTGTCCACACATGCTCTACTTCAAGTTCAAAGAAAGAAAGAAGAAATTCCTGTTCATGAAGAAGGATTAAAGTACCCCTTATATTTATGCCATACTCAACTTTTCAATTTGTCCCAAGTGAAAAACCAAAACTAACCACTTTTTATTTCTGGTAAGGATACAGTCAAAATAACATGTTTATTCATTGCTGATAGAAATGTAAATTGATATAATCCTTCTGGAAAGCTCTTTATAAGTACATATTACATGCCTTAAAGGTATTTATATCTTTTGGTTCCCAAACTGTCCTTTGGAAATTATCTTAAGGAAATAGTCTAAAATATAGAAAAATACAGTATATAAAAATGATTATTTCAGGTAGTTCACAGAAAACTTCAAGTATTCGAAACAACATAAATTTCCAATGACACATCAAGGTTAAGTGAGCCATGGTGGATTATGATGAAGCCATCTATACAAGCCAAGATACAGGATCAGCACATGGTACGGATTGTATCACTCAGTTATATGCATCCTGTTACTACTGACTTAAAAACACTTAAACTTTACACATACCAAAATCTAGGACATGTTATAATGGACATTATTTTTTTTTCTTATAAAGTATAACTAAAGTTCTATGGATTAAATGTTTGTGTGTATCTGAAATTGAGGCAGTGAAACCTAATTACCTATGTTTTGGTCTTAAGGAGTCTGACCTGTGAGAAATGATGATGTCATTGGGGCCAATCTCGAATAAAGGAACTTGTGTCCTTACAGAGGACATGCATGGAGATTGTTTGTTTTTCTGGCAAGTGATATGCCATCAATTTAAAAACACATCCTGGCCATGGACTTCCCAGGCACAAGAACTATGAACAATAACCTTATTTTTTTCATACACTACTCGACTCAGTTACTTTGTTCTAGTCGGCCAAATGGAATAAGAAAGTTAGGAAGTGTTGTCCACTGGTCAGAGTCTTTTTCTTTTCAAGACTGGAGCCCCAGCAATCTCCTGTTGTATCTCTTCTGTTTTGAACACTTGGCTCCCAAGATTATTGAATGACTCTCTTCAAGGGGAAAAACAACAAAACTCCAGGAGGATCAAGCATTGGAGGCTTTTAATGCATTAAGCTTGGTAGCATCATCTCTATCCACTCACACTCTATTGGCTGGAATGGAGACACTAGCGCATGAGCAGGAAACTGGGAAACATTGTCCCCGGTGGGGAGGAATTGGTTGATAATAAATCTGATGTGCCACGGTGGGATCTAGAGTTACATGGGTGAAAGGATTCAGATATATGTGTGCGTCCCTTTACATACAAGTGCATAATGTTCCCACAGGCTTAATGGAAGGTAAATCCCTAAAGCAGTGGATGCAGGATTTGAGTATCATGCTTGCACAATGCCTATGGTCTTGCAGCACAACCTCTGATTCTCTCTGGCAGTGCGAAGAACATCACAGAGAGGTAAGGACTTACCTGGAGAGAAGATTTGCTGCTCTACTCTGAGTCCTGTGTCCTCCATCCTCTAAGCCTGGGAACGAGATTTCAGGAAATCACTTGGTGAACCCATTCTCAGTCCCAACAGTCTATAGAGAGCAGTGCCGGGAAGGAGGCAGCAAAACTGCACTAGGACATCACTTATCTTCTGACAGGGGTCAAGAGTTTGTCTTTCTTAAGGTTCATATTCAAAGATTGCATGCCAGTGAATGTTGGTGAGTGGCTTATACACCCTACCGAAGAGGAGGCAGTTGGTGGGACGCAGGAAACTCCGGAAAGCAAGTTGGAGATGCCACACCAGGGCCTGAGGGGCCCTTAGGGACCAGAGGACACCCACCCTTTTCTCCCAATAAGATTTACAAGGAAGACATCTGCACAAATCTGATGCTGCGTTGAGAACCAAGAAAGAAAGAGCTTAAAGCCTTGCCAGGTCCTGGCAGTGTCAAGATCAGCTCAAGGCAGCATTCTCTTTTTCTTCCCCATGACCTAGTTCATGGGAGCAGAATGAAAGTGGGAAACTAAGGGTAGATGCCCTACAGATGCCCAAGCTGGAAGGTAGAGGCTTTCTCTTTAAGAAAAGACTGAAGTTCTAGGTCATCACTCTTCGCTGGATATTAAATAGTCAGTTTATGTATACCACATGGATGCAGTAACCAGAGAAACCAGAGGAGGTTGATGCATCCCCTGAAACTGCAATTATAGGCAGCTGTGAGTTACCAGGTGAGTGTTGGGAACTGAACCTGGGTCCTCTGCAAAACCAGAATACGCTCTTAAACCCTGAGTCATCTTCAGCCCTGCTCCCCATCGCTTTTGTTTGCTTGGTTTTTTTTTGTTTTGTTTCTTAGTTTTTTGAGACTGGATTTCTCTGTGTGTTCCTGGCTGTCCTTGAACTAGCTCATAGCTGGTCTTGAACTAAGCGATCTGTTAGCCTCTGCCTCCTGAGTGCTGGGATTAAAGGTATGAGCCATCACCATCTGACCCCAATGTCTTAAATGATTAATTTCATCCCACAGAGAGAGGATGGAATATTACTGCAATGTGTGACACCCCCCATACAATCATTTCACACAAATATGTTAAAAAGTAGATAATAACAACAGTATGGTAACAGCTATACTCTCTGAATAGTGGGATTGTGGACAAATTAGTTTTCTCTGTATATGTGTGTGTGTCGGAATGTTCCCACAGTACACATAATATTCACCATATAATAAGCACAATGTGGACACTATAAGGAAGGCAGTAAATTATGCATAACTATAAAATATTTTGTCACCTTGGATATTATAAGATGACTATTTCCTGGATTCTTAACCTCAAAATCATTGAGTTTAAGAGCTGCCCTTATTTGATTTATGAGCATTAAACCAGACATTAAGCCCATTTCAGAATCAGTCTGTGTCTTCAAGTGTCAAATTTACTGGAATGAAGTGATTATTTCTCATAGCTGCCATCTATTTCCTTTAGCCCTGTGGATATCTCTCTGTTATTTCTTAATGTACATGTGTGTTGGGTATGTGCGTTCAGGTGCCCATGAAGACCAAAGAGGGCATCAGGTCTCTTGGAGATGGAATTACAGGTAGTTACAAGTCATCTGATGTGGGCACTGAGTACCAAGCTTAGGACCTCTAGAAGAGCAGAGAGTATTCTTAACCACTGAGACATCTTTTCAGTCCTTTGACATTTCTATAGCTCCTCTTCCTTTGAGTCTTCATTCAAGTTACCCACATTAGAAGAGGAAAGACTTGGCATTTGCCTCCAACCCTGCCTTCCTCAGCAAGTGTTCCGTGGCTCCCAGAGACAGACTCTCTTTTTCCTGAGACCCCCACAGTGAGTGACATCTGACCACACACTAAGGAAGTGGACATGTCCTGCCTATGTAGAGAGATGGATGTTAGCTTTATCTTCTCAATCACATGGAGGTTCCTGAAGCTGGAGATTTGTCTTCCTTATAAACATGATCATAATGAATTCCCACAACACTGACAAGATATGAAGAGAGAAAGAAGTAGAATGAGTTTTTCAGGCTCATTCGATTGCCAAAAAGCAGGGATGGGATGTTGGCTAAGGCAAACTGGCATCTCATATTAACTCAAAGATGCATGGACAATGTTGATGCCAGCTTGTTTGCAACATTCCAAGTCTGGAAACAATCCCAATGACCTTATCAGATGAATAGATAAAAACAATGTGGTGTGTTGATGCAGTGGAATAATTGACTCCACAATAAAAGAAAAATGGGTGCCATACATATACAAACAACAGGGATGAGCCTCAGAACCATTACCCTGAGTGAAAGACACCACATAGAAAAGACCTTGTGTGATTTTGTTTTTGTGAGATTTTATGTAAAGGATTGAATTTTATAGGCAAAGATCTAGCAGGTGGTAGTTGGGAGTGTAGACACAGGGAAGAGTCATGAATCTACAGTGGGAAAGAGAAAATTTTCTAGGCTGATGGGCTTTCTTAAGAGCTGGGGTGTATGGACTGGGGTGCCAAAAACCTTCTAAAATATCAGAGAGAGCTGTGCCGTTGTGACGATGGGAGAGATATTCAAAGTGAGTATGTTAAGGTGGGAGAGTTAGCTCAGCAAAGAACCCATGCTGCTCTGACAGAGGACCTAGTGCATCTCCTAGCACCCAGAGCAAGCGGCCCGCACCTGTCTGTAACTCCAGCTCCAGGGAAAGCTGATGCCTCTGGCCTCCTTGGGCATCTGCCTTGGACATTTGAACTCTTGAGCACGTACCTACAAGCAAACATATATGGATACAGTAAAAATGAAATAAATTATAAAAATATTTGTAAATGACTATACTTAACTTTAAATATATATTTGGAAAATGCTGTCCTTTGTCCATGATATCACCATACCTATTATTCCTCAAATGTCCTTGTATTCCTTAGACAGTCTTTATTAGTGTTCATCTCTGGTATAAGCAAAGATGGATACATGTGTTGTCTATTCTAATTTTTTTTATAACTGGTATTACACAGTAATTTTTCTGGCTTTTATCGCTCAGTATGTTTTGAGGTATATAAATGCACACATCAGCAAGTAATTCTTTTTATCACTAGTAGAATACAGCACAATTTATTCATCCATTCACCTGGAAATTTGTGTTTTTTTCCAGTTTGGGGCCCATCATGTATAAAGACACTTTGAATATTTACCTGAGTAATGGTCCCTGACTTTGCTTATTTTCTGTATTTTCTTTTCTATTTCATTTACTCCCACTGCTAATTTTGTCATTTACTTTCTCCTACTTATTTGGGGTGTAATTTGCTTTTAATTTCTAGCTTCTTAAGGAGGAAAATTAGACTGTTGATTATATACCTTTCTTTAGTTCTAGTATATACATTTAAATTCATAACTTTTCTCTAAGCTTATTGCTGATTTTTCTACATTATGTTTTCATTTTACTCCAGTTTGAAATTCATATTTTCCCTATACTATCTTTTTCCACGCATAGGGTATTTTTAAAAGTGACTCTTTAATTCTAGGTATTGGAACATTTATGGGTAGCTTGTTATTGATTTTGCATTTAATACTTTCCTAATCAGATAATAATATTTTATAAATTATATCCTTTGAAATACTTTGAACCTCCTTTCATGGTCAGCCATAAAGGGATCTAGCACGGAGGGTTCCATCTGCTTAAGGAAGAGATTCTTCTATGCAAAACAAAACAAAAATCCTATACTGCGCATCTTGCTTTTTCCTTAAGAGATCTATGGATATTTTCCAAAATGGGCATGAATTAAGAAGAAGAGCTACTCTGAGTTTGGGGGAACCTGCTCTGAACTGACACAAATACCCAGAAACCCTAAACTCCATGGTCTGTCTCTGCTCAGAGTAGGTAATTCTGAAAACCCATGGTGTTTGGAGCCATTTTAGAGTAGATCTTCTAGGTCCTTAAACCTGCTGGTGCCATTTACTGAATACACAATTGACACATAGAAATACTAACAAACTTGTAGAATCTTCAAAAGCCATTCTGACAATAATGGCCAAGTGGAAGTTACTAAAACTATCCCTGTCTCCTTAAGCAGTATCTCATTTCTTGGGGTTAACAGAAATAAACAACAGTCTCAACAGATTTGCAAAATGTAGGACGAGCTGATTCCCACCACATCCTCATCCAACAATGTTGAAGATACGTAGATCCTGAGAATGACCAAGGGTTACCAGAAACATAATCAGTGGAAGGACCTCATTTCCTGTGGACAGAGGTTGAGTTTCCTCCCTTAGCCTCTTCTATCCGCACATAATAGACTCACCAGCAAAATAACAATGGCAGCATGGGTAGAGATGGGACACGGGCTCCATGGCTTTCTGTTCACAAAATGCAGCCATTTGCCTACAACTCACCAAGCTCCTGATAGCGCATATTCTCCAGCAGAATCAGCAGCCAGTGGTGGTAGGAGGTTTACATTAGACCACTTCCACTCCAGGAGGAGCAAAGCTGTAGTCCTACTGGAATAAACCATTGCTCTGAATACAGATTTGCCTTCCCTACCTGAAACATTTCTGCCAGAGCTACTTACAAATGCCATGTTTCCCATCATAACAGCACAGTGTAGTGTCTTGAAGGATCTCATTCTGAAGTCAATGCTGTACTGCCCTAGGCTCATGGTCGTGATCTGACCTTGTATTCCAGTTACTCCTCCAGTAGCTGGCCTGATACACTCTCAATCAACAGCAAATATGCAGAGGTGTTTCTCTCACAGACAAGGCCTGTGGAACTGTGATAAGGTTAGAAATGGCAAGCGTTCCTCTGCAATGATTATCCTAGAGGTCTACTAAAGTTTTTTCTTCCTTCCTTCCCTTTTTCCCTACATCCCCCTTCCCTCTTTCCCTTAGTGTATTCCTTACCCCTAACTTCTTCTCTTTTGTTCTTGCACTGCAACTCTTGCAAACCTTTACCAGCAAGCATGCCCCACCCCAAGAAGCCTTTTTGCACCCTATCACTACAACCACAATCTGCTGCTCTAGGGGTTTCTGTGTCCCAGAGAGCAATGCCTCCCAAGGAGCAGAACAGTGGTTCTCTTAGAATGGAATATGAGGCTGCCATCTGGGGATTCTCAAGCCAATGAACCAACACACAGAGGAAGGGTATTAAACTGATTGGGGTGGTTGAGCCTGACTGCCAGGGGATTAGGCTGTTATCACACAATGAGGGAAAGGAGGAGTATACATAGAATGCAAGAAAACCTGCTGGCAGCTTCTCATTCTTCCCTCATTTTCTGATTAAAATAAATGGAAAACCACAGCCAATACAGACAGGACTGCTTATGATCAAACCCCTTTGTGGACCAAGGTCTGTGTCACCCAATAGACAAGGAGCAGGAAGGAGCAGCCACAGCTGCCAAGTGCAAGGTCAACACAGAATGGGCAGTAGAAGAACATAATTATGTATGGCCCCATGCACACCTGGCCAGAGGCTGATAGGGATAAGGCTAGAATTTGGAGTAGCTCTCTTATTTTGATAGGAAATTAGATGTGTGTCTATAAACCAGCATTTTGCCATTTCTTCTTCAAATTCGCTATAGGAGAGAATTAAAGGACAACAAATAGGGAATGAGACCCAAGTCTTTCAATGCAGAAGTATGGCAGACAGTGGCATGAACCGCCACAATGTGCATAAATGTTTGTCTAGAGCCTCCCCAAGAAATGGCTCCTTGCTAACATTTAGATTTCAATCCGCTGAGATCCATTTTGGGCCTCTGAACCCAGACCACAAGACAGTATAGTCGAGTTGTTTCAAGCCATCAACTGGGTCGTGTTCTGTAACAGCAGCAAGAGGAAGATGAAACAGGTGGGTGTCATGGCTTGGGTGGCAGGAGGGATGCTAAGTGCTGATGTCCCTGACAGACTTCCATGCGTCTGCTCTCCTTGGACATCTGCGCAACACCAAATACCTCACAGCTCCTTCAGCTCCCCTGGGATCCTCTTTCAGCTCTTCTAAGTCTTGAGGCACACGGGTGTTACATATGTGATAAAGACACTGCCTTTTCCTACGTAGTACCTACATCATCAAAGTTGGAGAACTATCTATGTGAGAGGCCACAGAGGGCCCTGTCTCCTCTCAGGGGCCTCATTATATCTGCAAGGATTCCAGCATTTTCCTTTACTTCATACCTACCCTCTATCCTCAGACTCAATGCTTTCCATGGACTGTTAAACAATCCCATGAGGTCAAAGCAATAAATCCATTATTCTACCCCACCTACAGGCTCTTTTTCTGTGCCTCAGTGCTAATGCTGTGACACAGTTTTGCACTTAAACTTCTTTGGTTATTGGTGGAAAAGTTTGTTCATGCATTTAGATGTGTTCAGAACAGAATCCAGCTCTGTTGCTTTGAACTGCGTTAGTACAGTGTACCGTGTAGACCACGACTCTTCTAAGGATACTTCCATGTCACTACATTCACAAAATTTCCAATATTTTTCTCATATTTAGTGTAGAAGCTTTCCCTTCGTAGCTGATTCATTCATCTTTGAACTTCCTAGCCTCATTTTGTGTCAAGAATTCCTAAATAGAAGAACATAGTGATGGAGCTAATCATGCATTCTGATATTTTGCCAGATCCTGTCAGACAGGAAGAAATCTGCTAACACCAGCTGACTCTTAGCATCCCTCCCACCCCCAGCCCCAGCCCCACCTCAAGCAGTGCTTTGGGGTATCCGCCATCTTAGTCCCACTATTTTCTTCTCAGTGACCGAGTCTCAGCCTTCCTTCTGTGTATGCCGCTGAGCTTCAGTCTTTCTCTACTGTGGCCTTGCCTCAGCTGTAGGGGTGCTGGTGGACTGAGAGTCAGAGCACCATAACTTTTATTGTCTCAGAACTTACCCTGAATCTTTTAGCACTGCTGCCTTCATACTGACCTTGGAGGTCGGTACTACCAGTCAAGTCAGAAACTCCTGTTAGCCAGGAACCTTTGTTCCCTTCAGGAAATAGGGTCCTTTGTCTTTGTTGCCACTGAGAGGAAGAGAGAAGAGTCATTTTTATCTCCATTTCTCCAGCACAGTAACCGGTGGACACTTTGTTCTCTAGGTCCCACATTCTCTGCATGCCAATATGGCTAAAATCCTTGAAGTTAGGTACACAGAAATTGTAGCAGGTTGATTCTAGATAGCTGCTTAGGATGAAACTTGTTTGTAATGTTAAACAGATGGCAGATTGAGAGAAATATGTCTACATATGAACTGGCCAACGTTTGTATCCAAGAGTGTTTCTGAATGCTGACCTCAGATGACCACTGTTTCCTGGTGGCCTGTGTGCTCTGTCCTGCCAGGTCTCTAGATGTTCTTTTTTATTTTTTCTCACTTTATTCATTTTGTATCCCCCCATAAGCCCCTCCTTCCTCCCCTCCCGATCCCACCCTCCCTCCCCTTTCTGCATGCATGCCTCTCCCCAAGTCCACTGATAGGGGAGGTTCTCCTCTCCTTTCTGATCTCAGTCTATCAGTTCTCATCAAAAGTGGCTGCATTGTCTTCTTCTGTGGCCTGGTAGGGCTGCTCCCCCCTCAGGGGGAGGTGATCAAACAGCTGGCCAATCAGATTATGTCAGAGGCAGTCCCTCTTCCCATTACTATGTAAACCACTTGGACACTGAACTGCCATGGGCTACATCTGTGCAGGGGTTCTTGGTTGGAGTATGAGTCTCTGGGAATAGATGTTCTTATAGACTAAAGCTATAACATGGGAGGCTCTGGACTGAGGATTGCTTGGCTTTCGGGAGGGTATGAATCTCTATTATCCTTGGAGTCTTGATTATGCACCCAAAATGCCTGGAAATGTTTAGACAAAGCCACCTATTGTTGATTCAATTGATTTACGTGCACACACACACACCAGAAAGAGAGAGAGAGAGAGAGAGAGAGAGAGAGAGAGAGAGAGAGAGTTTGTTAGATTGTTTTCTATTACTGTTTAAGCACCATGACCAAAATCAACTCAGCTTATAGATGATCACTCACAGATGCCAAAGCAAAATCTCTAGGCAGGATCCTAGAAGCAGAAACTAGAAGAGAGCTACATACAGGCTTGCTCCTCATGGGTCACTCAGTGTGCTTGCTACGCGACCAAATATGACCTGCCTGTAGATGGCACTGCCCATAATGGGCTGTACCCTTCCACATCAACCACGAGTCAAGAAAACACCCTCTTGTTTGTGTACAGGCCAATGGGATAGGAGCATTGTCTCAGGCAAGGTTACCTCCTCCCAGATGACTCTAGCTCTGTCAAGTCAACATAAAAAACCAACCTATGTGTATGTATGCATATGTTTATGTGTGTACGCCATGGCACACCATATGTGATTTTACATATGTTTGTCATATATGGCAACCGTGAGATATATATATATATATATACATACACACATGAGTATCCCATATATATGGCATTCTTTTCAAGAAAACAGGAAACAAATTTTTACCATTGCAACCAACATATCATTTCATCCCTAGAGAGCCATTTGATTCCCCTGGGCCTCAGTTTCCCTACCTGAAAAGTGAAGTAATTAGACCTCATACTTTAAAACACATTCTAGCACTAATTGCCTGCTATTATCTAGATAATGAGGAAACACATTGGGTAGAGGAGGAGAGACTCCTTAACTATGGCTCCATACCGGGTAGGAAGGATCCTGGGTAGCTCTGCTTCTAAGCTGCCTCTAGAAATTCACAAAGAACCAAATGCAAAGATGGAATCATAGCCGCCTAGCCTTCAGTAAAATCCCAAAGGATTCTACCTATTGACAGATACAAATCAATCAACTGAATCAAGTAATGAAGGAGATGAGAAGAATTTAGTCTGCACTTACGAATTTAATCAATATTTACCATCTACGCTTCTGTGCTAATTATGGGGTGGGAGGTCAGTGGTGGTGAGCAACGAAGCTACGATGCCTCCCCTCCTGTGGAGTTTACAGTATGGTCCAGCAGAAGATCTCTAATCCAGTAATCCCTCCAAGAGATGCTTAGAAGTGATGACAGATTTGATGACAGAAAAGCGTGGAGCCAAGACACAGGGTGGGGCGGATTTCCTGGAAGAGCCATTTGACAGAGGTCTGAGTAGGATATGGAAAGGTCACCCAAGGTAAAGGTCAAGGGCTGGGGGTGGGGTAGCTTTTGAGAGGATGGAGTTGAGGTGCTTTGGAGTTATCCAATCTGGGACCGGAGCTACAGGTACATGCGAGAGGATGCCTGACAGAGGGTTGGTTGCCTGTCTTACTCTGCAGTCAAAGGCAGGCAAGCAGGAGGGAGACAGGCATCCCGCTACCAGCAGAAGAAAAGCCACGGAGATGAGAGGGAAGGCTAAGAACAATCCTTGAGAAACGGGCATGTTAAAGAGTTAAGGGGAAGGAGGTAGAAATGACACGGGATGAAAGCATAGTGAAGGGGGCTCATGGGAGCCAAGAGGGCCGAGTGTGCTCAGGACAATGTGGCTGCTGTGGCTGAAGGCTGCTGGGAGCCACAAGAAAGAAGAGAATCCAGAGAGAATCCTCTCTGATCCAAGGTCAGAGAGGTTACTCGGGAGCTGAAGAAACTTGTTCAAGTGCAGGGAGTCACAGGATATACCAGCGATACAGACATGGACGTGATACAATTCTCTTAAATAGTCTGAAAATGAATATGTAAATGTTGGGCTTAAAGAGATGCAAGGGAGACAGGCTGGGTGAGAGCCAGCCCCTCCTATTTTAGTATTCACTGCCTGGCTTGGAAGCTCTGGGGGGTGTCCCTGACCTTCTGACTCTGTCATTCCTCTGCCCATTCTCCTGTTCATTCCATTGGGAGGAAAAGTAAGAGAGTTTCCCTTTAGAGACCTGACTGTGGAAAGAGTTCAGCACTTGCTTACATTATCTCCGCATCTGCCTTATGCAAACTGGGCTGCCAAGAGAGATGCAGAGACAAATAGGTCGTGTCTGCTCCCTGCCTTTAGGAGTTGAGTCAAATGACACTAACTATCCAGGCAGCTGAGCACCCCGGACTTTGCTCATGCCCAGCTGTCCAGGGTAACAGCTGCTGAACACAAGCCAAATAGATCCTCATCCCCTGTAGAACAGTGGTTCTTAACCTTCCGGATGCTGCAACCCTTTCATGCGGTTCCTCGTGCTGTGGTGACTCCCAACAATAGAATTGTATCGTTGCTAGCTCATAACTGTAATTTTGCTACTGTTATGAACCATAATGTAAATATCTGATTGGCAGGATATCTGATGTGTGACCCCAGGGGGTCATGACCCACAGGTTGAGAATTACTGCAGTAGAAGGCATAGTATAGGCCAATATATGCTCTATCACTACATCACAAATGCTCACATAATTAGATCCTAAAACTACAGCTACTTATTATCTCTCTGAAGGCAACGGGTCAGGAATGCAGGCAGAGCTCTGCTGGTTCCTCCTCTTTGGTGTCTCCTACAAAACCTGCAGAGGGGTGTGGTCTCAGCTAAAGGCTCCACAGGAAGAATTTCTTTCAAACCCATATGGTTGTTTACAGGATCTGGCTTTCTCAAGGCTGTCAGACAGTGCGATGCCAGTTCATTAGTCAGAGACTCCCCTTGGCTCGTTGGTAAAAGGTCTAGATGAGGGGACAGCTTGTTCCGTCAAAGCTCACAAGCCAAGAAAGCAATAGCAATAGGCTGCCACAGGGACAAAGTCACTATGTTACCTAATCACACCATACACATGATGTCCCATCGCCCTTTTGCTGTGTTTTACATGCTAGAGGCAGATCACAGATGAGGAGGGTCGTAGAGGCTTTAAATGTGGGGAATAAGGATCACGGTGGCTGCCTTGGACACTGCCAAGCACAGGTGTCTGAAACCGCCATAAAGTGCAGGGTGAGCGCTGACTTGTGAGTTCTTTCTCAGATGACTTGCATCAACTGGATCTTATCTCCCAAGTCCCATTCATGATCAGCTGACCTAGGATGCCTTCGCCATGAGATACCCCCTTTTTCTTGCAGGCAAGGGGACTGGACCCCATCCTCACCTGTATGGCCCTGTTTAACCCATGCCACCAGCACGGGCTAGATGGCAGTAGGGGCTCTTTTTTCTTGTCTTGCTCCCGCTCTTCAGTTGAGAGCCCCTAAGCTGGAAGTGCACATTAGCTCCATTTCTTACAATTGTACTTCTGGATGTTTGGCCATTTCTTGGACTTAAAGGCATGATCAGTTTTTCTAGCCAGTTAACACTCTGGCTAGAAAACCTGTCCTAGCTCTTCCGTTCTATCTCATGGTTTTACTGAGATAGAAATTATGTTCCATAGAGATCACCATACGAAATGTGTCATTCAGTGGCTTTTTAATATATCTGTAGAGTTGGATAACCATTATCAGAATTGATCTCAGAATCGATCTTTGACCCCAAAAGGAAACCATTAGCAGCCACTCCCCAAACCTCAAATGCTGGAAACCCTCTACTGTACTTCCTGTCTCTGTAGATTTTCTTATTCTAGACATTCCAAATCAATGACATCATATAGTAAGTGGCCTATTTATTTATTTATTTCCTTATTTATTTATTTATTCTTATTCATTCACTTATTATCTATTGAGACAGGATCTCACTCTGTAGCTCACATTGACTCAAACTCCCATGATCCTCTGCCTCGGCCTCCTAGATGGTGAAATTGCAGGTGTGAGCCATCACTACCAGCTAGTTTCTTCCATTTGATGAAGGTTATCAAATTTGTAGCATGTACTAGTACTTCACACTTTTGTGACTGGAATGTCAGTTTTGTCATAATGTCCATGACAAGCACCAATATTCATGTGTAACATCAATGTGGACAGTATTACATGAATAGGTCACATCTTAGCCTTTATTTAGCTATCATGAAAGGTGACATGATAGTCATTTGAAGATAAGCTTTTGAAGGAACTGATTTCCATTTCTCTTGGGTATATATACTGAGAATTAGAATGGCCATATCGTAAGCTGACCATGTTTTTGACAATGTGAAGACTTGCCAAATTGCTTCCTAAAGCAACGACACCATTTTAAGTTTCCAGTAGCAATGTAAGAGAGTTCTAAATGTTTCTGCATCGCTGATAACCCTTAGTATTATTGGCTTTCTTTATTCTCCGCATCATTTCTGAAAAGTGCATTGGGAAGAATATAACTTGGTTGATACTTTCAGAATTTTTAACTCTTAAATGATGACCAAAACAGTATGTGGTCTCTGTTCTCTTGCTCTGACACAGACACATGCTAGGGCGGGGTTGGGGGGATTTCTACTGCACAGGGCTTCTTTGCAAAAACTCAGGAGCTGCAGGCTGGAGCTAAGTTAGAGACAAAAGGCAAAGGACGATGCAATGGATAATCTCAATTGTCAACTTAATAAGATCTACGATGACCTGGAGGAGTAGTCTCTGGGCATGACTATGAGAAGTTATGTTTATTAGGTTAGTTGAAATGGGAGGACCTGTCCATTTTGAGTGGCAAAGCCTCTGGACTAGGATCCTGGATTTGCCTGTCTATCTGTGTGTTTATCCATCTACCCCCCTTTCTCTCTCGTTCTCTATCTCTCATCAATATATCTAAAAGTTAGGTTGGTGTGATAGCTAAGTGGGTAAAGATGCCTGCTGAAAAAAAAAGACTGTCAACCTGAGTTATATCCCTGGTTCCCACATGATGGAAAGAGAAAACTGACTCTGGCAGTTGTACTCTGATCTCCATATCAATGCATGCATGCTTTTGCACCCACGCACACACATTAATAAATGCACAGTTTAAACAGAGAAAGTGAGTTGAAGAAAGTGCCCATCCTTCTCTGCTTTCTGATTGTAGGTAGAATATGACCAGCTGCTTCAAGCTCCTGCCATCTTGACTTTCTCACAATGACGGTTGATACCTTTGCACTGTGGGCTGAAATAAACTCTTTCTCCCTTGGGTTGCTTTTGTCAGTGCCTTCATCATAGCAGCATGAAAAACACTGATAAGCAGCATGCACACGTCAGGAGAGTTTAGCAACTAAACGCAGAGGCTCTGGAGCAACTCTGCCTAAATCATCAGCACCATCTCTAACCCTCATTGGCTCTTTGAACTGGGTTAAATTTTTTTTTAAAAGCTCTTTGGGTCTGTCTTTTCAAACTGAGGATAATCATAGTATCTCCCTTAAGGAAGTCTGAGACTAGATGGGTTAATTCCGGGTGCTCAGAAGAGCGCCTGGCTGAGAGGAGGCATTCCAGAGTGGCCACTGACGTTAGAAGATGCTGCGAGCACCAGAGGAAGCAGCCCCTCTAGGCTGCTTCGGTTGTCTCTTCATCTATGGATATCTTCCCCAGTGCTGTTTCCAAGATCCCCCCAAACCTGGTGGAAAGGGACAGATTCCTCGGCTCGCTGTCTCCCTGCTTGCTTGGCTTCCTTGAAGAAGGACCCTGCACAGCACATGCTAGCAAGTCTTACTTTCATACTCTGAATTCCCCGTCATTTGCATAAGGACACTCTGAGAATAGCTCATGCTTGAGCTGGGAAATCAGGAGAGGGTTCAAAATGCTAAAATTTGACCAAGTCTCTGCATGAAAAATAACAGCTTTAGGGAAAACCAGAAACATAACCCTCTTTTCCTTTCACTCTCAAAAATACATTGTGATGAATAGTGCCCCAGGGTTGATGTATGCAAACTTTCACAGTGCTCATGGAGGTAATTGAATCCTCTATAATGATGGGCCAAGAAAAATAAAATAAAATAAGAAAAGACCCAGACAGACAAGGCTCAGAGACTGTGGATGGGCCCAGTCTGGCTTTTAGCCCACAGCACCTGCAATTATTCTGCAGTGATTTTTATTTATCTACTTAGTGCTCCCACTAGGCAGGGAGAGAAAGAGAGAGCACGAGAGAGTGAGAACCTCGTAATCATTCAGCCCTCATGGTTAGGCAGCAAGCTCGAAATTGAAAAAGTTATTCAAATGGATAATGAAATGGGGTTAGGTTTCCAACACACGTTCCCCCCTCGATGGGAAAACGGAATAAATTGCGGGACTCTGTAAATGGCTCACATGCTGTTTGTGATGGGATTACATACGAGTCAACTCTGAAGCATGGAGGGAGGGCAGGCATCTAGGGTGAATGGCAGGCATTCCCACTTGTGGGTAGAAGAGTGGCACCCTTGTGGCTGTCAGTCTTGAAGGTCATTGGCACACACTGAGTGAAAGCAGGTACCCTTTGTGTCGTTCGGGTCTTCGCTGGTGATACCGGGGGATGGTGAGTAACCAGCTGTGGCCTTGGACTGAATGTCTTAAGCATAGTCAAATAAACCAGCACACATCCTCTAGCACTAGTTGGTTGAAGAGAAAGCTTTGGGATTTGATACTCCTGTAAATCCTTGTGCCTGATGGGACCGTGGCCCCTCCCATGCCCCCTCCTCATCTATGGTGACTGGCAGCCTAGAGTGTTTCCTTCCTGTTGTAGGGAACAACAGGTGATGGGAATGATCTTTACGTAGCCACTATACATTCCACCACAGTCAGTGACAAAATTCGAAGTGAGTTTGGCAGCTACATTCGATTTCGTTCACCATTCAGGGATGTAAGTCAGAGATGACACCACCATCTCATAGATCGGAAATAACTGAAGAGCCATAGAGTATGGTCAGTCAGGTGACGGAGCAGAGGTGTCAGTCGGAGGCACCATACTTCCCCCCCCCCCACACATCCCTTTTCTCCTTGGAATGCTGGCTCTTGGCTTCTGATATCAGGCACCTCACTATCTAGAGCAACAGGGTCTATCAGGTCTCTCTGCTGTGCTCTGTGGCCTGTGTTGTCCAACATGGCGGCCACTAGCTGTGTGGGTTGATGGAACATTTGAAAAGTAACCAGTGTTATTATTGAACTTAGCACATTTTGTTTTTTTTTGTTTTGTTTTGTTTTGTTTTGTTTTCAGAGTTTGGGACTTTTAATTTCCCCTAAAGTCACTGAAACAAAAAAACATGATAAACACTCTTTTACAGCTCCCAACACAAAAAGGAAAAAGAAAAAAAGAAGAAAAAATTGTAGGAAAAAAAGGCTTTGCACATAGAATAAAACAATATAAATTCAATCATACAGATGGGGTTAGTGCTATTACTCATCTTGAAAAAGTTACCTGCTCAATGACAGGGCCTCCCAAGGACATCCCAGGACAGCGTACAGCCAAGGCAGTCTACTTAGAATCCATAGACTAACAACATCTCAAAGAGAGAGATAACCTGTTCGTTTGACTGAGTTCATATAACTCAACAGGGCACCTCTTGAAATGCTATCTTTTATCTGGATTTCAAGCCAGACCACGTGGCCTGTAATCTGTCCTGGAATGTCCCTAGAAGGCTCCACCGCCGAATTGGCAACAGAGTAAAAACCACGGAGTCCTTTCTTTAAAACGAAGAGAGAAAGAATGGAATGGAGAGAACTATTCAAACCTCTTTCCTTGCGGCTTGAGGTCTCCTCTTCCTCCTCCTCTTCTGCCACCTGGAAGCTTCCTCAGTCTCCAAAGCCTCCTTGGCCTCTGGCGCCAAATCTGCCTCTTCCTTTCTGTTATCACCTCTGCCTCTGAAATCTCCTCTGCCTCTGCCTTGGCCACCGAAGCTACCTTCACCCTTAGGTTTGGCCCCGTCCAAGGCAATCTTGTTTCCATCCATTTCTCCATCTTCCATAGCCTCCTTGGCAGCTTTGGCATCTTCTTCACTATTAAAGTCTACAAAACCAAACACTTTGGAAGAACCAGCTTCCCGATCAGTGACTATTTTTGCACAAAAGGAGCCCTCAGATGATCCTTTCAAGGTCTCTTCAGTGGTATCCTAAGACAGACCTTTGACAAACAAGAGTTTTGGATGGCTGACTTCTTGCATTAGGTGATCCCCTCTGTCCTTGTGACTCCAGCCTGATTGTTCTGCCCTCAATTTCCATATTATTACAGGAATCTAACGCTTCTTTAGCACCTTCAAATGAAGAAAATTCTATATATGCATATCCTTTAGATTTGCCATGTGGGTTCTTGGGCACTTTGATAAAAGTTGCTATCTCAAATACTTCCTGAAGAGTTTCTTCTGCTGCACTAGGGAAAAGATTACTTAAAATGGAAGGTTTTGATTCACCAGCAGCACCCAATATGCTGTTCTTTCCAAATCTCTCTTGCCTTTGTCCTTTCTCTCCAGTGTAGTAGAGTGAAGCTGATCACCCATCAAGTTCTGCCTCCCTGCTTTTCTTCAAGGGTTTTCTCTGCCTCAGCTCCAGACTTAAATTCAATATAAGCAATCCTTTCACTCCTCCCATCCTGGCTGACCAATCTGATCTTCAAACACTTCTTAATTCATCCTTAGTAATGTTGAGCGAGAGGTTTTTGGCTGAAAGTGTTCTTGAAGCTCTAACTTTCTTACTATCTCTTCTTTTTGGTTTTTCTAGTTTAATTTCATTGCCGAGCACTTTTAAACCAGTTAGCTGGATCCAAGGCCTTCTCTAGGTCTTCAGCACACTCAAAGTACACATAACCAAATTTCTTATTTGTACCATTTCTGACATCCACAACAGCAAGACCATTTTTAGCAAAATGTTCACTGATGGCAACTTTTAATTCAGCAACAGACTTGCTTGGATTAAGGTTTCTAATGAACAGATTGAAAGGTGTAGATGGTTCTGAGAATTCTACTTTCTATTCCTTGGCTTCAGTGGCTTCTTTCTGTTTGGTCATTTCCTTCTTCTGTTTTCCAGGTGCTGCTTTAAAGGATTCTTCCTCCTCCTCTTCTTCCTTTTCCTTATTGTCATCCTCCTCATCTTCATCCTCTTCTTCCTGCTCAGCCACACACTTGGCTTTCACAGGAACAACCTTTTTTTTTTTTTTTTTTTTTTTTGGCAGGAGCTTTCTATCCTTTGGCTGTAGTTATCTCCGTAACTACTTCTTCTGAGTCATCTTTCTTTTCTTCATCATCATCTTCCTCATCTTCCTTATCCTCATCTTCTGAGGCAAGAGCAGCAGTAGCAGCTGCTTTTGCTATTTTTGCTCCTTTTACTACTACTGGTGGCTCAGATTCATCCTCCTCCTCCTCATCATCATCTTCATGCTCTTCCTCATCATCTTATCCTCATTACTGTCATCTTCCTCCTCATCACTGTCTTCTTTTTTTTTACATTCTTACCACTCTTATCCCCCTTGGCTAGTGTGACAGCTCCCTTCTTACCAGATGTTGCTACCAATGTTTTTGCTTGTGTGGCTCCCTTCTCATCAGGTGTTGCAACTACTTTGGCTGGCATAACTGCCTTCTTAGCTGGTGTGGTTGCTGTCTTTTCGCCTGGGGTAACATTTGCTTAGCTGGCTTGGGAGCTGCAACCTTTTTTGTTTGTGAAATGACTACCTTCCTTGCTGGAGTTGCAGTAGCCTTCTTGCGTTTTTTTTTTTTGTTTGTTTGTTTGTTTGTTTGTTTTTTTCTGAGGGATGACAACCTCTTCTCTGGTGTCATCTTCTTAATCTTCTGACATTTCTTCATCTTCACTATCTTCTTCCACATCCTTTGGGGGAGGAGCCATTTTCTTGAACTCACTGTGGGTTTTACTGGCCTTTGAGAGTTTCACCATGATGACTGTTATGACGGTGGCGTGTATGGAGAGCAAGCAGCTCAGAAGAGCCTAGGGGAACCCACATGACTGAAGACTCTGGAGCACATGCAACTGCCCGCCAGCTATTGCAAGTGTCTGAGGCAAAACACTCAGCACATTTAGTTTTAAAAGCACATGTGGCTAGTAAGTACCATGTTAGGCAATGGGAAGCTATTCATCTATTTGGTAGGGAAATTGGTAGTGGCTTAAAATTGGTAGGTCGTGGTCACAGAGACTACTACCACAATATCTGATCTAAGTAGGCATTTGTGAAGATGCAGGAATATCATTACAGAAGCAAACACTTGAGAAAAAAGGATTTGAGGAATGAAGGGCTTATTTGGTCTATTGTTTCAGAGACTGCAGTTCAGCATGGCAGGCAACCTGTGGCTAGAGTAGAGAGACTCCCATCATGGTGGCTGGGAAACAGAGAGAGAAAGTTGTCTGTGATTATCAGGAGTCGTCTCCATTTTCCCCTTTAATGGCCCTCCCACCCAGGGTGGGCCTCACCTTGTTTGCTAATCCTCCCTGGATACCTCCTCACAGACACACCCAGAAGTGAGCTGTACTAAGCTCCTAGGCCCTTTTCAGCCAATCCAGTTGACAATCAGAATTCACCATTTTCATGAGACAGTAGCGATTTTAGGGAGGGAACGACAAAAATGAACCAAACATCTGAGAAAATTGAGTTCTAGGTGTTTCACACACACACACACACACACAAACACACACACACACACACATTATAAAATTATATAATTATATATAATTTTGTATATACCTAAATATAAGTGCATAATTTCATATAAATAACATATATAACATAAATTTGATAAATTTCTTATATATAAACAGGTAAAACATAATTTCATAAATATAATTTCACATATAATATATAACACATTATATATATGAACACATATAAGCAGTGTTATAATATTAATATGGAGCTAGAGGAATAAAAGGATTATAGGAAAAAACATATTACAATAAACCCTTCAACATTTTTTACCCTAACAATATCTTCCTTGTGTGTGGCTATGGAGAAATTGTGACAGAGACAGAGGTTTAGTAAAAGCAAACATGTTTGTAGAAAATGTCATCTAGCAGCCGAAGGACACCTAACAGGGCAGCCACAGCCACAGCCCTGAGGGAAGCCAGAAGGCAGGAGCTCAAAACCTAACATCATATCTGAAATGTAAACATACATACCGTAAACATACGGTAGGCACTCAGTGCCTTCTGGGATTGGATTCCGAGTGGAGGGGTTAAGGGAGAGTCAAGGTTTGCATCTTGGAAGCCATTAAAGTGAGTAGCAGGTAAGGTTTCAGAAAGCCTAGTCTGTAAGAATTAGAAGAAAAAAGTTGCAGGGTCTATCAGATATGTGTTATCATTATGTAGAAAAGGAAGGACAAACATCTATGAATGACCACTGCTGGAGAGCAGTCGTGAAAGGTCAGGCTGTGTGACTGCACTTTCAGACCTTGTGGCCAGGGTCAACAAGAGCAGCAGCAAGGGGCCACGTGGGTCAGGTGCCTTAGACCACTAAGAAAAGAATCCACAGGTAAATGCTCAACAGTGAGGATAGCTGTTTAACACGATAGCAAATTGAGAGCTGTACTAGATCCATGCTTTGGTTTCTTTCTTCTAACTTAATTCTAATGAGCATTTCTTGAGGGGAGTTCACTTCATAATGATGAAGTTGAAGCTTTGGGAGGTTAAACTACTTGTCCACATCATACAGTAGAGACAGGAGGTTGAGGCATCAAAATGTGATTACTGACAGTAACTCAGTGTTAGGTAGTATGAGATTCATGTCATGAAAGGGGATTTTAGTGTTATTCCCAATTTTCTGAGAAAGTGCCATATTGATTTCCAAAGTGGTTGTACAAGTTTGTACTCCCACCAGCATAGAGAAGGTTTCCCCTTTCTCCACATCCTTTCCAGCATGTGCTGTCATTTGAGTTTTTGATCGTAGCCATTTTGATGGGTGTAAGATGAAATCTCAGGGTTGTTTTTCTCAAGATACAGCTATACCACTCCTAGGCATATACCCAAAAGATCCCCCCCATTCAATAAGGACATTTGCTCAACTATGTTCACAACAGCTTTAGTTTATGTGAAACTATGTTTCACAGAAGCTGTGAAAGAGAGGTGGAGAGCCTAGTATAGAGGGTCCTCAGAAAGGATCCATCCAAAAGGGGATCGAAGCAAATGCTGAGACTCATGGCCCAACTTTGGGCAGAGTGCAGGGAGTCTTAGGGAAGAAGAGGGGGTTGGGGATAGAGGGACATGGAAGGGACAGGAACCCCACAAGGAGACTAACAAAGCCAAAGGACCTGAGCCAGGGGGTCCTTCAGAGACCAACCGAGGAGGACCATGCATGGAGAGAACCTAGACCCCTGCTCAGATGTGGCCAACTGGCAGCTCAGTCTCCATGTGGATCTCCGAGTGAGGGGAGTAGGGGCTGCCTCTATCACGAACTTGGTTGCCTGCTCTTTGATCACTCATCCCTGGCGATGCAGCCTTGCCAGGCCATGAAGGAAGAGAATCCAGGCAGTCCTGATGAGACTTAACAAGCTATGAGCAGATGGCAATAGTGGGGAACTCCCCCTTTCAGTGGATTAGGGGAAGGGGATGGAGGGAAAAAAGGAGGGAGGATGAGACTGGGGGAGAGTTGAGGGAGGGGCTTCAATTGGGATATATAATGAATAAATTGTGAAGAAAAAATTAAAAAAATGTAAAGAAAAGGGAATTTAGTCTTCTAGGACAACATCAGAACAAGGCAATGATACATTATCTCCATTACATCAGAGTCAGAATCTGTAGTACTAAGGCACTGTGAAGGTAGACATCTCAATCACGTAGCAGTCAATTTGCCAATGAACTCTATGTCCCAAATTAGAGACTTCCTGGAAGAATATGAGATATCTTTTTATGAATTTCATGTTCCCCAAAAGAACAGTAAACAGACAAGCAACGCAGCCCATGGTCTTTAATTGAGTACTTTCTGATGTCCACCTCAAGTGATCACCGAGTACTTTCAGATGCCCATCCCACCTCAAGTGATCCCGAGTCTCTCTGATGCCATCTCACTTCTTTCTCCCTACACTTTCAATGGCTACTGTTTTATGACAGTGTAATGACAGCGAGGACCCTGCAATAGATACAAACCAAAACAGGATGGCAGAACCAGGCATATGTTGCCCAGCCCAGAAGAAATTAGACCCACAGTGTCCAGGGACAAAGGGGGTACTGACCAAATCTGGGGAGGTAGAGTCTCAATGTTGAGTTATTTAGCCTTCCCATTTTCAGGTCAAAAACTGAGTTTTGTATCAAAGTAGCCTGTAAATCAGTACAAACCATACTGCATTCCTGAATGAGAGGAACGTTCAAAAGCATGCAGCTTCAGGCTTAGGGTGGTGGCTATGGGGCTAATGTGCTTGTCGTTCAAGCACGAGGACCTGATTTACAATTCCCACAAGCAGAGCATGGGTGTGGCAGATGCCCCTGTCACCCCAGCTCTGGGGAGGTGCAGACAGGCGGATCCTTGGATTTTACTGGTCGGGTCAACCGGACAGTCTGAGCTGCAGGTTCGGTGAGAGACCTGTCTCAAAAAAGACAGTGGAGGGTAACTGCGAAAAGTAGCTGCTGTTGATGGCTGATCCCCATGTGCATACCCACACACGTGTTCACACACAAACATGTATGCACACATAATGTACTCACAAAAAAAGAATGAAGTCAGTATATAACAGTAAGGGCTGTCCTTTTTAGTAGAAAATAGCTCTCATCGTAGGACGATATAGGACACATTCAATGGAACCTTTAGTTTAGCTTCTCTGATGTGCCATTCTTTCCTCAGAAGATAATTAGCCATTTATTATCTGCCGCCCATGTCATGTGACACTGAGAAACTGATCAGTGTCCATCCAAAAATGTCTGCCTTTGGACCGGAAAGAGCTGCCAAGTATGGATTAAATTGATAAAAAAAAAAAAATAATTCCAAACATGAGTCACTTTGTTGTATACCCTGCACAGCAGGTGGAGAAGCCTTAGAGAGAATCAAGGAAAGGTTTAGGGAAAGCAGATTAGCGGAGAAAGATTAAGTATGTTTCAAAAGCACCCCAGAACATATTTCAAATGACAGCCCTTCCACAAGCAACGGTAAACTATTAGGCACACGGAAATTCAAGCCCTTTGTCCAAATACCTATCATATACGCAGTAAGACACGTAAGTGCACATGCCCTTGTGGAACCAACTATGCATACAGAAAATACTTAGAAGTGATGATTGTAACGGACGACTGTGTTATTTTTTTATCTTCACATTTCATCGTACGACTTCATAGAAAAGTATTCTTATTGTCAAAGGTTCTGACAAGACAAAATATACAAAAGAAAATGTGAAGATCAGGAGCTGAGGAGATGGCTCCGTGTACAAAGCACTTGTTGGATATGAGAGCATGCGGACAGGAGTTTAGATTCCCAGAATCCACTGGGAAGGCGTGGTTGCTATCGTCAGTCCAGCACTTGGAAGCAGAGATGGGATCTTTAGGGTGAGTGGGCTGACTAACCTAGCAGAATTTGGCCAACTGCAGGTTCAGCAAGAGACTCTATATGGAGAGGAGTGGAGAGAGATCAAGGAAGACCCTTGAGGTAGCTTTAGGCCTGTGCATGCAAGCATGTGCACCTGTATACACACACATGAGAACATGCAGACACACACACACACACACACACTAGCAGAAACACGGAACAAACCCAAGAAGAGAATGTCACAGTGCCTCCGTGTGTTATAGCCTCCTCAGGAGCCCCACCTCCATGTTCCATGACCCACGAGGTTAACTGATGGGAAATGTAGCACGAAGCCTCTTGTCCTCTCTAGAGATAGAGAGCTCCATCACTTTCATTTGTGTTTTTACATAATTTTGTTGTATTACTCTTTTTTTGCATAATAATATGTGTTGGATCTATTTACATACATGCATGCACAAAATGTCAAATGCTTGACACAGTATTTTTATGTGTGTATGTCTGTGTGTGTGCTGTATGCATCTGTGCTCATATGTGTGTGACTGTACATACACTGGCATGTGTACATGGAGGTCAGAGGTCAACATTAGGTGTTTATCTTTGTTCACCTATTTTTCATTGAACCTGATGCTCAGTCTTTGCGCTAGACTGGCCAACGAGCTCCGGGGTTCTGTCTATCTCCATCCCACGCCCAATGCGAGGATTACACCAGGCCCATACACATACCCACACAATTTAAAAGACTAAACAATTAAAAAATGTAAAGATATATTAAGAAATCAGCAAATAGGCAGGCTAGAATTTATTCTTAGCCAGAAAAATAAGATTTATCGCTTGAATTTTTATGACATCAAGTACACAACAATTTACAACATATATTACACAGTCAGTATCTAACAAGTAAAAATAAATGTGTAATGACTGCTTATCTTGTAATCTATAATTCACTTGTGTAAAAAGAAGCATGATCCATCCCCTCTTAATCTTAGTTTCTTTTTTCTGCATAGTAAAAGTGAGGATGATAACCCAGCCCCAAGGAATTAGTGTGAAGATCAGACAAAACGATGCCTTGAGGATTAAAGATGCTCTACAGTAAGAACACAATGCTAGCTTGTGTAACACATCAATAAGAACCTTGACCTTGGCACCAGCCAGACTAGGATTGGATTCTTGCTTCTCTACTTAGGAAAGTGACCTTAAGAAAGGTGATTATCTTCACGTTCTTCACAAAATGAAGACAAGGCTAACCTCAAAATACGATGAAGCAAACTAAATAATATATCTTAGCATTAGAACCCCCCCTCCCGCCCCACCAAGGAGAAAGTGTCTTCTGATGCTAACTGTCCATCTCTTTATATGTTTTTTTCTGTTATCAAAAAGCACATTGTACGGCTGCATGCAAGAAAAGAGGCTGTTGAAGCTTGCTGTATTTTTCAATGAATTTGGCACATATCAAATCTCCCAATATAGCTGTACTATCTCAGAGGAATATCTATGCTTTCCAGTGTTGAAACAGTTTCCCATAGTGCTCTGGTGTTTACACACTTCTTCCAGCAGAAGCACCGGCGGCCTGTGGTGGTGGAGGTCTACATCTGTGTTACCTGGCATACCACTCAGTGAGCAGGAGAGTGTGCTAAGTGAACAATGGGGTGGAGATGCCATCCCAGCCTCACAGATGTGGAGGTTGAGGCTCAGAGACTATTCATGAGCTTCTTAAGGTCAAAAGATGAGAGGCAGCTATTGGCTTCACCTTCTGGTTTCCTAAGGGTTCATCCAGCTAAGGCACCTCCTGCACATTCATGGCAGACGACGAAGATCTATGCACGAACAACAGTGCAGAAAGGTGAATGTGCATGGTAGTCTATTCTAGGAAGAGTGTGAGGTCTAGATAAAGGGATGTGAAAGAAAAACAAGAAGAATGGACTGTGGAACCTGATGACACACCCAAAAGAAGACAAGGGTGGTGTGGGGAAAGCTTTCCTGAGAGAAAAATTGGCATGTTTGGTAGCCAGGTAGATTCAGCATAGAGTCTCAAAAAGGTGAGTGGATTTAGAATCTGAATCTGTATGAGCAGCCCCTGGACTCTAGTTTTCAGAGAATACATTTCCATAAGTCAGTAGAAATGACTCCTAACACAAATACAGAAATTGTCGCCTAGGAGAAATCTCACCCATGCTCAGCATTGCTCTAGGTGTTTCGTAGGAGCAATCTACTTGGACGACACAATCAATCTTTAGAACAGGGCTGTCCCTTTCTCCTTCTGTCTGTTTCTAACATTCTCATTACTAAATATGTGAAATTTTCTCACTTTGTTTTGCCCCATTTCTTTTACTTCCTCATCCCCTTGTTCACATCCAACTGTCATTTTCATAGCCGAAGGTGTGTTGATGACAGACTAGCCCCTTAATTAATCTCCCTTGACAATGTGACTGGATTTAGAATCACCATGAAAACATGTCTCCAGGTGTGCCTAGGAAGGTGTCTCCCGGAAGGTTTAACTGGAGAAGGGAAGATCCATTGGGAAGTGACTGGCAGTATCAGGGGTGCCAGGACTGAGTGAAAAAGAGAAAGTGAGCTGGAAGGCAGCATTCCCCTCTCTCTACTTGCTGACTGTGGCTGCCTGTGACCAGCCTCCTGGAACTTCCATTGCTATGCCTCCATTCCCTGCCACTATAGACTGTAACCTTGAACTACAAGCCCAGAGAAGTGTTTCCTTCCTTAAGGTGCTTCTTGTCTGGTATTTGTTCGCAGTAATGAGAAAGGCTGCTATTACAGAAGAAATCTTCCTTTCGGCTCCGCCGGGTCCCCCTGACTGTCCTCAATCTCTTTCTACGAAGCTAACCACCACTAAGATATAATGACCAATGGATTTTTGCCTTGCCCAGTGACTTCTGTATTAACACAGACTACACTAGTAGAAATATTAAGCTTTTTGCTCAACGCTGTGTGCTTGTTAGGCTAATTCTTGCTACTGAGCCACATTCCCAGCTTCCCTTAAGCTATTCTTTTAAGCGAGTAAATGAATCTCTAATGATATTACTGTGGGTAGAGATGCAAGATATTTTTGAAGGGCAAATGGATTTGCTAGACATTTGAAATTACATCCACACCTAGGTTCCCACTAATTCAACCCCTTGGAAGACTGATCCCTTCTAGGTCCTTTAATCACCCCCTCCCTACCTTCTGTGTTAAAATTCTATGACTTGCACATGGCCCATGGGCAGATGGGAACAATTTTCTTCACATACATAGACAGTGATTCTCTCCACTGTCAATGACATTTCTTTTTCCCCGTGGGATCCCTAGGAAATGAGAAAGCTGAGCTGTCCCCAGGGTGTGTTGAATTAGGCCAGTTGCTTAGTTCTCTTTCCTACCGGGAAATGAGTGGGATAATTGAGAAGGAGATGGTGGCATGGTACTCAGTTTTTGAATATGTGTGTCATACACACACCAGGAACTGTTGAAGGTCTTCTGACAGCAGTACCTGGGTGATGTGTAGTTCCTTGGAAGAGCAAATGAACTCAACATGGGACAGGGGGAGGGGCTTCTGTTTCCCCACCCATGGCTGAGCAACCAGGAGCTCTAAGAATAATAAGAGAACTTCCTTAGGACCCATTGCTTTCTCCAGAGAAAATCTCTTTGTTCTCACCCACTCTGAATTTCTGACCCGTTGCCTCCTCCTTAGACCACACCTCCTGTCCTGTGTCCTGTATGTCATCAGTTCTTTGGTTAACCACAGAGTTGGCTTTTGATTTTGATTTCCCTTGTGAAAGTTATCTCTAATAATTCTGTGCTATATAAACTCCAAGTCAGTTTATGTCTTCTGTCTATTGTAGTCTCCTGAAAATTCAGGGTAAAGACTCCTGTTGATACCAGACACGCTGGAATGGCTACCAAATGCCTTGTTTTTTCTTGCAGTAAGTAAAACTTGTTTAGTCAAGACATTAATAAAATTTTATGACTAGAATGCTGCTTAAGCCATTGTCATATTTTTTTAAAATCAGTCTTGTTTATTAGACAAATGAGAACCCAGAAGTCATGACCCAGCAGTCATCATGAGCAAGAAGAAATGGTGCTCTGAGCCTCCTCAACAGTTGGTATAAAGCTGAATCTTGTAAGATTTAGAATGAGAGTGAGTATATAGGAGCAATCAAAACAAAAAAGCCAGTTTCTAGAAGGACCAAAATGAAAGTGTGCATGTCTCAGCTGAAGAGAAGCCCAGACCGAAGCAACAGAATGAAAATATCTTATCAGAGATTGAAGACTAGCACTGAGCTGTTGGAAGGAATCTTCAGCCATGTTTTACAGTGTGTCCGCATCCTTGCTAACAGAGAGAGAGATCTAAGTGAATGAGCCAACCTTGCATAAAGTGATTATCTAGGTGAAATATTCATATATTACAAGCTCTCAACTCAGGGCATTAGAGATAAACTGTATTAGATATTTTGATATGTTTCTAGTTATGAGTTATCAACTAGCTCTGGCTGTATAGCAAAACAATCTAACATTCAGTGGCTCAAAACAACTGTACAAATTTATAAGCAGTACTGTTATTGTTCATGCCTCTAAGGTTTCTGAGGACTAGCTAGTATCGGATTGACTTGACTAGATGGTTCTGTTCGTCCTGTCTGGGTTTAGTCACCTGTCTGTGGGCAGGGGACTGTTGGAACCTAGGCTCTAGGCAGGGGTAGTTTCATTAGGTCAGTTCCGCTCCTCATGTCTCTTGCCCTCTGCTGAGACTGGCCAGTTTCCCCAGCATGTACTCACAGTTTTGGCAGAACATCAGCAGCTCAACATAAATGTAATCAGTCTTTTGAAGCCTTACTTGAGAATGAGTCCGGTGTCACTCAATCAGACAAAGCACATCTCACGGCTGAAACCAAGTCAAGAGTTATACCCTGCTTACAGGGTGGAGGGCATCATAAGAGATGAAGCAAGTAGGATAGTCATTAAGTATTTAATAAATGTAAGCTAATAAGAGTTACCTTCATGAATCCCATGAACTAAAACATAGAAATCATAAAATACAGCTAAATATAGAAGCCACAGTAACACTAATAATTGTGATTGCTATTATGACTAAGAAATGAGAGATGCCATAATTCACTTCGGTTTTTTAATGAAAACAAGATCTCTTTTTTTATAACACTAATGAAAAGATGCAAAAGTCAAGAGTCAAAGAGTCAAGATACAGAAAGGGAAAAGAACCAAAGGTGATAACTCACTGTACACCTGAAGCAGGTGCTCGTCCTGGGGCTTGGATGTTGGATGCCTAATAAGGAGGCATTAGCAGCCTCCTTCCAGAGACAATGCAAGATGTTTCTGTAGGTCATTAGACTAACATCACAATTAGGTGGCAAACAGATTCCAACTTGGGTCCATTTGGTTCTAAATGTAAGCTCTTTCTGTGTTAGAAATAGTGTTCAACCAAGCCCTTCACTTCAGCTCATTTTTACACACAGCATGCATGCAAACATACACAGCATGCTTGATGAACAGTTTAGAGATTCAGCAAATAAAACTGAAATTAAAACAACTCTAATTTCATTACATATTCTTCCTATTTCTATTTTCTAACAATCTTCATGAGACCATTAAAAAAAAATAACCCACATACTAGCAGTAGCAGCAACAACATACAACCACAGTGAGCCTTTATTCTTTTCCTTTACAATATTCTGGGGATTTTTGTTTGTTTTTTCAGTGCAGAGGAATCAAGAACTCCTTTGGATTCTAAGAAAGTGCTCTACTACTGAATTATGGCTCCAGCATTGCTGCTGTAATATTCTAGGAAGTTCACCACCCTGCATTAATCTTTCCTCTCACTTACATGCACACATACTGGTAGCCCTTGACACACCCTGACACAGGTCTCCTTACCAGACAAGTCATTCACAGCGTGAAAATATTCTCTTACTCAAATAAAATAAAATTCCAATACCCCAGCCTTGCATTTATCACTCAGCTATCAAGATGCCATTTGGAGACCTTTTCAGATGGTTCAAATTATTTTGCCATCGTCAATCCTGTGAAATGGGATAGGATTGGAAGGAAGTTGTGGTTTGTTGACGCATGTGAGCTGTTCCCTGTAGGCTCTGGGGTTAAAACAGTTGGTCCCAGATGGTGGCACTATCTGAGAAAGGCGGTGGAGCCATTGGCTGAAGAAAGTGTGTCCCTGGGGGCCAGCTGTGAGAGTTATAGCCTAGCCATACTTCCTGCTCACCCTGCTTCCGGAAAGCAGATGCAGTGCCACCACGCCTTCAGTGTCTGCTGCCAAATCTTTCCTACCACAGTGGCCGCATCTTTCTGAACTATAAACCACTGAGTCAGAATGTCTTATCACAGCAACAAGGAAAGAAGCCAAGACACGTGACTTAGTGAGCAGACAGCCTCAGTGTACATTTGAGCTCTGCAGAATGTGTTCATGTAGGCAGATTTGCTTCTCCTCTAAGCAAAGTCACATGACGGAAGCTCTCAGGGTTTGCCCCGTATCATTGTCAGTAAGGAACCTTGCAAATGCTCAGGGACTCAGTAGACATTTGAGAAGCAGTGGAATGGTGTATCTTAGTCCCATCTTAGCAACTCAAGAAGATACAAGGAGTTTCTGGTGAGCAGTGCCCAAGCCAGTCTGTAACTTGTCCCCAACTGAGCCCCAGAACCACCTATCAGTTATAGCATGCTTCCTTTCTCTTCTCTTCACTAGCCTCATGTTAATCTTGAGATGAAGATAGTGAAGCAAATGCCAAGAGGTATAGGTTCTGGTTCTGCTGAAAGTAACTAACCGTCAGGGAAAACATGGAACATATTTCTCTCCATTTCTCAGCTCTTTTCTTCACCAGTCAAGTTCTGGAATAAGAAGTTAGCACTTCAACTGGGACAGTCCAGGATCTACATCAACTCCTGAGTATATATGCACGTGATAAGCTTTCCGAGCCTGTTTTATGTCATTGCTTGTGTGTGTGCATTTGGGGGTTGTACAGCTACACAAGCACAGGCTATCTGGCTAATAATCCCAAGGGGTCCCTCTAGCTTTGCCTCCCTAGTTCTCAGATCTCTCATCTGCTTTAGAAGAGGTAATGAGCCCCGCTTCCCTTTTTCAGCAGGCTGAGAAGCAAGAAGCATTGGTATTCACGAACTTTCTCCATTTTTACTCAAACTAATGTCCCATAGTTTCGAACAGTGGATTATTGGCGTTTTGAATAATTCTTTTATTCTATGAGGCATGCACTTCTGGCAAGTCACTAATGTTGACACTACTCTATAGTACTTTCAAAGATTTCCCATTGTAGCCCACTCTGTTAACCTGGCAAATTAATGACATTCTTGTTGAAGTCTTACTCATAGACAGCATCTCAAATCAATGGGAAGACAAATACTGGAACCTATTTTAATTCTTTCATCATGCTATGGGTCCTTTATATACTTACACATCAGAAAGTTGCACAAGATCACAGCAGATTCCACAGTCGTCAAACTAAAGCCTCGCTGAGCAACGATATTTTGGTCAGTCTTTATTATCTCTAAAACAAGAATAGAAATAGAAATATCACATTAGGAAGACAATGCTTAATCATTGTTTTCCCCTTAGTTATGAATTTTCCTGTAAGTATTGAAAGAACGGATTATTCCTTTACTTTTTTAATTTTAAAAATATCAAGTAGTTTTATCTCTAGAATGCATTGATTTTGCCTGACTTTTGACACTTCTGTCAATTCTGAGTCCTGGATCTAGGGAGCTCTGGCCAAGAGGAGTCAAAGTCATGGACAATACATCTATCTTATTGGCAGGTGCATTAAGCAGTTGCCTCTAACATTATGTGGCTTCCTTTGGGTTAACCAACCCAGGAAGATATTGATTCGTGGTCTTTAATACCTGGCAGACTATAGGTAACGATTGTACAGAGATTTTATATATGTTGTCTCGTTCAGATCTTACACCTACAGAGCCATGATAGTAAGAAAGAAATCGAGGGGTGTTTAATTCTTACAACTTATTGCCTACCAATGTTCAATCCTTTAACAATTAGCAATGGTAACCTTCGGATACTTCATGACAGGTGCCATGCTGAGAGCTCTACTGTCATTATCTTCCAAGACATACATCATTATTATTCTCATTTAGAGATGAAGATTCCAAGCTACCCAGAAAACAAATTTTAAAAGGCCGGCTCATAATGACATTTTTTTTTTTGAGGAATAAAAGCATTATATCCAAGGTATCTGTTAATATTATACAGCAGGAATTCTAGTTGTAAAACTGAGTTTTTGAATATCAATCCATTGTTCATTTAACTATACTTAAGTTTGGGTGATCCTCTTTTTGGAAGGTTCTCTGAAATTCACTTGCTGGGAGAAGGAGCAATAGGTGTGAGTAGTGAGGATGTGGACAGCTGTTATGGACCAGAGATACCCAGGTTCATATACTCTCCTGAGAGGCTTTGCTTCAGAATAAATAGATCATGATTCCTTCCATACCATGAAAAGAAATCTTTAAAGTGACATTGAAAAAGAATGGCACAAGGTCAAGCCAGATGAAATGGCCAACTCCCAACCAATTTGTAACCTACAAAAGTGGCAGCTGTATAAGGCTCAACTATCAAAAAGCAAATATAGTTGAGATAACTTTGAGCACTTCTAGGAATCCTATTTTCTCATAAAATCTCAATAAATCAAAGGAAACCTATTGTGTAAAGAGACAAGGAAGGGCAAGCATGATAGGCAACAATTCTATGGCTTTCAGCACCTCTAGAAATTCCATTTGCTCATAAAATCCCAATAAATCAAAGCAAGCCATTGTGTAAAGAGACATAAACAGATGAGGAAGGGCAAACATGATAGGCAACAACTCCCAAACTCTGGAGGCTGAAAAGCAGGGATTCAGCTGAAACTGAGCAGGTGAGACCAAACTGAATGCATAAGGAAAGCTATTTCTGCTTCCCCGTTTCTCACTGTAGGTAACTTCTCTCCCCAGAGCACAGGAAGTGTGGAAAGCTGTCCTATGGACATGAAAATCAATTTCTGGACAGGGTTTGGGCAGAGACAGGATGGAGAATGATCAACTCTTTTCTGTGGTTTAACTTGGAGATTTTTCATGACAAGACCTTTGCACTGCAGACAAGACTTGAGAAGAGTCCCTCTAAGAGCTGATGTAAACGGCAGGAGGAAGATAGCAAAATAATAACAGGAGAGGATCATAGTGCACTCAGAACTTGTGACAGTGGACCTTAAATCCAGTCAGCGATATTCACAGGCATGAGCACAAACAGGATCACCTAAAAGCTGAGGACAGTCTCTCATTCAAAAATGTGAATTACACATGGAAAATAGAGCATTAAGTATATAACCAGCCATCACTAACATCCTTAGAATGGGCGCTGCTGAAAAGAAAGAGGTGAAAGAGAATGTCAGAGAAAGTGGACATGGTCAAAATACATGACATTAACAGAAAGGACACTATGAAATCTACCATTTTACACAATTAATCAGAATCAATAAAATATTTTATAAAATTCCCAATGAAACTGGAGCAGAATGTTTCAAAAGAGGAATAGTCAGGAAAATGCAACCTCCCATACATACCACTTATGGAGATTAAACATGTGATAGCAAAGGTGGAAAAAAAATCAATAAAAGTATTTTAGTAAAGAGACTAAAGTTAGAGATTCAAGTTATATATTTCAAAATTCACCAAATAGTTATAAAGAAGAAGAGAATAAATCCAGGACAGGAAATAATCAATGAAAATCATTCAAGAAAATCTCCTACAGTAAAAGGAAATAAGTTTCTACGTTGAAAAGAGCTGCTGGGGATGCAGTGGGGAAGGAGTTCCATGATCATGAAATTGCCAAGCACTTTACTCCAAGAAAAGACCTCATGAATGGCCAGGGAAGATGAACAGGTGTGCAAAAAGAAGAAAAAAAAATTAAAAAAAAACTTTTAAAAAAGATTATTTATTTATTTTATTAAGTACATGTATGCATGTATGCAGGTATGTTTTTGTGAGTGTAGGTAACCATGGAGGCGAGAAGAGGACATACGAGATCCCCTAGAGCCACCTGAGGTGATTTGAATAGGTCTGGCCCCCATAGATTCATGGTTTTGATTGCTTGGCCATAGGGAACAGCACTACTGGGAGGTGTGGCCTTATTGGAAGAGGTGTGGCTTTGTTAGAGGAAGTGAGTCAGTGTGGAAGTGGGGCATATTGAAGCTATGCCCAGGGTGAAACACATCCAGTCTCCTTCTGGTTGCCATTGGATCAAGGTGTAGAATTCTTGGCTCCTCCTCCAGCATCATGCCTGCCTGCACCCTGCCATGCTTCCTGCCGTGATGATAACGGACTAAACCTCTAAAACGGTAAGCCAGCCCCAATTAAATGTTTGTCTTTATGAGGTTCCTTGGTCATGGTGTCTCTTCACAGTAATAAAACCCTAACTGAGACACCACCCAAGGTAAGTTCTGGAAACCAAACTCAGGTCCTCAGCAAAAGCGGTATGTGCTTTTAAGTGCTGAGTCATCTCTCCAGAATAGTTTTATTGATACATGTCACGTAATAACTATACACATTTTGGGGTGTAGTGTGAGGCTGTGACCTAAGTTGTTTGTGTAATAATCACATCAGGAGGATTATATACCCATTGCTTCACGCAATTTTCATTTCTTTGTGGTGAGGACATTTAAATATTCTCTTCTAGCTATTTTGAATTGTTCTGTAAAATAATGCTAACCATAACCAGCCCATGATGCAAGAGATCACCAGAACTAACTGCCTTTTAATGCTCTCCAGCCAGCTGCTCTTTATCCTTGCTTCCTCCATCTCCCTCTCTTGCTTCTAGCAACAACTATTCCACCTCACACTTCTTGTTTTTTTTTAATAAGTATTTTGCTGTTTTATTTTATTTTTAATTTATTCTTTGGGAATTTATGTATGTATAAAATGAACTATGATCATTTCTACTCTCTTCCCCCTATAACTCCCATCAGATCTTCCCAACATATCTGTTTGCCAACCCAACACCTTCTTATATTCATTTTAATAACTCATTGTGTCCAACTAGTGCTGTTCATATGCGCATGGCTGTGGGAGCACCCACTGGAACAAGAACAATGACCACGCCCCCAAAGAAGAGTGAGTCTTCCTCTCCCAACTGTCAATGGTGCCTCAGTTGTGGGTGGAGCCTCATTAGCCCTTCACCCATTCATGCTGGGAATTTGGCTGGCTCGATCCTGCAGAGGTATTGAGCAGGCAACCACAGACACAGTGAGTTCAGGAGTTCAATGACCACTTTGTCCAGAAGACAGCATTTCAAAGGATCCCTATCCATCCACTGGCTCTTACATTTTTTTCCTCTTTTTTGAAAATTTATTTATTTATTACAGTTTATTCACTTTGTATCTCAGTTGTAGCCCCATTCTTCATGCCCTCCCAATCCCACCCACCCTCCCACTTCTCCTCCATGTCCCTCACCCAGTCCACTGATAGTGGAGGTCCTCCTCCCCTTCCATCTGACCCTAGACTATCAGGTCTCATCAGGACTGGCTGCATTGTTTTCCTCTGTGGCCTGGTAAAGCTGCTTCCCAGTCAGAAGGATTGAGTTCATGTAAAAGACAGCCCCTGTTCCCATTACTAGGGAACCCACTTGGAGACTGAGCTGCCATGGGCTACATCTGTGCAGGGATTCTAGGTTATCTCCACACATGGTCCTTGTTTGGAGTATCAGCCTCAGAAAAGATCCCTGTGCCAAGAGTTTTCGGTTCTGTGGCTCTCCTTTTGGAGCTCCTGTCCCCTCCAGGTATTTCTATCTCCCCCTTCTTTCATAAGATTACCTGCACTCCTCCCTAAGTTTGACTATGAGTTTCAGCATCTGCTTTGATACCCTGCAGGGTAGAGTCTTTTAGAGCCTCCTCTGTGGTAGGCTCCTATCCTGTTCCCTAATTTCTCCTTCTTCTGAATCCATCCTGTTTGCCTTTCTGAATGAGGATTGACCATCTTACCCAGGGTCCTTCTTGATTAGCTTCTCTAGGTGTACAGATTTTAGTATGCTTATCCTATATTATATGTCTAATATCCACTTATAAGTGAGTATATACCATGTGTGTCTTTCTGCTTCTGGGATACCTCATCAGGATGATGAGTTCACATTATTTATCTGCAAAGTTCATGATTTCCTTGTTTTTAATTGTTGAGTAGTGTTCCATTGTGCAAATGTAACACAATTTCTGTATCCATTCCTCAACTGAGGGACATCTGGGTTGTTTCCAGCTTCTGCCTACTATGAATAAAGGTACTACAAACATGGTTGAGCAAATGTTCTTGTTGTGTGCTTGAGCATCTTTGGGATATATGCCTAGGAGTGGTATAGCTGGATCTTGAGGTAGCATTATTACTAATTGTCTGAGAAAGTGCCAGATTGATTTCCGAAGTGGTTGCACAAGTTTACGTTCCCACCAGCAATAGAGGAATGTTTCCCTTTCTCCACATCCTCTCCAGCATGTGTTGTCACTTGAGTTTTTGATCTTAGCCATTCTGATGGGTGTAAGGTGAAATCTCAGGGTCATTTTGATTTGCATTTCCCTAATGACTAAGGATGTTGAACATTTCTTTAAGTGTTTCTTTGCCATTTGCTATTCCTCTATTAAGAATTCTCTGTTTAGCTCTGTCCCCCATTTTTAATTGGATTACTTGATTTGTTGCTGTTTAACTTCTTGAGTTCTTTATATATTCTGGATATTAGCCCTCTGTCAGATATAGGGTTGGTGAAGAACCTTTCCCAATCTTTAGGCTGTTATTTTGTTCTAATGGCAGTGTCCTTTGCTTTACAGAAGCTCTTCAGTTTCATGAGGTCCCATTTATTGATTGTTGCTCTTAGATCCTGTGCTGTTGGTGTTCTGTTCAGGAAGTTGTCTCCTGTGCCAGTGAGTTCAAGACTCTTTCCCACTTTTTCTTCTAACAGTTTTAGTGTGTCTAGTTTTATATTGAGGTCTTTGATCCACCTGGACTTTAGTTTTGTGCAGGGTGGTAACTATGGTTCTATTTGCAGTTTTCTACATGTAGATATTCAGTTAGATCAGCACCATTTGTTGAAGATTCTCTTTTTTCCATTGAACGGTTTTGGCATCTTTGTCAAAAAACAGGTGTCCATAAGTGTGTGGGTTTATTTCTGGGTCTTCTATTCGATTCCAATGATCCACCAGCCTATTTCTATGCCAGTACCATGCAGTTTTTACTACTGTTGCTCTATAGTACAACTTGAGATCAGGGGTGGAGATACCTCCAGAAGACCTTTTATTGTGGAAGATTGTTTCAGTGATTCTGGGTTTCTTATTATTCCATATGAAGTTGAGAATTTTTCTTTCAAGGTCTGTAAAGAATGTGTTGGTAATATGATGGAATTGCATTGAGTCTGTAGATTGCTTTTGGTAAGATGGCCATTTTTGCTATGTTAATCCTGCCAAGCTATGAGCATGGGAGATCTTTCCATCTTTTGATATTTTTTATTTCTTTCTTCAGAGATTGGAAGTTTATTTTTATACAAGTCTTTGACTTGCTTGGTAAGAGTTACACCAAGGTACTTTATGTCCTTTGTGGCTATTGTGAAGGGTGTTGTTTCCCTACTTTCTTTCTCAGCCCATTTGTCTTTTGTATATAGGAGGGCTACTATTTTTTTTTTAGTTAATATTGTATCCAGCCACTTGGCTAAAGGTGTTTATCAGCTGTAGGAGTACCCTGGTAGAATTCTTGGGGTCATTCAGGTATACTATCATATCATCGGCAAATAGTGATACTTTGACTTTTTCCTTTTCTAACTGAATCCCCCTGATCTCCTTTAATTTTCTTATTGCTCTAGCAAGGACTTCCAGAACTATGTTGAAGAGATATGGAGAGAGTGGGCAGCCTTGCTTTGTCCCTGATTTCAGTGTGATTGATTTATGTTTCTCTCCATTTAGTTTGATGTTGGCTATAGGCTTGCTGCATATTGACTTTACTATGTTTAGATATGTGCCTTGTATCCCTGATCTCTGCAGGACTTTGAACATAACCGAATGTTGGACTTTATCAAATGCTTTTAAGCATCTAAGGAGATTATCATGTGTTTTTTTTTCTTTCAGTTTGTTTATATGGTGGACTACATTGATGGATTTCCATATATTGAACCACCCCTGCAAACCTGGGATGAAGAGTACTTGGTCATAGTAGATGATATGTTTGATCTGTTCTTGGATTTGGTTTGTGAGTATTTTGTTGAGTATTTTTGCATCAATGTTCATAAGGGAGATTGGCCTGAAATTCTCTTTCTTTGTTGGGCCTTTAGGTATCAAGGTGACTGCAGCATATAGAATGAGTTTGGTAATGTTCCTTCTGTTTCTATTTTATGGAATAGTTTCAAGAGTATTGGTGTTAGCTCTTCTTTAAAGGTATGGTAGAATTCTGCACTGAAGCCATCTGACTCTGGGCTTTTTGTTTGTTTGTTTCCGGATGGGAGACTTTTGATGACAGCCTCTATTTCCTTAGGGGATAAAGGAATATTTAATTTATTTACCTGGTCTTGATTCAGCTTTGGTAAGTGGAATCAATCAAGAAAATTGTCCATTTCATTTAAATTTTCAAATGTTGTGGCATAAAGGCTTTTGAAGTAAGACCTAATGATTGTTTGGATTTCCTCAGTGTCTGTAGTTATATCCCCCTTTTCATTTCTGATTTTGGTGATTTGGATAGTGCCTTTCTGCCTTTTAGTTAGTTTGGCTAAGGGTTTGTCTAGCTTGTTGATTTTCTCAAAGAACCAACTCTTGGTTTCATTGATTCTTTGAATTGTTTTCTTTGTTTCTAATTTATTGATTTCAGCCCAGAGTTTGATTATTTCCTATGGTCAACTCCTCTTGGGTGTGTCTGCTTCTTCTTTTTTTTCTAGAGCTTTGAGGTGAAATGTTTTGAATTTCTTCTTGAAGGTTCTTAGTGCTATGAAGTTTCCTCTTAGCCTCTTAGCACTGCTTTCATTGTGTCCCATAAGTTTGGGTATGTTGTGTCTTCATTTTCATTGAATTCTAGGAAGACTTTAATTTATTTTTTTATTTCTTCCCTGACCCAGCTCTCATTGAGTTGCAAGCTGTTCAGTTTCCATGTGTGTGTAGGTTTTTCCCATTTCTGTGGTTATTGAGGTCCAGCTTTAGTCCATGAGTTCATGATGGTCAGATAGTATACAAGGGATTATTTCAATCTTCTTGTATCTGTTGAGGCTTGCTTTGTGACCAACTATATGGTCTATTTTGGAGAAGGTTCCATGAGGTGCTGAGAAGAAGGTAAATTGTTTTACATTTGGGTGAAAGGTTCTGTAGATGTCTGTTAGGTCCATTTGATTCATGACCTCTGTTAGAGTCATTGCTTCTTTGTTTAATTTCTGTTTAGTTGACTTGTCCTTTGTTGAGAGTGGGATGTTGAAGCCTCCCACTATTAATGTGTATGGATCTATGTGAGGTTTGAGTTTTATTAATGTTTCTTTTACAAATGTGGTGCCTTTGTATTTGGGGCATGGTGTCTTCTTGGTGGAATTTTCCTTTAATGAGTAATAAGTGACCTTCCCTATCACTTTTGATTAATTTTTGTTGAAAGTCTATTTTATCAGATATTACAATGGCTACTCCTGCTTGCTTCTTGGGTCCATTTGCTTGGAAAACTGTCTTCGAACCCTTTACCCTCAGGTAATGTCTATCTTTGTGACTTAGATGTGTTTCTTGAATACAGCAGATTGTTGGGTCTTGTTTATGCATCCATTCTGTTAGTTTGTGTCTTTTTATTCAAAAGTTGAGTCCATTGATGTTGAGAGAGATTAATGACCAGTGACTATTAGATCCTTTGATTTTGATGTTGGTTGTGGTAGTGTGTTTGTGTGCTTGGCTACTTTTAGTTTTGCTCCTGTGTTTTCCTAAAGATAGTTGGTTTTCTTAGGTTGTATTTTTCCTTCTAGTATCTTCTGTAATGCCAGATTTGTGGGTAGGTATTGTTTAAATTTGTTTTTGTCATTGAATATCTTGTTTTCTCCATCTATGATGACTGAGAGTTTTGCTGGGTATAGTAGCCTGGGCTGACATCTGTGTTCTCTTAGGATCTGCATGATATCCACCCAGGCCCTTCTGCCTTTCATAGTCTCTGTTGAGAAGTCAGTTGTGATTCTGATGAATTTGCCATTATATGTTACTTGACCTTTTCCCCTTGTAGCTTTTAGTATTTTTTCTTTGTTCTGTATACTGACTGTTTTGATTATTATGTGGCAAGAGGATTTTACTTTCTGGTCTAATTTGTTAGGTGTTCTGTAGGCCTCTTGTAAGGTTATAGACCTGTCCTTCAAATTGGGGAGATTTTCTTCTATGATTTTGTTGAATATATTTTCTGGGGCTTGGAAACAGGAATCGTCTTTTTCCTCTATTCTTATTATTCTTAGATTTTGTCTTTTCATGTTGTCTTAGATTTCTTGGATGGTTTGCATCAGGAAATTTTTAGATTTAACATTTTCTTTGATGGATACATCGATTCATCCATTTCTTCCACACCTGAGATTCTTTTTCCATCTCTTGTAGTCTGTTGGTTATGCTTACCTCTGTACTTCCATTTTCTTCCCTAAGTTTTTCCTCTCCATGATTTCTCTGCTTGTGTTTTCTTTAATTTTTCCAATTCTAGCTTCAGATCTTGAACCATTTTGTTGATTTCCTTCACCTGTCTGACTGTATTTTCCTTCAATTCCTTCACCTGTTTGTTTGAACATTCCTCCATTCTTTTATTTCTTTCAGTGATTTAATTATTTCCTCTCTGAAGGCCACAAACTGTTTGGCTGTATCTTCCTGTATTTCCTTACAGATGGCCCTAAACTGTTTGACTTTATCTTCCTCTATTTCTTTAAGCATTTTATTTGTTTCCTCCATTATCCTCTTCATAAGCATAAGGCCATCTTCTTGTATTTCACTTATGTTTTGGTGTCCAGGTCTATTTGCCCCTGGATAACTGGGTTCTGGAGATGCCATATTGCTATGCCTTTTGTTGGTTGTGCTTTTATGCTGGCCTCTACCCATATGGTTGTCTCAGGTGTTGGCTCTTAGTTTCTGGTGGCTCCTGGAATCCCCGATGGCTGTTCCTGAAGGAGGCCTCCTCAGCTTTTTGAGTATGGTCAACCGAATGTTGGGGCTTTTCCAGAATTGCCACAGCTCACCTCAGGTGTATGGACCTGTACAGTAACTGTGGTCATTTGTAGTCGGGGGGTGGGGGTTCTGTTCTCTCACCAGGAGTAGTCCTGGAGACAGCTGCCCTGCTGCTGGATTTCTTGCTCTGAATTTAGTGAGCTGCTGCTGCTCTTACCCTGTGTTTTCTGGGCACAGCCCTCTTGAAGAACTAGGGAGCCCCGCGGTTTAGTCAGTTTAGCTAGGGATACTGGTTACATCTTTGAGTAGTATCTGGGAGCTGATCCCATGGATCTCAGGCTTCTGCAGGTCTGAGGTTAGAGCTCTGTGCCCCAGTACCCAAGTGGTAATCAGTGGCAGGTGAGTGCAGCACTCATGCATGCTGCAGGAAGCTAGAGCCTGGAGCCTGCGGGAACCCAGACGCTTTTCCAGAGATGGGTGTCCTGAGGTTGGACCTGATGTTTCCCTCACTGTGGGGTTTCCTTACAACAGGTAGACCCAATCTGTGGTGTTTTGGGCTCCACAGTTCATTCTGAGATGGTGAGTAGAGCATGTAGGCACAGGTGAGTGGCTCCACACTGCTGACTGGGCACCTGCAGGAACAGAGGAACTTTTCCCAAAAACTTTTTGGGGGCAGGGGAGTTAGCTAAGTGCCCTGAGGGCAGACCTGATGTTTTCCTCACCTTGGGGTTTCCTCCCCACAGGGAAACCCAGTCTCTGGTTCCCTGGGGCCCACAGTTCTGTCTGGGTTGGTGATTCTGCTGTGCAGGCAGGACTCTGGGCTGCGGCTGCATGCCTGCCAGAGCCCAGGACATTTTCCAGAGATTGTCTGGGTGACCTGAGGTTGGTTCCGATTGCTTCCTTTAGCGTGGGGTTTTCTCTCGAATGAAAAACCCAGTCTCTGTGTCGTGGGGCCCACAGCTCTGTCTAGGATGGTGATCAGAGCACACAGGTGTGTGGCTCTGTGCTGGCAACTGAGCACCTGCCAGGACCCTGGAACTCTTCTGGGGTTTAACTAGGTGACCTGAGAAAGGACCTGATTGCTTCCCACACACCTTTTCCTCTCACCTGGGAAACACGATGGCTGATGTTTTAGGGCCCAGAGTTCAGTCTGTTGATCTCTATGATGTCACTGCTGTCCTGCTCATCAGGCACAGTGTCCTCTCAGCACCACCATCTTGGATCTCCTGGCTCTTACATTCTTGTTTGTTTGTTTGTTTGTTTGTTTGTTTTATGTTTTTGCAGACAGTTTCTCTGTGTAGCCTTGGCTGCCCTGGAACTCACTTTGTAGACCAGGCTGGCCTTGAACTCACAGAGATCCACCTGCCTCTGCCTCCCTGAATGCTGGGATTACAGGTGTGTGCCACCATACATTGGCAAGGGTTTGAATTTTAAACTTTGTGTTCCGATTACTCTGATAACACAGATATTCATCACCAAGTTCCAAGTGCAGCATGCAGGATGTGACAGTCCCTTTGAAAACATACCGCCGCCCCTGTTTTGGGTGACCTTCCCATTTCCCCTCACACCTCTAACGTGTATAGAATTAGCAGAGCAGCGCTGCTAAGGGCCAGTTCCAACGTTTCAAGATGTATCATCTTTCCAAATTCATCTTTGGAAGAATAACACTTTGAGCTTAAGAGACTCATTGACCAGGGAGGGTCAATATATTACTACGTGTTAACCAGGCCTATAAACTCATGAAGCAGAAAGCAGTGTTGCTGAAATTACTACCAGATAACCTGAAGACAAACAAAAGTATTAAATATTCATTTCCTTCTCCTAAGCACTAAGTGATCATGGCCTTCTGATCTTAGAGTCTCTGGGACTTTGTTGACAAATCATTTCATGTCCTCTGGGCAGATCTTATAACATTTTTCTTCCTGCTTCCAAGGGGAGAAATCATCTCAGCATGAAGCTTGGCTCGTGTGTGCTCTATTTCTCTTCTCACTGGGTGGATGTCCCTCCAAAGGCCCCTGTGCTGAGCAACCTTGGATGGGTGAAGTGTGACATCATTCTTACTTTTACATCTGCTCCTTTAGCAGTGTCCATTCCTAGAGAGATTTTCTGGAGGTCAGTCTGTAAGGAGTTGCTGTTGAGTCTCTCACTTAAATACTGGCTACTATGTCTGTCTTCACTGTATCCAGTCCTACTTCCTTTACCATTGGTGCTGCTGGTGTGGATTGTATTTGGATAACTTGTAGTAACTCTCGTCATGAGTTGCACCTCTGATCTTCTTATGTATTGTATCAAATGTTGGCATTTTACTGGATTTGGTTGGTTATTCGGGGACTCCTGCAATTTTGATTTTTTTACACTTATTTATTTGGGGGGTATTGGGAGCATGCTAGAGTGAGATGTGAATGTCAAAAGACAGCTTGCAGGAGTTAGTTCTCACCTTGCACTATGTGGGTTCCAAGGATCTAACTCACGTCATCAGACTTGGCAGCAAGTGCTTTTACCTGCTGAGCCATCTTGCTGGCCCTGCAACTATTCCATTGAGGCCTTTTCCTCTGTTATTACAGGTTTACACATTCAGTATTGTCTTTCGCTGTCTGCAAGCTTTCATTTCCAGTTAGCTTTTATCCCAACTTCCATCTAAAACCAAAATGATTTCTTCCACCTTTAGAGAGACTGTTATTGTTGGTGTCTTCTTTTGTCTTCCTCTCTTGGCTTCCTGTTCCTCTCTGGACTATAACATCAGTTACCATCAAAGGCTCATTTTACCTTCTCCCAATTCACACGTTAGTTTTGGGATCCACACTATCTTTTGAGTAGCATACTTCATTGTAAGTGTCTCCATTCGGGTTATCTGAGGTAGATCTAGTCTCTAACCCTTACTCTCAGTTTAAAATCCCGAGACAAACCTAGAGCTCCAGAGAAGCCCAGGGTATGGAGAGTGCTCATTGTCTTGGGAAGCCAAGCTTGACTAGGAAGCACTGAGAAACACTGGAGATTCCATCTACTTCCAGCCCAGACTATGGCTGCCCAAAGCCATAACGATGCTGTTCATTCCAACCCGGCAAAGGCCTCCACACCTCTCTTCCTGGAGCATACTGCTGTGGTGATGTGGATAAGAATGGCCCCCGTAGACTCGTGTGTTTGAATGCTTGGCCCAGATGAGGTGGCACTATTAGAAGGTGTGGCCTTCTAGAGTAGATGTGGCCCCACTGGAGGAAGTGTGTCACTGTGGGGCTGGGATTTGAGGTCTCCTATGCACAGGCTACACCCAGTGTGGAACACAGTCTCTTTCTGCTGCCTGTGGATCAGGATGTACAACCCTTGGCTCCTCCAACACCCTGTCTGCCTGCACAATGCCATGCTTCTGCCATGATGATAATGGACTAAACCTCTGAAACTGTAAGCCAGCCCCCATTAAATGTTTTTGTTTGTTTGTTTGTTTGTTTGTTTGTTTGTTTTTTTACATAAGAGTTGCTGTGGCATGGTGTCTCTTCATAGCAATGAAACTCAAACTAAAGCAACACCCTTCTTAGAAGCCTGTTGTTTGTGAAACTAAAAATAAAGGAGGAAAAATATCTGACTCTCAGAAGCCCAGTTTCAGCCACTGTGGATAGATTACATGCCTTTAATAGAGCAAGTAAGTCTTCTTTCCTTAGCCAGTTTACATATTCAAGGAAGATTTACATACGTTGCCAATGGCATTTACTCACGAAGCCATTAAACATTTATTAAGTATCTATTAAGGTCCAGGTGCCATATATGTGGCTGTCCTTTCAGATTATAATTCAGCAACACATATTTAGAATTGTTACTATTTCCATAAAGTTGTACCAGTAATATGACCCTTGGGAATTTTTCCTAATATGGGAAAAAGGTAATATGCAAAATATATTTATATCAGTTTAGTGTCTAATAATTGAGAAACCTAAGTGCCCGTGGTGAAGGAATTAAGTTAGCCAGGGCATATTCATTTCATGAAAAGTAGATAAGACAAAACACAGAAAATAGAAAAGAGTATATGAAGTGTTAGGGGCAAAACTGAGGACAAATTCCATGAAAATATGATATTACCTATATAAGAACATGAATGTAATAAAAGTTTCAGAAGCCAGTGAAAGATGTGAGAAGTGTTGGGCTGGGTGGTTTGATTATACACCTATTTTCCTTCCTAGGATATAATAGTTCCCTTAATACCTACCGCCCTGGTTTCATCTCTGCTGCAGTGAAAAAAACATCCAATAAAAAGCATTGTAGGGGAAATAGGGTTTATTTTAGCTCCCAATCCCAAGTTACAGTCCATAACATGGTCACATAAACCCCACGGTTAAGAACAGAGAGGAATGAATCCATTCACGTTTAAGGATCAGCTAGCTTTCTCCACTCCTATACAGTCTAGGACTTAAGCCCATGGAATGGTAACAGCCAAATTTAGGCTTGATCTTCCTATATAAATTAACACAATTATGACACAAAATCTCCCACAGGCCAATCTCATCTAGACAGTCCCTTATTGAAACTCTCTCCCCGAATGATACTACCTGTTGTGAAGTTGACACAGGGAACTGTCACAGAGACTAAAAATACTGAGCTAAACATATGTATATCCTGAAAGTGGGATTCATGAGATCCTTAAAGATATCAGTTAGGTTAAATATGAAATTATTTGCATTTATGACTTTAAGAAAATAGACACTCTCAGAGAATAGTGATAAGTAGTGGTATTTCTCTCAGGTGACGGCTCAGCTATTAGGAACTCTTACTGCCCATGCAGAAGACCAGTGGTTCATAACGATCTGTAACTAGCTTCAGGGGATCCAATACCCTCTTCTAGCCCCTGCTCCCACACACATGTATATCCATGTACATAGATTTCAAAGTGGTGGTAGCCTGTATTAGTCAATATTCAGGGCCACGGTCTCTCTTCCTGCAGCGATAGTTCCTTTGTCGAGTCAAATCATGCTCATTTTTGTCACTTTCACTATTTGGCAGAGCTTTCCTCCTCATTTGGTATCAAGGAGTCATTAGGGATCATGGATAATTCTGATCAGATTAGATTAAAAACTTCCTGAGTTTACAGCCGAACAAGCCATTCAGCATTTCTGAGGCTCCCCCTTCTCCCCTGTAACACAGGGTTAATCACAGAGACCCTCTCACAGGGAGAAAATGACAACACTTGCAAAAATTACAGTAGTTCACCTGTTCCTGGCCCAAGGAATGTGACTTTCTTAGGTAGCAAGGCTCTAAAGCCATCCGGGGCTGTGTGAGCCCCTGTGTAATAGGAGGAGACAGACAGGAGATGATGTGTTGTTGTTGTTGTTGTTGTTTGTTTATGTTTTTTTTCAGTTGCTCCTTCTAGCTTAGTAGGGACCAAGCTCAGCCCACTACAGAGTGTGGCCTGGGATGGCAGTGGGTGGAGTCCTTATAGCAAGCTTCTCTCATGGCCACTGAGCTGCTTTTTTTTATCACCATGAAGGCAATATGTGTTTATGAAATAAAACTCAGAATGGAGAGAAAAATTGAAACCAACTTTCCCCAAAGTATCTCTCATGCAGAAGGGGCTGCTAACAGTTGGCATTTCTCCTCCAGTTTTCCCAGCACAGGGGCTTTGGCAGGTTTTAAACCCAACTGTAATTACACTGCACATAAAATTTTGCATCCTGAATTTTTCATTTAAATGTAGCAAATAAGCTGTTTTCGTGCCATTTTGTAGTGTTGGGGGCTATTATTTTTTACGGCTACACAACAAGCTTGCTTGGAAACATACAGGCAGTGAGGAAGCATGCACACATCCTGTCTTTATTTTATTTTTATTTTTTCAAAAATATTTGATAGACTAAGATCAGAAAGAAGGAGAGGAGGACCTCCCCTATCAGTGGCCTTGGGGAGGGGCATGCATGCAGAAAGGGGGGAGGGTGGGGCCAGGAGAGGAGGAGGGAGGGACTTATGGGGGGATACAAAATGAATAAAGTGTAATTAATAAAAGTTAAATAAAAAATTTAAAAAAAATATTTGATATTATAATATAATTATACCTTTGCTCCATTTCCTCCCTCTAAACCCTTCCATATATCTCTCTCCCTCTTCTTCAAATTCATGGCTTCTTCTCTCACTGAGTCTTATAATATACATTGCCAGGGAGCCCCTTGGACAGCCTTCCCACCCTAGGAAGATCTCTCAGCTTGCCGGGTAGCTAAGGGTAATCTGGAATCCAAAAGTCTTCTTGGAAAGAGGGAAGAAAGAAGGAAGTAAATAAAAGAAATAAATAAGAGAAAGCAAGGCTCACGTAAGAGCTGGGGGACACACAGGGTAGGGTAGGAAGGTAAAGAAGAAAACAGGAAAAGATGAAAGAGAAAAAGAAAACGATGAAAAAGTGAAAAAGAGAAGAGAATAGGAAGAGAAAAAAAAGAATGAGAAGGAATAGGAAGAAAGGTAGTGATGAAGAGGCAAAAGGGTACACACTTTCAGATAAAATATGGTCCCCAACAGCACAAATGGAAACTTTCTAAAGAAGATGGGCCCCTGGAGCTCTTGTCTCATGGGCTGCTTGCAGAGTTTCTTGATCTATGCATTGGTTTTCTTCATCATTCATATTTAATGTTACGAACATTGGGATTTTCAATATTTATTATTGTGATCATATTTATGACATACTTTTAAAATTTTCTCTGTCTTTCTCTGCCGTGTGTGTGTGTGTGTGTGTGTGTGTGTGTGTGTGTGTGTATGTGTGTGTGTGATGAGTTCAGGAACCAGTAGAGGTCAGAAGAGGGTATCAGAGCCCCTAAGGCTGAATGTGGGTGCTGGGAACTGCAAGAACAGGAAGTAGTCTTAAGGATTGAGCCATCTCTCCAGCTTCACTCTTTCTAAAGACTCCTTATTACTCCACTAAACAGACAAAGCCTTTGGCCAAATCCTTGGGTTTCTTAAGACAGTGCTCAATACAAGATATCCCTTGGGTCTTTCCTCCAGGGATTTTGTTTTTTCCTATTTCATTTGGTGTCCTTGCTTAGGATCAACTGTCTCTTTCCAGTGTTGTGCTTCTGTGGCCATAATCGAATTTCAAGTTATGTGGTCCATTAGACGCATGCTGGCACTTTTACAGCTCATGATGGGGAGTTGGGCCCCTCTTCCCTCCTGTTTGGGGAGGAAGCATGCTTTTTGGAAGGTCTGAAAGCCTCTTATCCAGCTGCCAGTTGATCAGGACTGCTGAGATGAGGCCCTGAGCTTGGCACTCCCCCAGTCTGCCCTGGGGACCATCTGTATTTTGTGAGCCTGGGACCTGCCATTGCCCACAGGACGGCTGTGAACATCAGAGGCCCTGGCAGCCTGTAAAGGCTGGAGCTGGATGTGAACAGCTTGCCTGAAAGCAGGCTCATTCCATGATTGCAGGAAGCCAAGAGCTGTACCAGAAAGCCTTGGCAGGAAGGCCTTCCCAATCAATGGGGTTACAAAGCCCTCTCTCTGTAGTCAGGCCCCTCTTCTCCTTTCTCGTGGATGGAACAGGGTACTTTTTCTGCTTTGCAGGAGGCTTAGAGAATCTGGAAGTGAAATCTCTCTTCCCACGGAGACTCCCTGTGACTGGAGTTAGCAAGAGGCTCTTTAGACTAAGCAGCCTCACCCATAAAATAGGGATGAGAACTCCTGTCCAGCTCACATTGCAGATTTGTTAGGAAGTAGTAGGGGTTAAAGCAGAGAACAAGATCTCCTTCCTGGTTGCTGGTGGGCACACAGTATTGGCTGAAAGGACATTGGTTAGGGATCAGGGGCTCCAGGTCCACAGAACACCTGTGCTACCTACAGTTTCCAATGTCTGTCTATGCCTTCTGTAAACTGTGCTAACAAAGCCTGCTTGCACAGATGCTTTGCAAGAACTAGTCATTGAAATGCTTTAAGTAAGGCATTCTGGTGCTGAGGGAAGTTCTGCTGGGCCACCAGTCTCGGAGAGAGGCCCACAGCGGTGCTCTAGACTGGAGACTTGTATCTTGGCCACATTCATATTATTTATGGGATACTGTAAATGGGGCAAGCCTCTAAGATACAGTAGGGTTGAATAAGAATATGAGTCGAGTTCTCAAGATGCAAATGCTACCTACCCTAGAGGAAGAGACACCTTGTGTGCTTTCTCTGCCATCCTATGTGAAAACACAGGGAGACTGCAGCCATCTACAAGTCATGGGGGGAGGGGTCATCAGGGCCCTGTCATATTGGCACCCTGATCTCAGGCTTGCAGCCCCCAAAACTGTGAAAACATAACTTCATCTGGAGCGTTCCACTTACGGAAGCCTAAGTGGTCTTAGAAACTCAGTGTTAGGCCCAGGTAAGAGTCTTTACTTGCCCTGGAGGGCGGCTTGATTGTATCCTTCCCATGACCAGCAATCACCCAACACTGAGGACTTGCCAGAGAGGTGATGCACTTGCTTCTACACAAAAGTTAAAGTGATATTTCAAACTCAATGATCAAGTTTAATGAAGCATTAAAAACAATAACCCAGAGGCTGGAGAGATGGCTCCACAGATAAGAATATGGACATGCCTTTGCAGAGGACCAGAGTTCAAGTCCCCAAGTCTCACTTAAAGCAGCTTATAACTCTTGTAACTCCAGCTCCAGGGCATCTGGTACCCACTTCTGTTTCCCAACGGTCCCTGGATTCACAAGCACAAACTTTCACACAAACTCCACACACATATGCATAAATAAATAACACAATATTTTAAAAACTCTAATGTAAAATAAAACCAGAAATCTAATAAAATACCAGAATTTTAAATAAAGATGTGATCAGTCAGAGTGTTACAAAGCCACACAAGAAACAAGGGGGTAAAGTTAGTAATAATTTTATCATCAAGAAAAATGATATTTTTGTTTCTTGTGAATTTTTGACTTTGTAAATGTTACATTAAAATGCTATGTATGTTGATTGCCACATTTGGAGCCATCTGAACTTTAGCTGAGACAATGCCCCAGCCATCACTCACATGGCTTTATGTAATGAAGCCGTCCTGTGACTGCCCCCTCATTCACAATGAAGATGTGCTATCTACAGCCTCATTTCCCTGGGCTCTGTCCTGTTCCTCTGTGTTGAATATTAATTATGAACAAGGACCCTTTCTCCCTTACAAACAACCAAACAAACAAAATAGTGACACAAAAAAAAAAAAATCCCAAGCCAAAAGACTGAATCTCTCTTTTGGTAAAATGCTATTTTTTTTCTTCCAATCAGTACTTATTAAATGAGCAGTGGTTGTGTGTCAGGTTGGTACTTAGAACCAGCAGATGAAGAGCCACCAGCCCTGTTCTAAAGAGCTCACAGCCTGCTGAGGAAGCTGGGTAATGATGGTGCCCAGAAAAGGGTGCTCCATAGCAGGGTGGGTGAGGGCAGGAGAGAGCACTTCATCCTGTCGTCAGCATCAGGGAAGTCTGCAGGTGAAGGGCTGCTTTGGCACTCAACAACTCTCACTGCTTTCTTCTGGGTTTACTTCCCACCGTATCACTGCAGAGGAATCAGAAAAATCTACTCCTACAAGCTACGATGACTTCTTTCTAGTTCTCATCTGTATCTGTGTCTGTGATGGGCCTGCTTGGACACTCCCAGAGAAGACTTCAGAACATATAACATGAAACTTCCTACCACTGCCTGCCCTGTGCTCTGGAGCTCCTGTTTCATGAGACTGGGGGAAAGAGAAGAAAAGACAAAGAAAAGAAAAATTAGCATTTCCACTAAAATAATATTATGTCTTAAAATAGTTTCTTTTTATAATAAAGAGTCAATCAATTCAGGGTTCAAGCTCCCCAATCTCTCTCCTTTCAAGGTGGCTCCCATAACTGTGGGGGCCTAGCTGAGCCAGGTGCAGGAGTTAGGCTGGCCTCCCAGGAGAGGTCAAATGTCTTCCATGGTCACTGGGATCCCCTCTCTGTGTCCACTAAGCTGTGTGTGAGTCGATCTGGTCTGGGTGGGTAGATGGCCCTTCTCCAGCGGCCAGTTCTCTCCCTGTCCAGGAAGAGTCAGCAGGTACTTTAACCTTGACATCAAGGAACAACCCTGTCACCAGCTAACTTTATGGTGGGAAAAGCACTCCAGAGGGTAAACAAAGATTAGATTTGCAGGGCATACATGAGACAGAAGGGATTTGAGCTTCCTCAAGATGTGATGGGAGCCCTTGAAAGTTTTAAGTAGGTCAGGAAGGTGCAGACCTCATCATGAAAGGCTCATGTTTGTTGCTTTGTGAGGATGTATTTGAGAGTGGGAGTACGGGCAACATGGCTAAGGCAGGAAGCTAAGCCCAGACTAGGCCCAACGCAATGGATGGCTGGGCTGAGGTTGTTGTCATAGAGATTAGAGGTCTGTGTTGGAGTGTAGCCCTGCAGGACTGGCAGACTTGCTGATGACGGGTGTAGGGGAAGTCCGAGTGAGGTGTAAGAGAAGAGAAGGCAGAGAGGGCATCGTGCCACCACTGAGATGAGGGGACAAAGGCTGGAAAAAGCTTTGGGCTGAGGTGGAACCCAGAGTTCTGTTTGGATGTAAGCTTGGATGGTCCTAAGAGTTCTCGAAGGATGTAATGAGCAAGGCTTCAGCAGTGTGATCTCAGAGAAGAGTTGTGGGTATCACTGGTACAAGGCCAACACTTACACCCATGAGGATGAAGGCAGTACTGGTTCTGGGGACAGTTAGCTGGAGGCTAAAAATGGTCTAGTAGAGGTTCCCTCTTTGTTTAGAGTTTGGGCAGACATGGGAGTGGAGGGATGCAGGAAGGCAGGACACTCGGAATCAAGATGAGTGTGGGTTGAAGGGGATGTGTTCTGAAGATGGCCAAAGGATGCTGTTCTGAGGGGCACACCCTGCTCTCTCTCATTCCCCTGGACAGAGTTCCTCTCAGTGGTCCCACCACTTCCAACCATGGTTTTAGCAGATCTGTCCCTCACCCCACTGCAGGAGTAACCCCCTGTTATCCTTGAATCTCTTTCAGAGGTGGTCCGGAGTCTGGCCGAATCAATCCAAAGAACCATTGCCAGTGTGAATGTGGAGACTAGGGGCAGAGTTCGAGAAGATTCCATGCAGGTTATAATGGGCCACGCCTAGGTTTCTCAGAGCAGCATGCACTGTGGACAGAGGTAGGATACAGCAGGGGAAAGTCCTCCACTGGCAGTGTTTCTTCAGGAAAACCAGGAGAGCTCTGCCAGAATGCTGCATCAGACAGCTGTTGGCCCCATGAGAGATTTGGGTGTGGTAAGGAGACACAACGACTATTCTCTGGTGTCAAGCAAGGCCCAGGGAAATACAATTCTTCCCCAGCAACATACGATGGCCTTACCTACTGTTGTGAGAATTTCTTACCCAGAGACATAAACAATGTCTTCTTCTTCCTCCTCATAAGGTCCCAACAATGAACCAAAGCATAATCTCACCAAAGTTCAACTTGGGGAATGAATGACTTTATGGGTTTCCTTACAAAGCATGGGTGAGCAGTGACTTACAAGAGTGCAAATGACCCCAACGCAGCCACACTGGGAAGCTGATACCCAGCATGAAGCCTGCCTTCCATACAGCTGCATAGATGGACAATTTCCTTCTTAACATTCCCAGCCCATATATCTTAATAGTGCTAACGCCATCCGAGACCACAAGGCCCTGTGCAACTGAAGCAGGACTGAAAGGCACAGCACCTAAGATAGGTGTGGCCTTTGACACCTCCCACTCCCTCCTTCTATGACAGGATGCCAGCAGTCAACACTCCATATCCCAATGGGCTGCTGCAAGCAGGCACAGCTGCTCTGATGAAGAAGAAGACTGGTTTGCTCTGAAGGGTGTGTTCTGCTGTGGGTACAGTTGAGAGTCACATTGCAGGGGCAGGGCTCTGACATCCTCAAGCTGGATTCCCATGACTGCAAACGTCATTCATCTCCAAAGACAACTTCCTGCTTGGGGCGGCAAAAGGTGGCTTTCTTGGTGTGGTTGGGTGTGCAGGTAGTTTGTGGGCACTAGGACACAGACTAGAGCCACTGCTATAACCCTCCCAATGACCACCAGGCCAATCACTTGAGTTAAATACTGCCACATGAAATACACAAGGGTCTTAGGTTTGCTGTTTTCAAGGTGAAAGATTATATTGCTCCATAATCCTAAGCCACAAATCAGGGAGGAAGGAAGCTTGTCTGGTGAAACAATGTCCCCTTCCTCCATCTGCCCATTTGATTCCTTTGAAGCACGGCCTAGCAGTGTCTCCACCACAAGCTGAATCCGTGTGGAACACTTTGAGCCTGAGTAATATATGCTGATGTAAGGCTCAAATAGGAACAGAGGAGACTCGGGGCTGAAGGTGAGCAAGATATCAAATATGTCTATGTGAGATGCTCAGCGCAGGGCTCCAAACTGAAGACGGATGCTCAGATTAATGAAGGGTTCAGAGCAGGAACTGTGAAGTGGCTCCTGGTAGCAGCCTAGACATGCACTGCTCTGTCACGGTGTCCCTATGTGTTGGGCTTGTACATTTTACTTGTACTGGATTTATTATTTTTTATATAGAATATCAAAAGAGAATGCACACACACACACACACACACACACACACACACACACGGTGAGGAAAGGGAAGGAGGGACAGAGGGAGAGGGAGACTAAGACAGAGAGGGATAAGGGAAAAAACCCAAAGCATTTCCCATGACCTGCCTGTGAACCTCCATCTTATCTTTTCTCTTTGCATTGCTATGTAATCCTTCCCCAACCCCTCCACGCAAACCATGCTTCTTACTGTTCATCTTCCCCGGGTCCTCCCCTGGAAGAGCCACCTCGTTCCTTCTCCCAAGCCACACAGTCCACCCCCACACCAGCAGGCTCTGTACTGAAACAGTGCTCTCCACACTGCTAACATTCTTGGCCACCCTGCCTGGTCAGTGGTCTCACTCTCTGAAAGGGAACACCTTGAGCTTGTCTAGCCCTGAGATAGCTTCTCCCCAGTGAGCACTGGATCTGGGAGAGCAGCACTTCCGACCTTCAGTGAGGGAAGCCAGCTCAGTGGGAGCCTGTTTAATGTAGTCTGCACACATGGCCCACCTCCACTTGGAGTGACCAGCACAGAGTAATTATTCATTCGGCCCCCCTCTCTCCTTCCCAGGGCTCAGGGATTATTCTGGAAAAGGAGGTGAAGAAATGTTAAGAGGCAGAGGTTGCAGAAGCATGCTTACGCACACACACATCCACCACACAACACAACACACACACAGAGGGGAGAGAGGGAGAGAGAGGGAGAGAGAGGGAGAGAGAGAGAGAGAAAGAGAGAGAGAGAACAGTGTTCTCCAGTCACAACAGGGTCGTTGCACACAGGAATTTACAGCAGCTGTGGTTGCCTGGAGGAGACCTTCACAAGATCAAGGCTGTCACAGCCCCAGGATGGGTCATTGGAAGGGCTTCATGAAGCTCCTCCACTAGCTAAGGGGCGATTAGCAGTTGGTGCTGCTGAGAGAAGGAATCTCAACTCTCTTCTGGAATGTGGCCCCTGGGAGGTTGCCCATGCTCCCGTGGTACCAATCAAACCCAACGGCTTTAAAAAAAGAGTCCATGAGGTTGGAAAAGGACACGGTCAGACAGCTCTGCCCTAAGTTACAGGGGGCGTGGATTTTATCAAAACATATTGTTTATGTGTTTAAATTACCAAACAATAAATAAAATATATTTGAACACGTAAAGGTTGTTTGGTTAATTGAAAACCCAAGACAGTTATGGTTACCACGGTATCATACTTTAAAAATGTATTTGTATTCATTCATTCATTCATTCATTCATAAATTCATCAATTTATTTCTGTAATAGAAATGCTTTTTAAAGCCCCTCTCCCCCACTACACAGCTCACAAAACAAAACAAAACAAACAAAACAAAACAAAACCAGAAATTCACTGACTGGGCAACCACTTCCCAAAGCTGAGCAATGAAACTCAAGGTGTCTGGTGCCTGAACTAGTTTTTCTGTTGAGACACTGGGCATAAATTCTGTAGGGGGATATTTCTCAGATGGTGGAGAAGAATGACTGAAAACTCATTACCTAATATTAAGGGATCACATGGGGTTCCTATTTCATGGGAGAGAGCCAACCCCTGACACCACTAAGGATACTCTGCTATGTTTACAGACAGGAGCCTAACTTAATAGCTCTCTGAGAGGCAACCCCCATTCCAAGCAGCTGATCAAATTAGATCCTTCCTTCCTTCTTCCCTTCCTACCTTCTTGCCTTCCTTCCTTCCTTCCTTCCTTCCTTCCTTCCTTCCTTCCTTCCTTCTTCCCTTCCTTCCTTCTTTCCTTCCTTCCTTCCTTCTTCCCTTCCTTCCTTCTTCCCTTCCTTCCTTCCTTCTTCCCTTCCTTCCTTCTTCCCTTCCTTCCTTCCTTCCTTCCTTCCTTCCTTCCTTCCTTCCTTCCTTCCTCCTTCCCTCCCTCCCTCCCTTCCTTCCCAAGGGTAACGGATGTTTTACTGTTTCTACTCCCACATATAATTTTCATATTATTAGACATATAATTACCGTGTTATGACACACATATGTCTTAAACAACATATAATTACGTTTCACATTTTTCTAAATTCATATACATAGCATATCACACATTTTAAAGAGAATTTTTGAGATTTATTCATGTTGACACATGGATAATTATAGTTCATTATTTTTAGGTGATATAAAGTGTTCAAGACTAGCCATATTGGTGAGCTCTGGGTTTGACTGAGAAATGCTGCCTCAGTAAATTGAAAAAGCAATCGCGCCTGATTCTAACGTCAATCATGCGTGCTCATGCACACGTGTGCTCTCACATGCAAATGCTCTTACCACATTCAGGTTTAATAAACGAAAAATAAATAAAAATACAGAAGACACAAAGTTGGGAGGGAGATGTGTTTGGGTGTCCTAGAGGGAGTCTGAGGTGGGGAATGAATGATGAAGATGCATTGCACACACGTATGAAGGTTTGAAAGAAAAAAAAATGCAAACAGCACACACACACGCTGAAAAAAAGTAAGGTTAGTTTTAAGTTTTAGTTACCACAAATAATAACTATGATGGTCCTTTTAAATATCCTTCACATAGCAAGTGTGAAATTCCCTCTGGGCTACTGAGCAGTTGTCTGGCTGATCTGTAAATTATAAGCAACTTCCTGTGCATGGGTCTTGCTAAATATTTAATAGCAAACTGGTGAAAACTTATATGCTTCTGCAGAATGTGGACTTTATATTTATATCCATACCTATACACACTAATATTTTTAAGACTTTAAACTTTTGGTTAAGGAAACGATTGTGAAGCGATATCCTGTTGTTTTAATTTGCAAATCCCTGGTAAACGGTGTGGATTAAACTTTTGCATCTTTTTTTCTTTTTTTTCTCACTTGTTTTAAATTGTGTATTAAATTTCCCACTTTCTTAAATTATGTCTCATCTATAGCTCATCTTACCCATAGCATTTTAAGTCTCAATGTGTTTTACTTACAAGATTATATATTCTTATCTCTTCTTTGTCTTTGGACATTAAAAATACTACCATTTCATTTTTCATTTTTGCCTGTGTGTCTGTGTTTGTGGTGTGTGCCTGTGTGTATGCATATTTACATGCGTGTGACTTGCTTGTCTGTGTGCAGATCTGTGTGCATGTGGTGGCCACAGTGCAGTTCTGTATACTCCTTAGTTGCTCTACATTTTATTTTTCATAAAACAGGGTCTCTCTCTGAACTGAGAGCTCACCAATCCAGCCAGCCCTCGGGATCCGCCTGCCTTTACCCCTCTAACACTGATGCAGCCTTTTGCCACCAGGCCCACCATATTACATGGAATCTGAATCAGGCCTACATAGCAAGCATTCACCTACAGAGCCATCTCCGCAGCCCCAAACATCTCCTTTTTTCAAAGACCTGGCAGATTTTCTGACTGTTTCTTCTATTGCTTTGATGGATTTGGAATGTAGGTATGCAGGTTTAGCATGAATGGCAGACATCTGGTTCTAAATGTGTCTTCCCTTCTCTCGCTGTATGCATATCCTCTTTCCTCTAGAGACTGCCAGTGGCCTCTTCTTAGATTCCTAGGTTAGGTCTCACAAGGGCATCTAGGGATCCTTTACCAAGGTGATATGTGATCCTCGCAGACCCATCTTGAGACTAGGGAAGGGCTTGGGTGAGCTTCTGTTGGTGAGCAGCAGCATGCCCAGGAAGGGTACAGTAGGTCATAGGGTAGACCTATTTTTAGCATTTTAAGGAGCCTCTGTGCTGATGTTCGTGGCCTCCGGGATAATTTACATTCCCACAGAGTTCATAATGGCTCCTTTTAGTATGCATCCTCACCAATATTTGTTACTAAGAAGGATTTCTAAAGGTTTGCTTTAGACTCCCCAGATTTTATCTTTATCTTTGACTGGCTCGTGAAAGCTGACCTTCTTGTTGCTGGGTCATATCATCTGTCCGTTGGTGCTTAGAGATCCTCCCATGTTCCTAAGTGGAGATCTGTTCTGAGCTTCTCACTCTAAAGATGAGCCTTGAGACCAGAGGGCCATCCTTTCCCCATGGATTCCCCTTCTCAGTAGGAAGACTGATCTTCTGTCTCCTGTCCTGGATCCACCCAGGGGTTCTGCAGTGTCCATCTTCCCTACAGTCTCCTGGACATGGCTCTTTTTCCCCTGGCTATCAGTTATTCTGAACTCATCTCCCTTATAATCAGAAATCTATCAAAATCGCCACTAGAGATTTTGGGCTCAGAGAGATGCTCAGGGTTAGGCACACTCACTACTCTCGCAGAGGGCCTTGTGCAGTTCCCAGCACCCATGTGGCAGCTCGCAGCCAGTTCCAGGGGATCTGACACTTCTGACTTGCACGGGTACCAGGCACACACACGTGCAGCCCCATGTAGGCAAGAACTCACAGGCGTAAGCCCAAGCCCTACATCTAAGGCTTCGAGAACATCCCAGGAAAGGGGATAGAAAGATTGTTAAGAGCCAGAGGACCAGGGCGTGTGCTGGGAGACAGTGGAAACTACTTCACCTCCTCGGTTCTGATTTCTCTGGGAGAATCTCTGTCGTAGACTAAGCGGGCTGAATTAATTCTGCCTGCTGCATGCCTTCCTCACTTTGTTTGTCTTAAAGCTCCAAGTCTAAAATTATTTATAGCCTCATAACTGTCCAATATCCACTTCTAAATCTGTATGGTTAAGATCGCAACTGGAAGCAAGGGAAGCTGTTATACTGTCATTTAATTAATAAAAGCAGAATTCTCAGTTTTTCTGCCATATGTTTTTTTTTTTTTTTTTTATTTTTTGTTCAGCTGCAATGAAGGTGCTATCTTCGGAGCTGCTTTTAAACTTTAATAAGCTTCCTTTCAGTAAAGTGTGGATAATGTTGTAAAAGAGTACCTAAAACATATTTTCAAAAGAAAAACACAATCCTGAACCATAAAAAAAAAAATGACTCAAAGAAAGGGTAGGGGTGGAAAGCTATGATGCCATGTTCCTGTAACATTGGCTTTGCAGGGGGGTGAGGAGAAGGAGAAGAAGAAAAAGGTGACAGCATTGTGATTTCTGGGAGGAGTGTGGGAGGAGAAAGATAAATAAATAAACAGGGTGAAAACTAGATATATAAAGAGACAGGGCGCCCAATATTTCTAAACCTCCAATACGAAAATCTCCCACTCACTCTTGCCTCCTAATGGTTTTATGCCTCCCTCCAGAATCTTGCAGGTGACCAAGTGCTCAGAGCTCACACCCTAGCAGCAAGTCTTAGGGAGACAACTGAGTCCTGCCACCTTCAGTGGCCTGTACTGCTCTAGCCCCTTGTCTGTCTCACCTCTCATGCCTACTGCCTGCTACTTTTAGTGACACCGTAACATAATTTCAGAGAAAAGGGAAACCTCCCACTCCACCTTTCTTCCTTCTGGACAAGCTAGCCTACTCAGACAGACAGGCAGACAGTTGTATTGGCCAACTGCTCCTGCACGTGGACCTGCCCCGGAGTACGGCTTACTCAGTGCCGTTCCATTGAAGAAAACTTTTTTTTTTCCCTCTCCCAGCAGGAATCAGTTGCAAGTTGTTTCTTGGTTAGGGTGACGCTTTGCATCCTCTGCCCCTTTTCAGTGCTGAGACTTTGTTTGGTTTGAATTTATGCAAGTCCTGTACACGCTGTCACCGTCTCTGTGAATGCATACGTTTATCAACCCTATTGTATCTACTGTTTCCTTAGAGTCATCCACTATCTCTGCTCTTACAGTCTTAGGGAGGTGGGAGGATCTGAGAGGAGTGGAGGGTGAGGAAAAATGTGGTGAAATACATTGTATGAAAAAAATTTAAATAAATTCTCTAAAATGAAGGAAACCAGTTCCTTAAGAGTTTTAGGAAGGATGAAGACTTCCAGTCAAGTATGACTAAACATTTATTTTATTTCTCTCTCAAGCAAATATAAAGGAATGAAATATGTGTATGCCAACAGTGAACCAGAGATCTTACCAGAGCATTTTAGATGGTGGAAGACTAGTGAGCAGAAAATCCTTGGAACATTTGTCCTAGAGAGTCCTGAGAAAAGCAGTTGAGTTATGCTTTAGCCTCAGGAGAAAGATTCCAGGAACTAGAGACTCAGGCTCCATCATGTAGGCAGCAGAAGTGCTGAGAACAAGCGATGCCGGAAACTCAGTCTGAGGCTGTTCTCAGCCTAAACGCTGCTGGTGTCTGGGGATGGATATTCCTTTCTTTTGATTGCAGTCTATTGTATAAGAAGCCGAAGTTTCTACTCACTAGACACCAAAGAGGTCTCCAGACATCCCCAACACCCTCACAAAGGCACAATGCCCCCCCATCACCTAGGGAGACCTCATCATCCTTTTAAGCCATGTAGCTTATTCTCTAAGCTTCCCACCCCAGTAATGAGCCAGAGGTTTAGCCTATGAATATTATGGTTTAGGCTGATACCAGGAGGTAGAAACAGAAAAGAGTATGGCTTTGGTAAAGCCTTAGTTCAAATGCCAGCTCCCCCACCCCACTGGACAGTTCCACATCAGCCTTCGGGTCACCTCCCAGGAAGGGATCAAAGGAGTTTCCCAGAGAAACTTCCCAAGACCAGATGAGATTGAAGAGCACCCCAAGGATATAGTCAGATGCTCCCCAACCTCTCTGTAGGAGGTCTCATAGTGACCAGGCCCTAAACAAACACACACATTACATAAGTTACATATACATGCACACACAGGTACACACACACATCACACAGATGATAACACACACAGGCAGAGCTTCAAGCCAGTGTTTGAATGCTTCTCTTCCAAATGCAGATTGACAGTCAATGAGTATTTGTCAGATTTCGCGATCACAACAAACAACCGGCAAATCCCAGTAGCATATGGCAGTATTTATTTCCTGCCCACTAGTCTGCAAGTTGGCTCAGGCTTCCTATTGGTTGGACTTCAGTTCTGTCGTGTTCAGCTCCAACTGAAGGACCAAAGTGGCAAAGCTGAAAGAGCCCCTCAGTACCTAATGCAATTAATTTTTTAAAACCCAGGCATGCATTGACCTGAATTTTTAGAAAGCTAGAAGGAAGAGAAAGTCCTAAAAGGCTTGAGGTTGCGGTGTGGCCGTGCGCATGGAAAATGATAGGAGCTAAAAGGCACACGAGGACTTACCAGTAGCATTAGAACAGAGAAGGTAATTGAATCGAACCTTCGAGGTGAGGAAGGGAAAGCGGGCTCGTGCTGAATTTACACCTAAGCTGCCATCCTCAGACTAGAACAACTGTTTTCAGGCGTGGAAAGCCTTTAAAGTGCCATGCCCATCGTGTCAGAGAAGCACCTGTGGATGAGCACCCTCCAAGGAGGGTGGGGAGCAAGGTTGGTCAGATGGTCTGGCAAGTAAATGCTTCCAAATCCAAGACTGACAGCCTGAGCTCAATTCCTGGGATCCACGCGGTGGAAGGAGAGAACTGGCTCCCAGGAATTGTCCTCTGACTGTCACATGTGTATGGCACCCATGTGCCACACACATACGTAGACCCTTCTATATACGAAATAAACCCATAGGTAATTTTTTTAAATAAAAGAGTAAACTGAAAAGATGATACAAAATCCAGGCGAGACAACAAGAGGATTCGCACAGTGATAGCAATGGTAACACTTGAGTGACAGCTGGTACCCACAGGGCAGATAGTCTGAGTTGAAGCAGGAAGATGGATGAGGGAGATAAACTCAGACTGTGGCTTCCAGGTGTGTGCCCCATGGTAATTTGCCACGCTCTGGGTGCATGTTCACCTTTGGTCTTCCTCGTGGGTTGTAACATCTCTGGGATCAAGGGGACGCTGACCTACCATGTCTGCCCCTCACTTAGTTGACCACCCTCTCAGTACTGTGGGCACTGTAAATGATCTCCAATTTTCATTCTAGGGAAGAGGCAACCATCATCTTGCAGGTCAGTGCTCTTGAGAGTAAACTGTGCCAAAGGTAAGCAGGGTGATTATATGCAAGGGGCCATGTGTAGATGCTGGAAGGGTAGATTGGTGGGCTTAAGCCTTCACAGCAGGCAAAAGCATGGGTGAGAAGAGAAGGAGTGGCTCTTTGCTAAAGTCCTACGCTGGGCTGGGCCCGGCGATTACAGTCCTCCAGGGAATGGTGCTGCCCACGGTGGACTGGGCCCTCACACATCAATTAACAATCAAGACAACCCTCCCCGCAGGCCCACCTGATCTAGGCAATCCCTCAGCTGAGGCTTCTCTTCTTTGTGTAAATGGGAAACCCGTCTCTCAGAAACCTTGCTCTTAAACTGGAAAGTGATGGGCAGGATTCTAGGACTTTCCTATACATTATCTTATTTAATTTAGATAATTCCCCGAAGGATAGGTAGTTAGTTACTTACATGTGACGTACATTTACATGTGAAGAAAGAAAAACATGTTATTGGAAACACATTAGTGCTTTGCTGCAATGCAAAGGAAAATGTTAAATCAGCTTTCCTGCTGACCCAAACTTTTGAAACCTGAGGCACAGCTTTCTTCTGTGGGTCCCTAAGGACTGTCACCATGATGTGGTTTCACCTTATAGGAAGACTGTGAAGGACTTACGGGGAAGTATGTATGAGGAGTTTACCCAGAGTCTACGTCATCATAACTTACTGTTGTAAGAAGACAGTAAACTGCATGGTTAGGTTTGACTGACAACTGGATTGAGCTGGTGGGTTGGGTTAGGTGTGTTTATGAGGGCTCTCTCAGAGGGGACTGAGCGAAGGCAGAAGTCTTTTGATGAGTGTGGGTGGCATTAGCTTGAAGAGAAAGCCGGCTAGCATAGGCTGGCTTCCCTTGCTCTCTTTTCTTCTTTCCCTCCATCCTTCCCTCTCTTCCCCTATCCTCCTTTTTCTTCCCTCCACTCCTTTCTCCCCCCTCTCCTTCCTGGCTACTATGGTGTGAGTGCCCTCCTTCTTCGTCTCCTCCTCACCATACCATAATGCCAAAAAAAATATTTTTAACCAAAAATAAGCCCTTTCTCTAGGAAGGTGTTTCAAGCAGGTATCTGGTTACAGCAATGAAAAAGCTGACTGACACAGTCAGATCATCAAGACTGGAGAAAAATAATGGGCAAATTTTTTTCCTGAAACTCAATTTCCTCCTTTTATCTGGCCTCTATGAACATTTGGAACAACAACCTGCTTGCTCAGTGTCCCAAAGCTGTTCATTAGTGAAGCTGGACTTCATACGCAAGGCCATCCTTCCTCAAAGCTCTGAGTCATTTCCACAGAGTCTATGGGCTCTCTTAGCTGATGGGGCGAGTGGTGCCGATACCAGGATGCAGGAAGAGGGACAGGTGGCGGGGGAAGGAGTTAATGTGATGCTTCCTCAGATAGGGAGGGAAGCGCAATCCATTAGCCGAACAGTCAGAGGGCAGCTCAGGTAGGAGAGGGGAGAAGGCAGTTGCTGCGACAGAGAAAATACTGAGCAAGCTCCAGTAAGTAGGACATTATGATTGGCAGAAACGAATTTGAGTAGGGATGGTCTCAGGAGGGACTCTTTACTCAGTCTTTAATGTAGTGTATTTTAACTCTTGGACTGATCTCAGCTGGACGTGTAGAGTTTTCCAGGTCGGGAAGTATCATTTGCCCTCTGCCACGCACAATCTCCTTTTCACACTGCTATCCATTTTTGTGTGCAGGTGTGTGTGGGCACATGGAGTTGCACATGTGTGCTCATGGCTGCAGAGGCTAGAGAACAATTTCAGGTATCTTTTTCAGTTAACATCCGCTGTGGCTTTTTGAGACAGGATCAGTCATTGGCCTGGGGAATCGATGACTAGGATAGATTGGCTAGCCAGGTGAATGAACCCCAGATATCCATCCATCTCTATCTCTTCAGTGTTGAGATTACAAGTGCACTCATGTGTCTTTTTACATGGATCTTAGGGATCCATGGTTTTGTGGCAAGCACTTGACCCTCTGAGCCATCTCTTCAGCCTTCTGTTGGCGATTTTCTGCCTTCTAGACACTAATATCTGTGAAGGCTGGAGCTTCATCTGTGTGGCTCAGGCATGCTTAGCCCAGTGGCGGTGACATAGTAGAGAAAGGAATATAGCAGAGTTGTAGGATATGGTTATGTTTTTAATAATTATACTGTAGCAATGTCCCCAAAGGCCAGAAGAACATGCTAGAATGATGGAAAAAAGACACTAAAAATTCAAAAATAATTAACCAATATTTTGGTCTAAGTCAGAATGTGTAAGCTGGAAGGAAGCTCACCAAAAAGGACACACATGCTTCATTTACTTGTTAAATGCTTGCAGTCACAATCGCCAGCCACCTACAGGATAATTACTTCTCCCCCAAACCTATGAGAAAGAGAAGATAAATTACCACGATTGAAGACACAGAATCTGTAGCAGAGACAAAGAAGCAAAAATGGAAACCAACAATCCAGACTGTGACTATGGGTAAACATTTTGTATTTGCTCACTGGGTTCCCAGAAAATGCTAATTCTGAAACAGGAGAATCTAGTCCAGCCATTCTCAACTTGTAGTTTGTAAACCATCTGGGGATTGCAAATCAGATATCCCGCAAATCAGATATTTATATTACAATTCAAAACATAGCAAAAGTACAGTTATGAAGAAGCAACAAAATAATTTTATGGTTGGGTCACCACAACATAAGAAGTCATATTAAAGGGTTGCAGCATTAGGAAGGTTGAGAGCCACTGTTCCAGACCTTCCTCAGGAAGCATGGTATGAGAAAGCCAGAATGTTGCCTCTTCCAGTGGACTTGGGGAGGACGGACACTCAGTTGCCAAGCAGCCAATACTGAGCAACCCTTACCAGCCCCATTTATGAACCATGCTGGTGCTTTTCAAATCTGAACTTAAAGGTCTAGCTCAGAGCCAGGCATGGCAGTGCAAATCTGGAACCCTAGCACTCAAAAGATGGAGGCAGGAGGATCAGGAGTTCAAGGCCAGCCTGGGCTACATAGGGAGTTCAAGGCCAGCCTGAGCTATAGGGAGTTGGAGGCTAGACTGACTTACATGAGAATATGTCTCAAAACAAAAATCTATCTGTAGCAATAAAGAATTATCACTTTTAATATCTCCCCATAATAGCCAGGAAACAAATAATTCTCAAAAAACCGTATCAAATACTTTCACCATCTTTTTTAAAAGACTATTTTTAAAAAGCTATTTTTAGAACTGAAAAAAATTTACTATGAAGCGTGCTTTAAGGAAGCATTTCTTAGTGACTGTCTCAGCCACCAACACAGGAGGAACCCGGTTGCCAAAGGCTGAAATGACTTGTGGAGTGCCTATCCAGCCTCCCATCGGATGTTATAGTCAGAAAAGAGGCCGAGTGAGAGAGGAGGGCAAGTCTGGAGTCTCCAGTAGAAAACATGTTTCTGGAAACCCAGTGAGGAGAAGGAAACAGTGTCTGAGATACAGCATTACCTTCTGTGAATGACGCGGGAAGGTCTTCTGGCGAGCCCTCACTTTGTGCATTAAAGAAAGGACTGGCATGACATCATTGGCACCAGTCCTTAGTTGATGGAAAGACATGCCAGGCCTTTCAACACGAGTAACAAGAAAAAAGTCCACTTCATTTTCTGGCACCGCCAAGGAGGAAATAGAAGACAGGCAAGGTGATTTGCTCCAAGCGACTACATGGTAAGAGGGGAGCCAGGCAGGATTTGAACTCTATAGATCCGGCTTTATTTCATGGGCTTTTCTTTAAAATATAAATTGCGTGTGTGTGTGTGTGTGTGTGTGTGCAGGTATGTGTGTATGTTATGCATGGGTATGTGGGTGGGCTTGGTTGTGTGTGTATCATATGCATGTGTGTGGGGGTGCATGACATGTATGTAATATGTGTATATGTAGGGTATGCACGTACATATGTGTGTGGGCATGTGTGTGTAGGCGAGTGAGCATGCATGCGTATGCATAAGTGCATGTGTGCATGCATGTGTGTTTATTTTACTGATTTGGATAGGTGTGAGCCGGGGCAGGGGTTGGGGGTGCAGCGTGAGTGCAGAGGCCTGCGGACTCCAGAAGAGGGTGTCAGATCTCCTGGAACTGGAGCCACAGGCAGTTGTGAGCCTCCTGGTGTGTGGGAACTGAACTCAGGTCTTCTGCAGGGGCAGCACATGCATTACACAGCTGACCACCTCAGAGGCCAGACCTGGCAGGACCTTGTCCAAGCACTATCAGCCTTTGCTCAAATTCTGTAGCTGAGGTGGTCTTAGGAGGTTTCTGACAAAAATCAACATGAAGTAAACATTAATTTATCAAGAAATGTTCAGCCAAATTAGAGTCTCCTTCTTTCGATAACACATGATGGTGGTAATGATCTGTCTAGGAAAACATCCGGGATTAATTTTAAAATCTCAGAATGTCAACAAAGACTCATTCCATCATAGTCATGATTATTTAAGGTTATCATATAAATGAACAGAACCTTGTGAAATTTGCACAGTTCTTTGAAGTTACAGAGTGCTTTCATGCTCATTATCTCATCTGACTCTCAAGAGAAGACAGCTATATTCAATTAGTACCTATCTCCGCCGACAGAAGTGGGTACTGACGTTAGGAGAGGGTGTGGCTTACTCACGGTGGCTAGTGGAAGGTAGAGCTACAGCTAATCCAGATCTCCTGGATCCTGATTTCGAGCTTTTTCTAGGGGCTGAGGAGATGGCCCAGTTGGTAAAGCACTCATCTCAAAAGGTCCCAAATTCAATACCCCAGGGGTTACGTTAAAAACCAAAAGTCAGTATCAGTCTCAGAAAAGACTCCTTTGTCCAGAATTTTTGGGTTCTGTTGCTCTCCTTGTGGAACTCCTGTCCTTTCCAGGTCTTACTATCTCCCCCTTCTTTCATAAGATTCCTTGAACCCCGCCCAAAGTTTGGCTATAAGTCTCAGCATCTGCTCTGATACCCTTCAGGGTAGAGCCTTTCAGAGGCCCTCTGTGGTAGGCTCCTGTCCTGTTCCCTGTTTCCCCCTCTTCTCATGTCCATCCTCTTTGCCTTTCTGAATGGGGATTGAGCATCTTAGCTAGAGTCCTCATTCTTGATTAGTTTCTTTAGGTGTACAGATTTTAGTATGTTTGTCCTATATCCAAGGACCATTCCATGGAGATAGCCTAGATCTCCTGCACAGATGTAGCCCATGGCAGTTCATCGTCCAAGTGGGTTCCATAGTAATGGGAATAGGGACTGTCTCTGACATGAACTGATTGGCCTGCTCTTTAATCACCTCCCCCCTGAGGGGGGAGCAGCCTTACCAGGCCACAGAAGAAGACAATGCAGCCACTCCTGATGAGACCTGATAGACTAGGATCAGAAGGAAGGGGAGGAGGACTTCCCTTATCAGTAGACTTGGGGAAGGACATGGGTGGAGAAGAGGAAGGGAGAGTAGGATTTGGAAGGGAGGAGGGAGGGAGCTACAGTGGGAATACAAAGTGAATAAACTGTAATTAATAAAAATAAAAAGAAAAGAAAACAAACAAAATGACTTAAAGAGGGTGCTAGAGAGATGGCTGTCTGCTCTTCCAAAGGATGAGGGTTCAATTCCCAGCATCCACAGAGCAGCTTACAACTGCCTGTAACTCCAATTCCAAGGAATCTGATATGTATACCAATGTACATAAAAGAAAATAAAACAAATTATTTTTTAAAATGAAAAAAAAAAAAAACAACCCAAAGTCAGAAAGTCCAGGGAATAGTAGCAACTTAATTGCTGAGACTAGCAAAGACAAGTTTACACCAGAACAAAGAATAGAACCATATAGAAGAGGATCAACCTTGACATAAGCTAATACCAATGTCTTACATGCCAATTATGGCAGCCAAGATGCCTTCAACATACAACCTATATCCTTGACTGGTCTCTGTCTCACAACTATAAAACATAGCCATTGCTCCAGAGATACTGTTTCATGGTGTCTGCTCTGCTCTTCCTCTTTAGGACACCCTGTCCATTTCCCAGAAAGCAGCCCTGTTTCCCCTACAGCCAGATTGGTAACTCCCATGTTAGGCAATCTTGCCCTCTCCACTCTGCAGACGTTAATGGGCTTTGATTGGCCACATTGTTGTGTAGCTTATGTGCACCTCATTGTCTACCACTGGACCACTCACTTAGATCAGTGCCTTTCCCACCACCGCAATGAAGGTAACAATTCATAACTCAAAGTAGTAGAATGCCTAAATACATTACAATACATTCTTTCCAATGCAGTAAGGAATGAAAGTTGAGGGGCTGTGATATAGGCCAGTGGCTATAGCACTTGCCTAGTCCTCATGAAGATCCGGGTTCTATCCCTATGCAGTTTATCCACTACATAAACTGGGTATAATAGTGCATAGCTATAATCCCAACACTGGGGATGTGGAGGCAGGAGGATAATAGTCAACGGTAAAAGTGAGTTCACGGCCAGCTGGGCAAATAGAAGTTGATTTCCAGCTCAGTGATCGACCTGGTGAATAGTGTTGATTTTCATTTGCAGGTTTTCCAGAGCTCCAGAAAGCTATTTTTCTTGTAACTGTAAATAATGGACCTCAATTTTATCTCTCTTTGCTCCTGCTTCTACAGAAGAAGACAGTGAATACAAGTCTGTCTTTCTGTCTGTCTGTCTGAGAGCAGAGATGGAGTAGTTAATTCTAATCTGAGATCCCAGGAGGCTGGAAACCATCATACCCACCCCCTCACCCCACCCCCCACCCCGGCACAGTTTATAACTGCAGTATTTGTTTGCTCCTAGACTTTAGCAGCTGTTCCACGGACCCCCACACTGTCAGCTGATTGTGGTGAAGGCTCCTAAGCAGGAAACAGTGTGCCAGGCAGAAAGCAGGCTTCAGAGAGTTTTGTTTTTGAGCGCATAAGTGAGTCAATCCCAGGAAAGGTGGCGTCACTGATCCTTCCATCATTCATGCCTATAATAAATGACTGGCAGACCCGGTGGGCAACAGAGCAAGCAGTCTCAAAAAAAAAAAAAAAAAGCTACAGAAATTGTGACACTGTGGTGACACCAATTATGATGCTGAATTTCTAAAAGTCTTTCAGGTAAAAGCCCCTGCTTGAGCTCTGTGGTAGAGGAAATCAAGATTCAGAAAGTTATGTCATTACCCCTCCCGTGATTAATTCTTGTACACACATAGCTTAAGGGGAAATGTAATTCTGGCTGAGGAAGCAGTACTGACAAAGCTGTGGTTATCTGGGAGTATTGAGGCTACCCAGAGATCAAGGCTAAGCAGGACAGAAGAGGAGAGAGATGGAGGTAGGCTGAGATCCTCGGAGCTCAGAACTAGAGCTCTCCTGGATCTGCACTAACCCCAGGGTGTCCCTTGCAAGAGAATTTTATAAATAAGTTCTAGATAATGCCATATTTATCAGCTCAGCTCAAGGCAGGAGTACAGAGAAGTTTAAACCTCTAGTCAGCTGGGTTCCAATTAATGGAATATTTCAAAAAAAAAGGAAAAGAGAGAAATGTCCTAGGACTGGAGAGATGCTCAGTGGATGAGAGCACTTGCTGTGCGAGTATGAGGACCTGAATCTGAATCCCACTGTCCACATTAAAAAGAAAAAAAGCTGGGCATTGCCACATATGGACACAACCCGGGCATGGCAGGACATAGCCACATGTGGCATGGCTGAGCTGAGTGGTTTCAAAGGGCTCACTGGCCAGACCACCTAGAGAAAACAGTAAGTTTCAATTCAGTAAGGAACCCTGTCTCAAGGGAATAGGGTAGAGACTGATATAGAAGGGAACTCAACATCCTAGTCTGTCCTACACACACACACACACACACACACACACACACACACACACACACTACTCAGAGAAAAGAAAATGCCACAACTCAATACTCAGGTCCACTCTGAAATGAATTTATATTTGCATAATATTTTCAGATATCATAGAGGACCTCCTTACACCCTTCACAGAGTTTGATAATGTAAATACACAAGAATGAAAGCTCAGAACTTAACATTAGTGGGATACTATTGGCTAACCCTTATTTCAGAATTCAGTGCAGGACTCCACACAGTCCTGAGCTGCCGCCATGCCTTTCCAGCCTCCCTTGGGGTTCTTGCCTTCCAGGACTGTGTTGCTTTTACAAAGGCTTGACCAGTTACTTCATCACTCACTTTGAGCTTCTTGGGTGTTTGATCATTATACTGAGGCTATGCTTTTGACAAGATGTGCTCCAACTTTCTCTCTGGGCAAGGTACCAATATGCTTTGTGTCAGGGTTGATGTGATGTCAACTCACCTTAATCCATTTGCGAGGACAATGACTACCAGATTGTGCCACTGTACAATTCTGGTTCCTCTATTTGCTATGAATACATACATACATACATACATACATACATACATACATACATACATACATAC
>NW_026585691.1:5757852-5777129 GCF_907164565.1 Psammomys obesus | reverse complement strand
TACATACATACATACATACATACATACATACATACATACATACATACGAGAGCTACTTCAGTGCTAGTATCCTGCTTTTCCTTAATCTTACTGCTTTTAGCATCCCTCTGTGGATCTTGCCTTCATTCATTCATTCATTCATTCATTCATTCATTTGTTTATTGTGTGCACACACAAGAATGTCCACATGGCAGGGCACAGGTGTGGAGGTCAGAGGATAATTTACAGGAGTCGGTTCACTCCTACCACTATGTGAGTTCCAGGGATTGAACTCATGTCATTGGGGCTTGGCCACAAGTGCCTTTAGCCACTGAGCCATCTCACCAGCTCACAATATTGTTCACTGTGGTCTTCTCATGATGGCTTGCATTTTTAATACTCCCTGTCTAGTGATTAACTGGATGTCCATAAGGAAAAGTATGTTCCTAACCATGGACACTTTTTCTCAAACTTTTTATCAGTGTGGACTTATGTTTAATTTATTCTATGAATCAGCCCACACGTGGGACAGTATTAAAGGTATGCAAAACTAAAATATTATAGGCAGGAGAGACAGCTTGCTCTTGTAGTTAGGAGTGCTTGCTAATTTTCCAGAGGACTGGAGTTCAGTTCTCAGCTTACATGTGGGCAAATATTTCACACACATAAAGTAAAAAATAAATACACCTTTAAAAAAAGACGCCTGGCCACGTACATATCTTATTTTTTTTAAAGCACATATCCTTAAAAGTCTCACAACGAGGATGACATTTATCAGGGACACTGCTGTTTTGCAAGCACCCTGATAGAGACTTAGAAAAGAAAGCCAAGTTTAAACATTTGTATCAATGAAAACTGTTTATAACTCAGAAGATGGTGCCCTGCGTGAGCTTCCCAACGCATTTATCACTTCCCTCCAGAGCCGGGTGGGAAGAGACGACCTCTGCTTGCCAGCGGAAGGCTGAGGAAAACGATGAAGAACATGTCAGAAACACTATGAATCTTCTGCAGGCAGTTATAATAGTGAAAATGATCTTGATTCTTTTCTCCACCCCCATTCATAAATCTCCATCGGCACTTAAAGATAACGCTGTCAATCCATTGTCGTCTTCCCACAGGCGGTACCATTATGTCAGCTTCCCTTGGAGCTCAAAAGTGTCACCCAAAATGGAAAGCTTTTCCTGCAAGGTAGTTGCTGATAAGATGCTAATGAAAGAAGTGGAGAGAGGCAGGCAGAGTAAGAAAGGGGACAGTGTCTCCCCTTCACTGAAGGTTGATGGGCAAATCTTTTAAGGTTTCTGTGATCTACTCTCTTCTTTCAAATAAAAATAATGATGAGTATTAGGGGCTGTTCTTGCAGAGGACCAGGATTCAGTTCCCAGCACCCATATAGTGGCTCACAACCATCCGATCCCAGTTTGGGGAGATCGGCCACCCTCTCCTGTTGTCTCCGGGTACTGTATGCATGTGGCAAACACACATACACATAAAATATAACAATAAATAATAAAAAAATAAAATAATACTATTAGCTTCTCCTAACTCATGGGAGAAACATGAAGAGAAAAATCAAAACAGTGGATATAAAATACACTTTGAAAAGGTAAAATCACCGTGGTAATACAAGATATTCATAGTCATGTCACTGTGATTTTTGTCGTAGAAAATGTTCAGAAGAGGAATCTCCAAGTAGTTAGCAGTAAATGTGCAGCTTGGAAAAGATATTATGTGGGCGACATCAGACTGGGAAGAGAGCTCACACTTGCATTGGCAAAGCTGAAATTTGACACAAGCTCAGTACTCTACAGTGCCAAGCTGATAGCACGTGCTCACTAAATATTTATTGACTGAGCATTTGCTTTTAGTGCACTGTGGAATATTTGTTTCCAACTCTTCTTCACTATGGCAGTAGCTTAAGATAGGAAGCGTGACTTATTTATTTGACATTTTCTGTACCAACTTTAGTGCTTGCCACAGGCCTGGTGTTCAAATTATTTCTTAAAAGAATGAAAAGAAAATGAATGGACGAAATACCATGAAAATGGTGTTTCCATTAGCATGGGGAAATAACTGGATGGGTAGAGCAGTTACTTGAAAAGTGAACAAAAAGAAGCAAGTTCTCAGGCTAGGTAACCTGACTTCAAAATGACTTCTGACACTGCAGTAATTAAGACAAGTAAGTGGCCGAATGGAACTGAGCACAGGAGCTAGGGAGAAACTGACTACTCCTTAACACAGGACAAAAACAGGAAGGAAAATGCTTTCAAAACTGGGGATACCAGTGGGGTCTGGTGGCACAGGTAATTATAGCTAAGAGACTGAGGTAAGAGGATCACAAGTTTAAGGCCTGTTGGCTATAGAATGAGTTCCAAACAGCCTGGGTAGCTGAGTGAGACTGGGTCTTAAATGCTTTTAAAGGGAGAGACTCACTTGGTAGTCACAGGAAATGAGATCCTCAGTTACTACCTCACAGGATACAGACAAGTTAAATTGAGATGAAATATAGATCACGACATGGTGCTAAAGCTATAAAACTTCTAGAATTAAACATAGAAGAATAATCCTTTGAGGTGGGCAAAGATTTTATTAAAAGGTCGGAGGAAGTGTTAAACATAAAAAAGAAAAGAATGAACTGGCCTCAATTCAAGTTTTCTTTCCATTGCTAAAAACACCATTATAATCATAAGCATCTTAGGGTGGAAAGGGTTTAGTTGACTTATGTGTGCAGGTCACTGTCCATCACTGAGAGAAGTGAAGGCAGGCACCTGAAGCAGAAATCATAGAGGGATGCTGCCTGCCAGTGCATGCCTAGGATCATGCTTAGCTAACTTTCTGATATAAGACCACCTACCTAGAGAATTATACCACCCACAATGGGCTGGCCTTTCTTACATCAATTAATAATCAAGACAACCCCTCATAGACATGCCCAAAAACCAGCTTGATAAACAGTTCTTGAACTGAAACTCTTTCTTCAGTTGATTCTAGGCTGTATCAACTTGACAGCTAAAATATTAGCTCTGTAGGGAAAGTAGAGATAGAAAGAGCTGGAGGGGACTGGAGTGTCATAAGGAGAGCAACAGAACCAAAAAATTTTGGGCCCAGGGGTCTTTTCTGAGACAGATACCAAGGACCATTCATGGAGATGGCCTAGAAACCCCTGCACAGATACAGCCCATGGCAGCTCAGTCTCCAAGTGGGTTCCCTAGTAAGGGGAACAAGAGCTGTCTCTGACATGAACTCAGTGACTGGCTCTTTGATCACCTCCCCCTGAGTAGGGGACAGCCTTACTAGACCACAGAGAAAGACAATGAAGACAGTCCTGATGAGACCTGATAGGCTAGGGTCACAGTGGACTTGGGAAGGAGCATGGGAGAAGAAGAGGGAGGTAGGGCAGGACTGAGAGGGGACGAGGGAGGGTGCTACAGCTGAGATGCAAGATGAATAAATTGTAATAAATAAAATATTTTTTTTAATTAGCTCTGTTAGCCTGCATGCTATTAAACCTTCTGCTTATTCAAAGACATGGTTAAGAAATGGACCAATGGATGTAGAGAGATGGCTGAGAGGTTAAGAGCACTGGCTGCTCTTCCAGAGGTCCTGAGTTCAATTCCCAGCAAAACCACATGGTGGCTTATAACCATCTATAATGAGATCTGGTGCTCTCTTTTGTCATGCAGGTGTGCATGCAGACAGAACATTGGATACATAATAAATAATTAAATCAAAAAACAGAAAGAAACAAACAAACAAGCAAACAAACCACAAGCTGGGAGGAAATCTTAACAGCTGTTCTGGCCCTGCCTCTGTTCTTTATCCTACAGACAAGATTTTTGGCAGAAAACTTCCAAATTTCTTCCTCAGAGCTCATTCCTGCCTCACTTCTTTGCTCTACGCTGCTTGCAGCCAGAATGATCTTTTTTTTCCCCTAAGCCTAAGTGTCCTGTCACTTTTCTATTCAGAAGTTTCAAACAGGGGCTGAAGATATAGATCAGCAGTTAAGAGCACCAGGTTGTCTTCCAGAGGACCCAGATTCTGTTCCTAGCACCCACATGGCAACTAACGATTTTCCATAACGCCAGTCCGACTGTGTTTGATGCCTTCTTATGGCCCCCACTGGCACCAGGCATGCACTTGGTACACAGACACACATGCAGGCTAAACTCTCATAAACAAAAAGATAAACCCATTAATAATAACAACAACAACAATAATAATAACCTTTCCAATGGCTTTCAACCATATCCAGGACAAACTTCAAGCCCTGAATATCAATGTTCTTTTTTTTTTTTCTTTCTAGCACCATTTTCAACATACCTTAAACACTAGCCTTTCTGGCAGCTCCCCAGTAGACCCACCTTCCGTCTAGTTATCTGTTCATTCCTTTATAAAATTATTCCTGAATGCTCATCACAGGTGGGGAGCTATGATATTTTGATTTCCCAGACCTGATCTATTTACAGTCTCTATCATTATTGTATGTTGATTTTTTGTTTGTTTTTGGTTTAACTCACTTTCTAACATCCAAAGTGATGTGTTCTAAAAGCTCTCTGATTCTCAAGGCTCATTTTTATATTCTTTCATTGTCTCTCAAATATAGAATACTGTGCTTGGTTTTCACAAAACCTTAACCTCAGAGTATTATGGCTGTATAGTCCCTTGCTTACATGTCTCTCCAGCTAAAACATCATTTTATTCACCTTGGATGTCGCATTTAACATTTTAATCCACTGGAATAAAATGGGTTAGCAGCAAATATTCAGGAAATTGTTGAATGAGGCCAAACTTAGTCTGAAAGGCTTAATAATTATCACTTTACAATTATCCTGGGAAAATAATTTAGACTGGTAAATCTTTAGGAGTTTTGTTGGTAATGATAACAGCTCACATAATCATGTTTTGCCAATATTAAGTGGTCCAATCATGCCTTATTTCCTGTTGTTAAAACAAAGAAGCCTAAGGGAGAAAGGTTTCCTTTGGATTCCAGTTCTAGGCTACAGCCCAGCGCCACAGGGAACTCAAGGCCGAAGAAACCTGAAGCAGCTAGTCATATCACATCTATGGCCAAGAGCAGAGAGCAGTAAATGAATGAATGGCTTTTTCCATTCTCATATCACTCAGAATCCCCTGCCTAGGGAATGGTACCCCTTACAGTGAGCATGTCTTTCCACCACAGCTAAAATAACCAAGATAATTTCCCATAGACATGCCCATGGGCCAACCTGATCTAGACAACACCTCACCGAGACTCTCTTCCCAGATGATCCCAGATTGTGTCAAATTTTTAATTAAGACTAGCCATCACAAACCTATATAAAAGTCTGGGCATGCGGCCTGGTCATTAGTGGATAGCTTGCTTGCAAATGTTAGTTTTAGCAGTTTAACCATAACAACTATGGCAGAAGCCAACTATGGCTTCTCTACAAGAGAACCTGGAGAGTGAAATGCTAAAAGTTAATGTGCGGGGAAGAGGCTATATTACGATAGCCTAGAAAAGTCTAGAGAATTCTGAAAAATCAAGACAGAACAGATCAAACACAGAGTACAACTTACCACAAGGAAAACAGCTGGAAAGTCACATCCCATGACACTTTTCTTTTGATGTCATGTATGTGTGTGCTTTTGTTGATGTATGTGCTGGTGCACTTGTGTTTGCCTATGCATACAGAGAGCCACAGAACATCCCCAGCTATCATTCCTCAGGTGTTGTCTGTCATTTTTTTTTTTAGACAGTTTCTCCCATTAGCTTGGAACTCATCAAATAGGCTAGGGTGACTAGGCCCTGAGCTCCATGGACCTGCTTCTTTCTCAGTGTTGGCCTTACAAGCATGCACCATCTTGCCCTTCTGTTTGTGTGTGGCTTTTGGGGTTCAAACTAGGGCATTTATGTTTTCCCAGTTATGATACATTTTTAACACAAACACTTGGGCTTCAGCATGTCATCTTAATATGTAATTAGCTTTCCTTTGTAAAACTCTAAGTGAAGTTCCCATGGCTTCAAAATGGCCATTGTAATGGTGTACAAGTTCATTGAGATGGAGGGGACTGGCACAAGTGTTGGAGCAGCTTCCTTAAAGTAGCTCTGCCAGGTTTTTATTTATAAGTTAATCAATTGATATTATTTTAAAAGATAAAATTTAAAAATTAAAAAATCAGCTTCTCCTAAGATTATATTAATGCACTAACAACTATTATAGGACAGGTTCTGCTGAATTAACCCCTTTATATAGAGAGTTCCAATGCGAAAAGTAGGACCTGAGTCAGGATTAAACAGGCATGGGTGCCTCAGTTACCCAGTGAGGCTGCTCTTAATAAATGCCCTTCTTTAATTTGGATAATAAATGAGATAATCTAAGAATCACATTACAAGCTGAGAAACGTTATAGAAACATAGTGACTATTACTAACTGATGACCTTTTCTCAAGAAATTTAGTATCTACTGGAGTCCCTCAGTAATGACATGAGCTTCCTTTCATCTTTTCACTGTTCATAATATAACTTACAATGTTGTGATTTCTTTCACTTGATGCTTTGTTAAAAGACAATATTTTTATCATACAAGATTAGTTCTTTCAATTAATATTCACTTCCAGTACATTTTATGCATTGCTTAATGTAATTTTGAATCTTAAGATGAAACAGACGACATTTAAGGAGGAAGTCAATGATACAGCTCAGCAGGTAAATGAGCTTTCAGACATGTCTAACAACCTGAGTTCAAACCCCAGGCTCCTCTCGGAGGAAAGGGAGGAGGGAAGTGACTGTTGACAGTTTCCCTCTGACCTCCACACACATGCTGCATGTAGCAAGAGCATGCCAAAACACACAGGAACAAGCAAGTATGCACATACTCATGCACACACACAAATGAATAAATAAAATAAATGTAATAAAAATTTAAAAAAACAGCTTTGATACTACAACGGGAATAAAAGGGAGTGTAGGATCTGGTCTACCTCAAACATTTCGTGGGAAGTTTCAGAAGTCAGGCTAACCATGGGTTGAGCTGATCTCCACAGGGCAAAGACTAAGAAGGGATGACTCTGGAGCCTGCTGAGGTTCTGGATGCTCTTAGAGCTTCTGCTGGTCCCTGTGACCTAGCAGTGTTCAACAGCTGCATGTGCATACCAGAGGAAACTGTGAGGCTGTTCATGGCAGAGAACAAAAGCCAGTCTCCAGACCCAGTATTATTAAGGACCTGCGTGCGAGGTTCAGTTTTCATTGTCAACTCAACACAACGCAGAGTCACCTGGGCAGAAAGTCTTGGTGGGGATTGTTTATATTATTCTGGTTTACAGGCGTATCCGAGGGAGGTTGTGTTAGTTAAGTTAATCAATGTGGCAAGATTTATTCCACCTCCACATGAGGGTGGAGATTGAAACAGGGCTCAAGCAGGCAAGTGAACAACTGGGTACGCACGCATTCACTTCTCTCGGCTCGCGCTTGCGGTTTGTGAGGTGAGTGGTTAGTGAAGTTTCTGCTGTGACTCCCTCACAACTAGGGCCTCTCACCTGGAAACGTAAGAGGAAATAAATTCTCCCCTAAATTGCTTTTTTGTCAGGGTATTTTATCACAGCAACAGAAACGAAACTAGGTACACACTTAACATAAATGAAAGTATGAATTAAAAATCATTAGCCTATGGCAAGAAAATAAACATATTAATCTGAGTATCAAGTGTTGTGGGGGAACTCTTTAGAGAGTCTGTGACCATAGAAATGTGCTCACAAGGGTTCCAGGTTCATTTGTGCACGGCCCAGGTAATCCAGGAAACTGCACATCAAAACTACTGACAATGGCTATAGAACAGATTCATGGCAGAAACAAACCTAGCTCTATAAAGAACTACCATCAAAACAGACCTAGTAGAGTTCTTCATGCCTTAAATGTGCAACAGTGGAGAAGCCAAAGTCATAACCCCAGAAAAACTAACCAAAATGAATTAGATACTGAAAAAAACATAGACAAATGACTTAAATGTTCACTGATTTCAATAACAACTACTGGAAATAAACTATATAGGTAAGATATTTTAAAATGACAGAGATAAAAGGGAATTTAAAATATAATGAAAGAGCAATGCAATATGAAAGAAATACTAAACAACACTGGAACATCAACCTCTAATAATACAAAACTCATAACCCCCTTAAAATTGTTAACAGGTTGAAGAGCAGACTAAACAGCAGTGAAGAGAGAATTGGTGAACTGGAATACAGATCTAAGTGAACTGCTTACCATATAGTACATAATGAAACTATTGCTTGCTGCTTATAGGAAAAGTAAATGTAATATGATAATTTTTAAGAAATATTGAAAGAGAAAGTTTAGGGATTGTCAAATAAAAGTCACAGAAGAAAACAGTAGGAAAGAAGAAGAGGGTTGTATTTGAATGGTAGTGAGAACTGCAGAAAATTCTCAGAGTCAGTAATGGCAAAAAAAAATCTATCAGTTAAAAAAAAAACATCTAAAGCAACTTTAAGAAACATTACATTGAGTGGTTATATCAGCATTTATCTTTGCTGTTTCTGAGTTCATTTGTAGTTGAATTGAAGGTATTCTTTTTTTTTTTAAGGGAGAAATTTGGCTCACAGTTTCAGAATAGTGTCTGTGATTGGGCAAGTCAAGGCAGCAGGAAGGAAGATGCTTGTCACAGTCCACCACATCAGAGTACAGACTGAGCACTGCGCTAAATTTAGTTGTCAATGGACAAACACTAGAATAACCGGGGAAAGGGGTATGAATAAAGGATTGTCTAGATTAGGTTGGCCTGTGGGGAGGCCTGGGAGGTAGTATCTTGATTGTGGAGTAGGAAAACAGTTCTCACTGTGGGCGGCGCCATGCCTTACACAGGGGATCTGGAACGCGACTAGAGAGGAGGAGGTGGTGAGCCGAGCACTGTCCTGCATGCATTAACTCACTGCCCTCACCTGTGGTGGGCAAGTTTCTACCTTCCTGCTGCCTTGACTTGCCCACAGTCATAAACACTAATCCAAAACTGTGAGTCAAATTTTTGCCTTAAAAAAGAATACCTTTAGTTCAACTACAAATGGACTCATAAAACTGCCAAAAAAACATAGGTGCCAAGATAAAGTACATGTTTTGTTTTTTTTTAAATCCTGAGAAAAATAACTATGTACTTGTAGGAAAATCTCCACGAGGAAGATAAAGAAAAATATTTTGGGGTAAATTTTGAGTTTACCAACAACAAATCTTCACACATGAGATATCTAAACACTGTGCTTCAAGGAAAGAGAAAATAGTTCCAAAAGAAGAACAAATATCCAAAACAAACCAAGCAAAGAAACAGCCACCAGAATTGAAATGTGAATCTGTGAAATTTGTCCATATCTAGACAGAAGAAACTATTTTGGGGTGAGAGAGAAGTGAGGAAGAGAAACTAAAATTTTGTTCCCCCAGGCTTGGCAGCAGTATTCCACCATAGGAGGCTTTGCCATAACTCTCTTACAAAGAATCAAATCTACGCAGATGAAGCAGAGCTGGGATTCATGGGCAGCAATACCACCCAACTCTAGTCATCAGGGTCCAGTTGATGCCCTGTCTCATTCATGCTGGCAGTATGAGCTCTTTACTGCTGAGCCCTCTCTCCAGACCCCTTATATAGTAGTCTGAATATTTCCTGTGCGACCTTATTCTTTCAAGTTGGGGTGCACAGAAAACAGATGTCATACCTGTATTCGATTTATGCTTGGGATATCTACCTTCAGTGGCATCAGAAGCCTACAAATATGCCAACAGCTGGGAACATAGCTGTTCAGTATTCATGTAGGACCTCGCGTTGAAAGAAACCACTGTTTACATCCCTTTGATTGCCATTACAGAGTCTGTTATAGCAAACGTAGCTGGGGAGATGATTCAGTAGTTAATAGTATTTACTGTCCTTGTAAAGGACATGTGGTTGGTTCTCAGCACCCACCTTGGGTGACTTACAACCACCTATCACGTCTGTCCTAGGGGATCTGACACCTTCTTCTGGCTTCTGAGGGCACCTGCATGCACATGGCACACACAAACCCAAGCAGGGACACACGTGCTCACAAATAAAGAAAATTTAAGAGTATAGAAACAATATGCAGTACATACAAATTCGTTGTTATGTCAAGCATCAATCCAAATTTCTACACCCATGGGGTATTAGACAAATATGGTTAAAGCTGAAGATTCCATCAACTGTCATACTGTCTAGTCAGCCATGCTTGTGAACAATTGCTTCTTATCCTGACCAGTTTCTTGGAGAATTCCGAAAATGTCAAACGATCTTCAAAACAATCTCAGAGCATTCAGCCTCTGAGTCTTGCCATCCTACTTGGCTTTCTGTTCCTGTGGTAAAATACTGACCAACACCAACCTAGGGTTCACAGGGTTTCTTCAGTTTATTCCATCATCGAGGGAAGCCAGGCAGGAACTCTGCTAACTTCCTCTACGTAATGAAAATCCAACCCATGAAGCTTCTTCTCATCCTAGGGCATCCATTCAACTACATGTCAAGGGAGCACTGTGACCTTTTAGAATGCATCACGCCTGTTTTATTGTCTTCTTTTTTATGTAAGAGATAATTAAGTGAATTTCGGTCTTGTTCTGTTTTTATTATTTTTTCAAATGCGATATATATTTCCCTTCATTTTAAATAATGAGCCAGATAGATAATGGAAATATCTGACATTTGAATGTATGCTCTAGAAGATGGTAGGCCCCCCCCCTCAGACTTTGTGTCAACATCATATGTCTTTAAGAACATCCTGAGAGGGTCCCACTGGGCTTCCTCAGTGTTCTTGTGAACTAAAAGGAGATGGGTCCTTCCTCTGTATTTTCCCTTTAGATCCCATAATTGTTAGCAGTAGGCAGCTGCTTGGTTCCTGCTAGGCATGGTTGGTTTCCGTAGTGAATGTGGATTCTTGTTATAATGTTCATATAAGGTAGTACCAAAACATTCTCACTTTTTACAGAGGAGAAAAATGAGAAATAAGGTTTAAATAACTCCTTCAGAGTTACAGGGGTAAATATTGAAGCTAGAAAGTCTTCTCATAGCCAGTATGTTGTCTGGATAGCAGAACCAGGTTTTGCTGTGCTTGGGGTCGTGAATGTTAATGCAATCGCTAGTGTCAGTGTCCCATTCCCTTCTACAGGGAAGTGTCTACAGCATGTATATGTCCACTCTCCAGAGCCCCCCATCTTTGCTCTGGGGTTCATGGAAGGCTTCTGCCTTGACTTTTCTCTATGTATTGATGCCCACCATCTCCACATGAGATCATCTAACCTTCCCACACCTGCTGGCAGCTATTGATGAAGACACCAGAACACGTCTATGACACTTTCTTGGAAACACTCAAGTTACTCTCCTCTCTTCCCCTCTTTGCTGCTCTGTGGTTCTTCAGCATTGGATTTCCTCCTCTTGCCTTTTATTTCTAATTCTAGTTTGCCTGAAAGTCATTACTCATGCTTGGCCCTTGACCTTACCTGAGATTGGAGTTCATGTCCACCATTAAGTTTCGCGCTCTTCACGTTTCCTTGGGTAAAACCACTTAAGCCACTGGAAAATTTTAGCTTTGGTTCTCACATCAACCTGCTCATAAAGGGTTAACTACACTTCCCAATTGAACCATCATCTCTGAAGCTGGAACTTTACCAGATTCCAGCCAGTGGGAACTTGGCTTCACCCCTCAGACTCCCAACTACTGGCGCTCTCTCATCCACGCAGCAATCACCCCTGAATCAAAATTCTAGCCTGTGGCCCACAGACTCATTCGCTATTTATGCTTCTGTTCCTTGGCATCAGCCCCATTTGGAGCACTTTGACATTGAAGTTGAGCCAAATCTAGCCCTCTTTGGTGGTCTGTTTATTGTTTTCTTTAAGGTTGGGTCTACAGAAAATACAGGTTCCTCTGGATTTGACGATACCTGTCTTCCCTTCTCCCTTGTATCTATGCTGGTGTGATCCGATAGACTTTATTTTTGAACCCACACAAATTAATACATGGCTAATAATGGCCCAGTGAAAAAGCTCTTTGAACTTTACCAAACCACAGTGCAGGGTGTTGCGGATTCCTGGAATCCCAGTATTTATTATTGCGTTCTGTATATTTACAACCCCCAGAGGGTTGAGTTCTTTGCAGTCTTTCCCTCATCTCCAAAGACTGAGAACATTTTGGTGCTGCCTTACAGGAACACTCTAAAAGCAATAATCCATATTAACTACAAAAACAATGCCTAGCCAAGACCAATCATTCCCTTAATGCTAGCAATCATGATCTCTAAAGGGAGAAATATACCAGGTTGCCTTGGGTTAAGTAGATTAGTAGATTGTGTATGTGTTTGTGTGAGTGTGGTGGGTGAGTGTAGCATGTGTGTGCATGTGTGTATGTATGTGTGTGTGTGTGTGTGTGTATAGTGTGTATATGTGTGTATGCATGTATATGTGTATGGTGTGTGTCTCCGTGTGTGTACTGAGTGTAGTGTGTGTCTGTGTGTGTGTGCATGTGTGTGTATGTGCATAGGTATATGGGTGTTTCTCACTCACTTTTTCAGAACTACCTTCCTTTGTTCAGCCTGACATCTTCCCTACTCAACAGAGCAGCCTACATCGTTCCTTCTGTTCCCAGCCAACATGCTGACTCATTAGCTCAAGCCACCAAACTCGCACTCTCCTCCACCCTATTGCACATTCTATCTTAGGCTAGACCTTCCATCTTAAACTTCAGTGCTTTCTCTCTGTGTGTGACTGGGTATTCTGTGAAGCCCACAGCTATGGGTGGCTTTGGTCAAGTCATCTTTGGCTCTGATTGAACCTTGAATTTCCCATAACTCTCTGGATGCCTCCCCCTAAAAGCTATCTATGGATGATATCCAAGTAGGCTTGCTATCACTCATACTTCCATAGTAACAAAACCTATTACAATTCTTTGCCCAGATCTTTATCTTGTGACATGGCCACAGGAATTTTCTTTGCAACCAGAAGGGCTTCCATGACATCTAAATTACTATATCCCTTTTTCATCTTCCAACCCACAATTGTCTTAAGCCAAATGTCCAAGCATAGATTTTCATCTTTGGTTGTTTTAGCTGGTTTTGATTTTCTTTGGTTTTGTGGTTCTTCAAAGGGGAAACATAGTTCTTCTTGTCTTTTGTACAATTGTCCCTTAGGCTTCTGCTGTCATAAATTTTTTTTCTTAATATCTGTCATCAGTTGCCAAACATAGTTTTTCTCTTCATGTTATTCCTTGTTGCTATTCTAGAATAGAGATTGTTCAACCTTTTGACACTGTGACACGATTTCGTGATCTACAAATGTATCTGTGATGGCCACATTCAAAACTACCTTGAAACACATGTGACCTACAGACTGGATTCTGGACATGGTTGTTTTAGGGTGGCAACCTTCTTCCTTTCCCTTCTTTTGACCCCTCATGAAGAGTTTTCTTGGGAGTCACATGAAAACTTATACTGCAGCGAGGACCTGAGAAATCTCTTCAGGGTTGTGTTTATTTGGCAGGTATCATCATACCTGTCTCCAAAGCTTGGCCCTTTTTCACCTGTGAATGAACATCTAGGACAGTGGTTCTCAGCCCTCCTAATGCTGCAACTCTTTAATACAGTTCCTCCTGTTGTGGTGACTCCCAACCATAAAATTATTTCCATTGCTACTTCATAACCATAATTTTGCAACTGTTATATTTATATTATATCTGTGTCTTTTGATGTTCTTAGGTGACCCCTGTAAAAGAGTCCTTTAACCCAAAAAGGGGGTTCTGCCCACAGGTTGAGAGCTGCTGATCTAGGATAAATGCCCTTTGAGCAGAGTCACTTTGAGTGAGCTTAACTGGGAGGCAATTGGAGTCCATCTTCGTGGCTTCAGAGAGTAGTGTGCTTACATGGAGTCAGCTCTTTCCCACTACAGAGACAGTGGTGCACAGTGGTTATAGGCTTGAAGTGGAAGCTTATGAGATGGCTCAGCAAGTAAAGGCACTTGCTGCCAAGTCTTAAACCCATGCAGTTGAGTGAATGATATGTTTTCTAGAATTGGGTCTCATTTCTGTTTCTTCATTTGTCTAGTAAATATTTTATTAAAAACTAGACCTCATGGCAATATATTTCAGAGTTTCTGTATTCTGTTATCTTGTGATAAAGAATATGAATTCAAATGTGTTTGCCCTGAAATACAAAGAAGTTAAGCCATCCTCAATTTGTGCTTCCTTGGCTGTTGACACAGATGATTAGGGTTTGTCCTTGAGCATGGACAGTTCAGTGATGACTCAATATTTAGAAGAGTTCAGACTCACATGCTTTGACATGCTCCTTCCTTTTAGGTAGTTTTCTCTCCTTAACCTTCTAGCCATTTTACCCATCCCTAAACCCTGCCACCTGATATTTCAATCCAGCTAATCCATGGCTTTCTCCCATTCTACACTTGCTTGTCAAAAAGACACACACACACACACACACACACATACACACACACACACACGCACACAAAGAGAAAGAGAGAGAGAACTATCAGCTTTGAAGCATCAATTTCTCTACAGTTCTTCAGTTGGTTGCTTTCCAATGCGTTGGTCTCCAATGTATTTTTAAAATATTATTTGTGATTTTACTTTTTTTTTATTTGTGTGTGTGTGTCAGTGTGCATATATGTTATAACATGTGTGCATGTGCCCATAGAGGCCAGAAGAGGACATCAGAACTTCTGGAGTTGGAGTAAAGGTAACTGTGAACAACCTATCATGGGTGCTGGGAACTGAACCCGGGTCCTCTGAAAGATCAGAAAGTGCTCTTAACCACTGAGCCATCTCTCAGCCCAAATTCCTCTTATTTAAATTGTTATCTGTAGGAAAGGCAGTTCAATTGGTTTGTTCTACTATAATCAGAAACAGGAATTATTCTTGATAAATTGAGTAAACATTCATGTGAAAATACTGGGTAGGCAGGTCAAGTGTACACATGTGATATTCAGAGATGGGATTCACAAATGATGTAACACCAGAATATAGATGAATACGGAAAGCCAGAGATAAAGGAGAGCACCATGGGAGTAAGCACAGGCAAAGAAGACCATGCAAGGCCTGAGCCTCTGGCGGGGGTTGGAGGGAGAGGGACAGTCTCTGAAGTTTGAAGACCTGGAGTAGAGTCAAGAGAGGAGACTCACATGTATAGATAAATAAACAAATACCAAAGCTTCCTGGCAGCCTGGTTTCCAAGTAGAGAAAAAAATTAGGTCTAACTAGAATGAAGGATGTGATCAATTGTGTCAAATTCTGCTGAACCAGCAGGTAAGGTGAGAACGCAACTCACTTATTGGATTGGAGAATGTAGAGGTCACTGGTGACCTTGGTAAGAGCTGATGAGTTAAGCGCCAAGAGGAAGTCTGTCGAAAGTGAATCATAAAAGCCCTTGCCTACTTCAGAGAATGACTGTGAGGATTTACACAGCAAACCATAAATTATCCTAATATATAGAAAGCTCATAAAACTAATAAGGAAATGAGGAGTTGGTGTTTAATGGGTATAGAGTTTCCATTTGGAGGATAAGTTCTGGAAATGGCTGCAGCTGTTGGTCCTCAGCCAAGAGAACACACCCAAGGCCGATGACGCCTACATTTAAAATTGGTTAGAACAGAAACTTTTAGCTTACATATATTATATCATAATTTTAAAAAAGAAGCAAGCGGTAGGGCTAATGGCTCAGTGGTTAAGAGCACTTGCTGGTCTTGCAGAGGACCCTGGTTTCAATCCTGTGTCCACATGAGGTTGCATAGAAACACCTATAACTCCAGATCCTGGGGATGTGGCTCCCTCTTTTGGCCTCTGCAGGCAGTGCGTGAATGTGGAACACATACACACAGGCAGGCACACACACACAGACATACATTTAAAAATAAATTAATTTTTAAAGATTCAAACAATAAGCAAGTCTTAACTCAAAATGAAAACATAAAATAAGAACATTACAGAAAACTAAACACAATGGATATTAAACACATCGAATGACTTCTACATAATAATTAAAATAATAAAGTGGTTAATATAGATTAAACTATCAGGTGGTACTTTTTACATGTCATATCAGCCACACTAGAAAAGGATGAGAATATATCCTCCTGGCAAAAGGAAAAAATATGTAAGAACAGAACATTCACCATTTGTAGGAGACAAAAAGACATTGTTTTAATACATGAATGTGCCAACACATGTAGAAATTAGTGAGCAATTTAGCATTTGCTAAGGCAGTTACACAGGTTGATACAAGTATATACTGATACATGCATGACTTTTATATATTATATTCAGACTATATGTAATAACTTATACTAGTAGTATAAGTTGCTGTGAATAGCTATGAGCTAGATAAATCAATTATTGTTTAAACATGTAGCAGAATGAATTATTTCTATACCATCTTAGAAAAATGCAGAGAGCTGCAGCCATGGCTCAGTTGTTAAGAACATTTCCTATTCTTCCAGAAGATCTGAGTTCATTTCCCAGCAATCACAGTGAGAGAATCACAACTGCCAGTTTACTGCAGGTCCAGGGGACCTTACTTCCTCTTCTTGAATCTGAGGGTTTCCTCAATGCACTTATGTTCACACACACATCTACATAGATAAAAATAAATAAGCACTTTAAAAAAAAAACAGACACCAATTCTCTGTTACACAATGTTGATCATGTTGTGAACCCTGAGATCATAAACTGGAAAATCTTGTTTCTTGTTGTAGTGTAGCTCAGCCCTAGCACACACCTTTAAAGCAAGAGCTTTCTGTAAACAAGAGCTAAATAAAGTCAACCATAGGTCAAGAAGCAGAGCACACAACCAATTGACAGGGAGTGAACATAAGAAAACACAGCAAGGAGGGACATGAGGTTGAAATGTATTTAAGACAACATAGAGAAAGAGAAGGGCTTTTTTCCTTCTGTTATGTTCACTGAGTAGGTGCTGTCTGCCACTCTGAGCTAGTAGGCTTTTACCCCAACATCTGGCTCCTGTATCTTTATTGGTAAAAATTGGATGTTTGAAATTTTATTTGAAAACAGTAAATCTCCTTAATGAGTTTTAAAGTAAAGACAAAACACACAGCACTATGCACAAAAACAGAAACAAGGGCAAACGTTCATACATGTGCATTGCAGTGTGAGTGAGATATGCTCTCCACAGCCTCATGCATTTCAACACTTGGTTCTCTGTTGGTGGTGCTGTTCTGGAACTTCTGGGCACCTGGAGCCATGCTGGAGAAAGCATGTTACTGGGCACCAGCTCTGAGAGTCTACAGCCTCTTCCCACTTCCAGTTTCTGCCCTGTTTCCCATGTGCAGTTCAAATGCAACCAGCTGGCCTCTGCTGCCGTGCCCTCCCTGCCATATGGATTCTAGCCCTCTGGAACCATACGCCAAAATAAGCTTTTCTCCCTTACGCTGCTTCTGGCCATGCTGTTTATCCCATGTACACATACTGCTCTTTCACAACGTGTTAAAACTTTACAGGATCATGTGATACAGGCTAGAAAAGCCCATATATTACAAACATTTAACTTGGTGGATTTCTACACACTGAGCACTGAGCTAGTGACATCACTAGCCCTCATGCCTGAAGCCTTTCTTGTTCCTGACTCTCACCTGTCCTTCCTCCCTCCCTCCATCCTTTCCTCCCTCCATCCTTTCCTCCCTTCTACCCTCCTTCCTTCCTAACTTACTTCATTCCTCCTTTCCTGTTTCCCTGTTTCCCTCCTTATTTATTTCCTTCCTAACTTACTTCGTTCCTTCTAGATTTCCTTCATCCTTTTCTCCCTGCCTTCCTTCCAATAAGCGCCGTCACCTGTGAATCCATAGTACGGATGTGACACCCACTCTCTGAGCACAGGCTGAGTTTTGGCCCCTTTGCATCTCCTATGGAAGAATAGGAGAAGGTCTTGCAGCTGCATCTAGTACAGATTGAGCTTGGGAAAGCGCTTCAGGCAACAGCAGGATATCTTCCCCCAATTCTGTACTGGGAAACACCTAAAACACACTTAGTCCAACACTCTGAGCCCTGAGGCACTTGGAGCAGAAAGTGGTCTGTGTGCCTCTGACTCATTCCACTCACCTCAAAGGCTCTTCAGAGAGGAGTTTGGCTGCTATGAAGTCTCAGAAATTCAACTTTTCTCTCTACAATAAGGAGAACTCATCCACTGAACCTATTTCCCCAAAGAGAGCTCAGCACAGAACTCATATTTGTGAGGCTTCTGGAAGCGGAGGCATAGATTCCAATGCCTACACCACTGTCCTCTGCTTGACAATGGAAGCAGTTTAACATCCTGATGAAAGCTGCAACGAGAAGAAGAAAAATAATATCATGAAATGATTTTTTTTTTAAGAAAAGGTTCTTTGGGTTAGGAGGAAATTGAAATTCTATAATTTGATTTGGTTCAATTTCTACTTATTTTATAATGAAATATAAAATAAGTTCTTTCATTTAATTTTATAAGTGGTGATTTATGTAATTTTTCTGATATGCAAAAAAAAATGTATTCCCTTTCTCCTGCCTGTTTTCCCTCTTCCTATGACACATATTCCAGGCAAAAGGTAACTTGTCAGGCATGGTACAGGTGGTCTGGGCTCCTCAGCCCACATCAGCAAGCACTGTCCTTGGAGAAATAAACAAGTTATCAGGGCATTTCCTGACCAGAAAGGACATTAACCCACATCGACTGCTCAAGGAGGTGGGCAGAAATAACAAAGAGAAGCCTGGAAGTCGTGGCTGGGGTGGGTTTGAAAGTGAATGGGAATCTGGTGCACACAACCAAAGGAAGCTCTGTGTTCTGAGAGAGGCGGCTGAGTACCAATCCTGGGGCAGGAACTGCCGAATTTCTCATCGACTTTCACAAAACTCTGAATTTCTCCATCTCCTGATAAGGAGTAAGCAGGTGAGGTCTCATGGGAGGCCTCACTGGGTGGAGGAGCGTCCAGCGAACCCTGCGATCTGAGTTCATTTCCGGGGATCTACATTATGGAAGAAGAAACCAACCATGCAGGTTGTCCTCTGCTGCTCCCCACAAATGAATAAATAAATGGGAAAGAAGAATAGTAAAGAGAGAACATCCAGATGTCCACTATTCTGTCTACATGATCAACCACTTAGGACATTGATTGAACAGACAGGCTATTTCACACTGAGAGCTAATCTAAATTTTCTTTTTGAATTCCTCAGGTTCTTTCTTCCTTTCTTCCCTCCCTCCCCTCTCTCCCTACTTCTCCTTCCTTCCTTCCTTCCTTCCTTCCTTCCTTCCTTCCTTCCTTCCTTCCTTCCTTCCT
>NW_026585691.1:5701640-5757842 GCF_907164565.1 Psammomys obesus | reverse complement strand
CCTTCCTTCCTTCCTTCCTTCCTTCCTTCCTTCCTTCCTTCCTTCCTCCACCTCCCTCTTTCTTGACAGTTATAGCTAGCTTGGAACTCAGTATGTAGAGTAGGCTGGCCTTGAACTCACAGAGACTGGCCTACCTCTGCCTCCTGAGTTCTGGGATTAAAGGCATGTACCACCATGCCCCTGCCAGATTTGTTTTATCAACTGAATCCATGCCTGGCAAGTTAACAAAACTAGCTGTAGGCTAAGTAAAATACTCCATTAGGCATTATCCTTGAATTCTGTTTTGTGTATATGTGTGCGTGCATTCGTGCGTCCATTCATGCACGTGTGTACATATATGCAGTACATTCAACTGTGCAGCCATGTGTGAAGGTCGGAGGTCAACGGTGACTGTCTTCCTCAATTGCTATCCACCTTATTTCTTGAGACAGGATCTCTCATGAACCAGAGTTCACCTTTTCTCAGCTAGACTGGCTAGCCAGTGAGACCCAGGGATCCTCTGGTCTCTGCCTCCATATCCCTGAATTTCCAGGTGCTCCACTAGGCCCAGCTTTTGCATGTGAGTTCTGGGGATCGGAATTCAGGACCTCTTGCTTACAGCAGGCACTTTACCCAGAGTCCTCTCCCAGCTACTGGAGTGTTTTGAGTTGATGAAGTTTATATCTCCTGCCTGGATCTTCAAGTTACTTGGGTCTAATAGTTCCCTATTCTGTCGAGAGCCATTGTGACATATGGTAAATGAAATGCAATTTTTCCCGAGTAGCTTGTTTAAAATGAGAACTTAAAATAGCTTTTACTTCACTGTGAAACTTTGCTGCCTCTTTTCCCTTGTGAAGGGAACCAGGTCAATAAAGATGGGCAGAGAGGCTATGGAGAGGAAAGGTCAGAGAAATGCCTCTGGCAGTCTTTTTCTTTTTGTTTTGTGTGTGTGTGTGTGTGTGTGTGTGTGTGTGTGTGTGTGTGTGTGTGCATGTTCACTTGTCTTTGGGTGCACATATGTTCACATGAGTGTGAAGCCCGGAGTCTGACATCAGCTGTCTTCCTCAATATCTCTATCTTTTTTTTTTACGCAGATTTGAGTTGAGATTTCTTACTGAACACGATTGGGTAGGTAGGGTAGAGGAGGACACTGTGGATGGCCTCAGGAATTCATGGCTCTCCACTTGTCCAGGCAAGCATGATTGGGATATTTTTGACCCCACAACCATCAACAATGAGCCACTCCTCAGCAACCACCTCTTTAAATTCATTTGTATTAAACTTGGTGAAGCCCCACTTCTTTGAGATGTGGGTCTTCTGGCGGCCAGGGAACTTGAACTTGGCTCTTTGCAGAGCCTCAGTCACATGCTCCTTATTCTTAAGTTTGGTGCGGATGGACGTGATGCCCTTTGCCACTGTGCCCCGGGGCTTCCCAAAGGCACCACATGTACCTGTCTGCAGCCTGTCCGCACCAGGACAGGACAACATCCTGTTGATTCAGATGACATGGAAAGGGTGGAGCCTCACTCGAATATGAAAGCCTTCCTTGGCACAACTCTTTCCATGTATTTGTTGGCACAAATACGGGCAGCCTCCGGTGCTTCAGAGGCTCTTTTCCTCTGGCGTGCCCCCGACGTTCCTATTGTCATCATGTGTCTTGCTGCTGACTGCTACTGTCATCCGTCTCTTCCACCTCCCCATCCTTCATCTTTACTCACAAGTCTCAGCTCGAATGTGTCTGCAAAACCCTAGTGTTTGTCTATAACACAGGTAGCATTTTTGAATCCTTCAATCCACGAGGCTCTTTCTTTCAGCTTAGTACACTCTGTTTGAGTCCTATATGAGACAATAACATACAATGTGCTGTTGACACGTATAGTCCCATCCATTTTCACCCATTTCCTTCCACTACCCTGCAAAGTCCCTGAGGAGAGAGCCTACAGGACTTTTGGATAAATCCATGACGACAAACTCCAGAGTTTACCATCACCATTCTTGTTTAACTTATATTTGGGGCTGGGAAGATGACTCCATCAGGAAAGCCATTGCCATTCAGGCACGAGGACCTAAGATTAGTCCACAGAAGCCGATTAAGAAGCCAAGCGTGGTGACAGGTGCCTGGAATCCTAGTGCTAGAGAGGCACGGAGAGGAAGGCCTACAGGCCTTGATGGCAAGCCAGCCCAGCTGAACCAGTGAGTCCTAAGCCAGAGACCCTGACTCAGAAGACAAGGTGAAGAGCGTCTCGAAAAACAGTACCCAAGGTTGACCTCCGGCCTCTGAGTGTATGTGCATCTGCACATAGATATGTACACCGCATGAGAACACACACATACACACACATACATACACACACATGTTTGAATAATGATCATACTGTTGTTTAGAACCATTTTGAAATATGAGTTTTACTATCCTCTCAGGTACTCTTTGAAAGTTTTAACAAAGTTAGCAAAGCTATCTTTGTTTCATTGAGGAAACTGAGATTCAACAACCTATGAAATACATCTCATATTGTATTGCCAGAAGACAAGATGGAAATCCTGACTCCTTTTTATTGTTGTTGCTCGTTGCTGTTACCGTGGTTGTTTTGTTCTGATAAAGAAAGCCACCACAGGGGAAAGACAGGTGGGGAAAAAAATAAAAATTTGTTTTACCACCACCATAAATCATTTAAAATTTTATTTTTAGTTTTATGTATGTGTGCTTGTGCAGATGGTTGCAGGGGCCCATGGAGGTCATTAGAGGATGATAGGTCACATATAGGCAGTTTTGAGGGGCCCATTGTGAGTGCTGAGAACCAAACTAAGGTTCTGTGCAAGAGCTGTGCATGCTCCTAACCATGAGGCTTTCCCTCTAGGACATCCAAGATAGATTTGACAGAAGGAAGCTACCTAAACGTTATTAAAGACAGACAAAAGCTATTGTCAGCCACTAGGCATGAACTCTCTGTTGCCAGAGAGTTTACATACATGACACAATTTGGCATCTTAAAATTCCTGAGATGTAGATGGTAATACCCTCCTTTTACAGAGGGGGAAACCGAGGCTTGCAAATTCTAAAGCCATACTACTAAAAGTAGTAGCTTAGACTACCTGCTGTGGCCTTGTTCTGAAGCACATGCTTTTCTTGTTGTGTGGGGGATTTCTCTAAGTCAGTGGAGGAAAAGGAAGGAGAAAAATTAATTTTAAAAATTAATTATAATAAAATGTGCTGAGAATTGATGCAGAGACAGGTGCAGATATTTCCACAATGAAAAGTAATCCATCCCAGCTAATGACTTGTTGGCTGTATTTTTGCCATGTCTTATTCACTAATTTCACTTGATGCATATACCTATTTGCTTTATGCTGCCTGTGTTCCAAAAGTAAATGAACACGAGACCTCTGTTGCCAAGTACAATGATGTACAAAGGAAACCTTAGTAGGGTAAAAATGCATTTTGTAAATGCTAGAGCAACCACTAAAGGTGAGAGTAAGGAACAATGGCTGATTAGTTAACAATGGAAACAACAGAATCATTAAACCATGCAGTCAGTCTGAAAGGCAAGAAAGAAAAGAACAGAGACTGATCAGGTGGTTCTGTGGGTGAAGGTACTTGCCAGCAAGGCTGATCAAAACCAGAGGTCCACATAGTAGAGGGAAAGAATTAACTCCCAAAGTTGTTCTCTGACCACCACACACATGCTGTAACACATGCCCCACTCCCCCAAAGTTAATGAATAACTGTAAACAAGAAAATAACAAATGGGAAAAATAGGAAACACACAGTCAAGTGAACCTGAACATATTAATAATTGTACTAGATGTAAATGCTGTAAACAACCCAGCAGAAAGACAGAGATTGTCAGATCAGAAAAAATTGAAGCTGTCTATGACAGCATGAGGACATGCTTTAAACATAATTTAAAAAAAAAACATAATAAAAGTAAAAGATGCCAAAAGGATATTAAGTAACTATGTATATTTTCTTTTCTTTTTCCTGCTTTCATTTCTCTTTATTCTGTTTTTCAGCCATGCAGTTTGTGAAAGGATAAAAAGTACTCTAAATCAAATCCAGGCTCCATGTCGAGTTATTAACAAAGCTAATGAAGAATAGACTCAACATTTGGGTTTTAAACCACCTCAGCAGAAATAACTTTTCTCCTAGGGAAACAAGAAAACAGGTATTTATATAGGTTTGCTTTGTTTTAAATTTAAATAATAATTTTAAACGATGAAATGGAACCTTCTGAAGCTAGGGAACTGGCAGTTAAGAGCATGTAGTGCCCACTTGGAGGACCCTTGTTTGGTCTCCAGCACCCACATCAAGGAGCTTACTGCCACCTATAATTCCAGATCCAGAAAAATCTAATATCCTGTTTAGACCTCTGAGGTCACATGCACACACCAACAGAGAAACACACATATACATCTAAATTTTTAATTAAGGAAAAACTTAGCATGTACTTACAAACACAACAATAAACTTAAATTCTTTAATATTATGCCACCCATAAAGAAATGCTTGTTATATTTCAAATAATTCTTTGCTACCAAAACTGAGCTTCTCTCTCTCTCTCTCTCTCTCTCTCTCTCTCTCTCTCTCTCTCTCTATATATATATATATATATATATATATATATATATATATATATATATAAATATATTGCATATATTTATATTTGTATTTGTAATTTTTAGCATAAAGTTGAGTTTCTCTTTGGCATTGACTTGACATATACATGTCAAGTCTGTTATACATGTATCTGTCTGTTCTTATTTTAGAAGTCCATTCAATGCAATGTCCTACCTGGTGAATATGATCAGGACAGTATGTGATCACAACAACAGAGAGTTTTACACATTGATTCAAAGCTGGCAGCACTCTGAAGAGTGGTGAAGAGTGTGAGTCCTATTCCACTATGCTGTTATAACTCCAGGCCCCGTCACTGCAGGTCACTAAGTTTTGTCCATGTTTTTACATGTTGAACAGTGATGAATATTGTTGTGTGCACATTAGTCTACTACATTATGAACATCCGATGACTTGCCTGATTGCAGATGCTCTCTGGAAGCTAAAGCATACACTGGGTGTAGAGTGTGAAGTCATTCAGTGGTAGATGAAGCAAGCTTCCATCATTTGTAAGTTGGTGTCCATGTCTCTCATTACAACTGGACATTAAGTTAGATCTCACTACAGAGGTAGCATGTATGTTACAAAAATCAGTGGATGCTATGTCTAAATCTGGAAGAGTCCTCCATCTCCGAACTCCAGGGCCCTTTGTTCACATTTACCAGCACACCTCTGTCCTCGCTGATGAGTGAATACAGGGCTCTTTATGCGGTGCCATGCAGTGACTCCATTGGCATCATTCCCAATCAATATAGAGTTGTCTACCAGCCAAGTAGTCTGCAACAGAGCAACACTGAATATGTAGTGTGGCCAAGGTCATGTAGCCAGTAAGTGGCAGAGTCGGGACTCTAACCCCTTGGTGTTCTGTCTCCAAGGTCCATGGTCTTCTGCTCCATATTTACTGTGGCAGGAAAGCGAGCCTCTGGAGACAAACAGTCTGGCATTGTCACTTGGCTAACACTGATTAAATTGTCACCTTCTCTGTCCAAACTTTCTTCACCTAAGAAGGAGCTGGAATATTAGCTACCTTATTGTGAAATCATAGGAGTCAAGTGAAGGGGTAAATCCAAAGGACAAAGCACACTGCTTGTCATATTAAAAAAAAAAAGAATTCGATAGATTCATTAATTACTGTCTCTGTAGAGGATATATATTGTGGAGAAATGGCTTAATGGTTAAGAGCACGTGCTGCTCTTCCAAAGGATGTGAGCTCAGTTCTCAGCACCCACATTAGACCATTCACAACCCCTTGTAACTCCAGCTCCAACAGGGGATCCAGCATCTTCTCGCTTCCCAGGGATGGTGTGTGAGCACGCAGGCACTTATAAATGCAGACAAACCCCCTTAGAGCACTGTGATGAACTTGCACTGTTTACATAGTTTTTGTTTCTATCTTCTCTCACAGATCTCTATGAGGTACAGAATGATTGAAATTTTTTCTTTTTTTTTTTTTTTTTTTTTTTGCTTTTGAACAAGGTTTAAAATTTATTGAGCACAGAAATTTCTTTTTGTTTGAGAAGAAGCTAATTTAGGTCTCAATGTAAAATTTATAGTCCAGTCCATTAAAGAACAGCAATAAGTTCATTTAGTTGATAAAGTTCCCTTAAAAACAAAGGAAGAGAGGAAGGAAGGAAGGAAGGAAGGAAGGAAGGAAGGAAGGAAGGAAGGAAGGAAGGAAAGAAGGAAGGAAGGAAGGAAGCTAGTGACTTTACAGGACCAATGGTTATCATCACAGCATATCCTCAACACCTGAATGTTGACAATCACCAGGAACTGAATTGTTGCCATGCAAATAAATACAGTCCCCTTAGATTTTTCCTTACAAAGAAGCCTGAGCTTTGGACATAATGATCTTGTCATTTCACAGAGCATCTCTTGATAAATGAAAACATTAATTCTTGGGAGAGAACCTTCTTATACAATTTATTTTTAAAGTGTTTAGGGGCTGGAGAGATGGTTCAATAGTTAAGAGCATTTGCTATTCTTCCAGATAACCAGAGTTTGGTTCTCAGCACCCATGTCAGGTGGCTCACAGCCACCTGTTGATCCAGCTCCTAGAGATAACACACCCTTTTATGGGCCCTGGTGCCACTGCACTCATGTGCATGCATGCATACACAAACACACACACACATACACACACAATAATAAAATGTTTTTTTAAATAAGTAATAAAAGGGCTTAGTGGTTTTCCAAAACTCTCCTGCCAATTGATAGCATTGGAGGAATTTTGAGAACATTATTATTTATAAAACCAGTAATAACAGAGGAGAAGGAACAGAGTCATATAAACACAAAGATCCAAGTTCAATACCCAGAAGTCATGTGTCTTAGTTACTTTTTTGTTGCAGTGAAGAGACACCATAACCAAAGCAACTTATAAAAGAAATCATTTAATTGGGAGCTTGCTTACAGTTTCCTGGGGTTAGTCCTCAGGAAAACCAAAGGGACAGCATGGCAGCAGGCAGGAAAGCACGGTGCTGGAGCAGGAGCTGAGAGTTTACATGTTAAGGCAACAGCCACAAGTCGGAGATAACTTTTGAAACCTGAAAGGCTACCCCTAGAGACATACCTTCTCTGACAAGGCCACACCTTCCAGTCCTTCCCCAACAGTTCCACCAACTGGGAACCACACATTCAAACATGAACCTATGTGGCCTGTTCTCGTATAAACCACTGCACCATGTTTGTTTGTTTGTTTGCTTGTTTAAGCCACACATATGTCAGTAATCCAAGTGCTAAGGAGGTATATTCAGGAAGGAGGACCACTGGGGTTCAATGACTAGTTTAGCTGAGTCAGGGAGCTTCTGGTTCTGTGAGAGTCCCTGTCTATAAACAGTGAGCTAGAGAGCAATCTAGGAAGTTACCCAGTGTGGACCCCAGACTCCACATGTACAGACATAGATATGAATATGTATGCACACACCTATACTCACGCTCACACAAATGAACATGTACACACATGCACTCACACATCCTACATGTATGATGGGTTTGCTATGTGCCAACTTCATTTGAGTGACAGTATCTCATTTCACTACAGCCTCTGACCTGTAAGACCTGTAAGAAAACTCAAGTGAAGGTCAGAGAGGGAGGTACCATGGTCTCCCTTGTGTACCTTAAGAGAGCAAGTAGTTGAACCTTTGTCTCAGCAGCATTTGCTTGTCACGTGAAAGAAGTCACACCTACCTCAGGAAACCCTCTGAAGACACCTCTAAATGTCCTCTTTACAACTTCCTGTGCTCCTGTCCATCAGCATTCCACACCCAGTCCTACAGGGTTGATGGCAAGTGTCCACACAACACAGAGAACACAGGGTTTTATCTGGACACTGCATTGTGCAAGCAAGACTCTATGGAGTCCTGGCGTCTGTGACTCACCCATCCGTTCTGGAATCTTTTTCAAAATTTACTGATCTCCTGACAGGAACGGGCAATAGCTTCACAGAAAATGCAAAGCTCTGAACCTTTGCCAGACTCTCAAACCCAAGCAAAGCCTTACACTGAGGATGGGCAATAACTTTGCTCTTCTGGCTCCTGCAAAGTCAAAGATGTCTCTCCTTCCATTCCTCCAGGCTTAATGAATGACGAATTAAAGTCAGCCAAACGTGGGCCTACCAAGGAAGAGCTGCTGGAGACAGATTTCTGATCTAATAGCCTTGGGATTTTTCTCTGACATGGTTAAGCCTGAGACAGTCCGTTTAGTGAAGAGGCAGAAAAAGAAATCCAATAAAACAAAAATATGTATCTTCCATTACTGCTAAGGCAGAGGTTTGGGGAGAGATAGCAATGGAGGAGGAATGTGTGCACTGGTTTTGGGGGACACCGGTTGCCTCTCCATTCTTCCCCTTCATAACTGTGTGACATCAGGATGGCTGCTTAGCTGCTGCAACCCCTAGTTTCTTCATCCACAAATGAGGATGATATTATTCACCACCTAGGCTCATTGTGAGGGATAAGTGAGTTAATTAGGAATACATCTGGGCTCATCTGGGCCATCTCCCCACATTCCAGAAGTTTGGGGAATTTTATAGTCAAAAGAGACTTACAAAATTGAGTTCAGACATCTGCTATGATAGCTTAAAGGTGAGACCCAGGAAATTAAAATCTGAAATTACATAATTAGATAATGAATGCATTCCATCCCATTCAGTTCTATATGTAGCCACTTGGGCACTATGTTAATCTTTCGTTCAAAGACGCATTGGACATAACCAGCAATCAGCACAAAGTATAGATGTGAGGCGTCCTATATCCACATGGTACCCTAACAAGAACTGGTACGGGTTTGGCTGGGGAGATGGCTCAGGCATGCTCATGGCCTCCTGAGCATGAAGAAGTGAGCTCTTTCCCTGGCACCATTAAAGAGCCAGGGGTGGCAGTGCACACCTATAACCCCAGCACTGAGAGGGCAGAAACAAGAGGAGCCCAAGTGTTCTTTAGGCACACAGACTAGCCAGATAGTCAAGCCCCAAGCCCACGAAAGACCCTATCTCAAAAAAATCAAGATCAGTAGTCCCTAGAGAACAACAGGTGAGGCCTTCTCCTGTATGTGCGTGCACACACATGCCTATGGACCCACACACATGCATGCACACACTCATACACACACGTGCAAGAAATAATAGAATAATGAAGAGATTTTTTTCTTTAAGCCTCAAGCATTAACAATAGGCATTATGACTTTGGTGTGTATAGTGTTTTTTTTCTGGTTGGTTTTTTACTAACACAGCTTAAGAGTCACCTGAGAACAGAGTCCCAGCTGGAAGGTTACCCAGATTGACTTTGGCCTGTGAGTGTGTCAGCAGGCAATTTCCTTGGTTGCTAATTAATGCAGGACGGTCCATCCCACTGTGAACAGTGCAATCCCTCTACAGGTGAGCCTGGGTTCTACAAGAAAGCCGGCTGAGAATGGACCTGAGAACAAGCCAGCCAGCTGCAGGGGTTCCTCTCTCAATCCCTGCTCATGTTCCTGCTCTGACTTCCCTCAGTGATTGACTGTAACCTGTAAGATGGAGCAAATCCTTCCCTCACATTGGGTCACAGGGTTTTTATCACAGCGACAGAGAGAAACTAGACTAGAATATTGCCCTAAGCTTATGGTTCCAGGATGACAAATTCGGTGGAAGATGGGCATGGGCTAGTATGCCATCAGAAGTGACAATGCACTTAGCAGCATTGGTTTCCATGAGACAGCCATCCATGAGTGCTAGCTTGTATGAATGCTGGTGGTATGAAAGTAAGAGGTGAAGATGAGCGAGCATTGAGGGCTCATTAAAAGTTTTCTGGTGGTCAGATAGTAGGGGAGGAGGACCTCCCCTATCAGTGGATTAGGGGAAGGATGTGGGGGTTGGGGGAGGAAGGGTGGGTCGGAGAGGAGATGAGGGAGGGAGCTACAGCAGGGATACAAAATGAATAAACTGTAAATAATAATAATAATAATAATAATAATAATAATAAAGAAGTTGCCAACCTGAGGGAGTCTTCTTTCAGGGGGAGACTAGCCAGGGAGAAGGGACATGGTCAGCCACCTCTTGGTAGGAGGTGGAGCCTTGGTGGCCTCACATCTGTGAAGTGGAGATGACTTAGTTCCTGTATCACAGTATGTTGAGAAGATGTAGCACTAAGGTTCATGGTGAGCACTGAGTGCAAACTGGACATGACTTCGTCTCTGAGTCATGGACTCTTGGGAGGATACAGTATCAGGCACTGAACACACGCTCAGCCTCCCACTGGGTTTGATGCTTAAAATCTCTGCAAGGCAGTGACAATAGTTCTCTTCACTTTACAGTGATGGACATAGCTAAATACCATGCCTGTTACACAGCTAGCATACATCCAGGCATGGACTTGAGGCCAGGTGTCTGCAGCTCCAATTCAGTGGTCACCATCACCCCATATTTAGCCATCTATCATAGTCACTATTGCATATAGTCCTTGGTATGACATGCAAATAATTTCCTTACCCAACCAGTATTTACTGAGCAGTACAAGGCTAGGTGCTGTGGAAGAAGAGAAAAATGGGAAATGTGGTCCTTGGAATTAAGAGTGAGGGAACCTTGAAGCTAGAGAGATAGCTCAGCAGTGAAGTGGCTGCTTTTTTTAGAGGGTGTGGGTTCAGCTCTTAGCATCTACATGGTGACTACAACAATCTGTAGTTCAAGGAGACCCAATGTCCTCTTCTAGACTCTACACATCACACACACACACACACACACACACACACACACACACTTAAATGCAGAGCAAAACACCCATATACATAAAATCTGTGTCCCTGCAGATGACTCTCAGCTTCTGCTCCATCCATCTTTCCCTCACTCACCTCCCACTGCTACTGCAGTTCAGCAGATGCTTAACAAACCACCCTTTAGTTTTTTCTTGTTTTAGTTTTTTTCAGTTTATTTACATTACATCCCAAGGGTGTCCCCTCCATCTTCTCCTCCCAGCCCCCCACTTCCCCTCTGTCCACCTTCTCCTCTCCCCTTCTCTCCAGAAAAGGGGACCCTCCAATATCAACCCTCACTAACACACCAAGTCACATCAGGACTGAGCATATCCTCATTCCCTGAGGCCAGGCAAGTCAGTGCTGCCAGATGGAGGTGATCTAAAAGCAGGCAATCAAGTCTATGTTAGAAACAGCACCCTCTTCTACTCCTCAGGTGACCCATATGAAGACCAAGCTGCCCATCAGCCACATGTGTGCAGGGTCCTAGGTCCAGACCATGCGTGCTCCTTAGCTGATGTCTCAGTGTCTGTAAGCCCCCATGGGACTGGGTTAGCTGTCTCTGTTGGTCTTCTTGTGAGGTTTCTACCCCCTCCAAGTCTTTCCATCTTTTCTCCAAAACATCCCTTGCTTGGGCACAAGTCCCAGCTTCTGTCTTGATCCACTGCTGGCTGGAGCCTCCCAGAGGACAGTCAAGTTAGGATACAACTTCCTGAACAGAACAGCAACAGCACAGGTTCGGAGATCAACGATTAATATATGGGATCCTATGAAACTGAGAAGCTTCTATAAGTCAAAGAACACTGTCAATAGAACAAAACGGCAGCCTACAGACTGGGAAAAGATCTTCACCAACCCTGCCTCAGAAAGAGGGCTAATAGCCAAAATACACAAATAACTTAAGAAATTAAATATCAACAAATCAAATAATCCAGTTAAAAACAGGGTGCAGAGCTAAACCAAGAATTCACAACAGAAGAATCTCAAATGGCTGAGAAGCACTTAAAGAAATGCTCAATGTCCTTAGCCATCAGAGAAACACAAATCAAAAGGACTCTAAGATTCCACCAAGCCATCCTCCAGTAGACTGAAGTTGTAAACTAAGCTATTCACCTTCCTCCTGAGGGACAACCACAAGGGCACCAGACAGCAGAGTATCATGCCTCCTGGCATGAAGGATCTCTTAGGCTCCTCTTCAGCTGGACCATTTGGAACCCTGATTGCCCCACCTTATCTAACATCTGCTCTGTGGACCCAAGTCTGGCATGAACAAGAGCTCTCAGACACATCTTTAAATGGCCTGTCCACTGTGGTGCTAATGTCTGGTTCTCCTCTCCCAGATGCCTCTGCTAGAAGCTGGTTTTTCTTTTCTATCCATACACTTCTTGGTATTAGGGTGGCGTGAGGGTCTTCCTAGCCCAATGCAGCTTCCTCCAGCTACCACACTACTAAACAAAAAAATTGTTATTTTCATTTCTGGCCTAAACACAGAAATTTACTGCCTCAAAAGTATTTTACTAATTAATTAATTAGTTAATTAATTAATTAATTAATTAATTACCTAGGCATGTTGGCACACACCTTGAATCCTAGCACTTAAGAGGCAGAGGCAGGTGGATCTCTGTAAATTAGAGTCCAGATTGTCCAGTTATTTCCAAGCTATGCAGGGCTATATAGTGAGACCCTGTCCCAAAACAGTAGCAATTAATCAATTCTAACTGATAAAACATTATATATGGTCTATATTATAAAGTTTTGAAATATGATGGAATGGCTGAAGCAAGCTAACAGATTAATCTTATGTAATTTATATTTTTGCAGTAAGCATAATTAAAATCTGTCAGCAATTTTCCAGAATATAACACATCACCATTAGCTATAATCATCATGTCTCAGAATGGTTTTCTTCAACATATTAAATGTTGAGTCCTTTGGTCAACATCATCTATCCATTCCCCATCCATTCTGGATCCTGTCACAATACTTCTCCTTATTACTGCTTTGCTCTGAGTTCATCCTTTAGATTCCACATATGGGATGAAATCACGTGGTGTTGTAAAGAGTATACTGCATGGGGCTGGACCCATGGCGCAGCAGTTTGGAGAGAGAACTGTTCTTCCTCAGGACCTGAGTTTGGTTCCCAGCACTCACAGCAAGCAGCTCAACTGGCTGTAGCTCCAGCTCCAGGGGGATCTGACACCCTCTGCTAGCCTCTGTGGTGCCTGTACGCACCAACACATGTACGCATGTGTACACATGCACACACATAAATAAAAATAGAACCTTTTAAAAGTGCCCTGCTCATCAGATGGACACACACGTGATACCTTAACTGCAGTGACTTCTTCCCTGAGCTCCAGGCTTATCAGCTTCCTCCTTCCCCCTTCTGCCATCATCAGATATCAGTAACCTCAGTATCTGTTATCTGATCCATCTCCCCTCACATACCCCTTCCTGTGGTTAAATCCTAGCCTGATGATTGCCAAAAACATCCAGCCTCACACCCCTTCCTCTGTCTCCCCAGATCAGTTCCCCTGACACACCCACTCAAAACATTGTGTAGGACCCTGGTTCCCTGGCCATATGATCTGTTTCCATCATTCATTATTTCTTGTATCTCCTCACCATCTTTGATGCCATGAGCTGTCACTCTTGCAAAATCCTCATCTACTTCTTGCTCATCTCTCCTGTCACTTAGAACATCTTTATTTGGATTTTTGGCTTTGGGCTCTCAGGAGGCTACAGTGCAAATTTCTCCTGTTGTCCCAAATCTGGGTTTGTCTGGCACCTTGTTGTCCATGTTCAATCTCAAAGAGATCAAAGTCATGTATCTGAAGTACACTGGGGGCGAGGTTGGCACCACACCTGCCTTGGCCCTCAAGATTGGTCCTCTGGGTCTGTCTCAAAAAAAAAAAGTTGGTGATGACATTGCCAAGGCAACCTGTGGAACGGTCAGAGGATTAGAGTAAAACTGACCATCTAGCAGAGACATGCCCAGATTGAGGTGGTGGTCTCTGCCTCTGCCCTCATCATCAGAACCCCAAAGCAGCCACCTAAAAAACAGAAAGTAGTAGAAGAACATTAGACATAATGGAAATATCACTTTTGATAAGAATGTCAACATTACCCAGCAGATAAGACACCGATCTTTGGCCAGAGAACTCTCTGACATTGTTACAGAACTCCTGGATATCACAGTCTGTGGGCTGCAATGTGGACAGCCAGCAACCTCATGACATCATGGATGACATCTATAGTGGTTCAGGGGAATGCCCAGCTAGATAAGAAGCAACAAGAGAAAATATTTCAGTAAAAAGGCCTTCTGAGAATAAGAAAGAAGATTCTTATCTGTTTAACTTGACTCTCCAATCCCGACACCTCTTCTGGAGAAACTAAGCAGGGATGGGGCAAAGACCGGCTGACAAGCCACACCTGCAGGGCGTGTTTGCAAATCTTGCACGTTTCCTTAATTAGTCCACTCTTTCCTTATAAGTTACCTTATACTCACTTGCCCCAGGCTTTCTATAGGGTGCCAACCAAAGATGACCTCCTCCAAATAACCACATTGTAAGTACTCTAAGGCCCAGACCCACACCTATATATCACCTTAAAGATACTGCCTACTCTGCTCTCTTTTTTTAATTTAATTTAATTTTTTTCTTATCAGTTACATTTTATTAACTCTGTATCCCAGCCGTGTCCCGCTCCCTCATTCACTCAAAATCCCACCCTCCCTCATCTCCACCGTGCCCCTTGCCAAGTCCACTGATGGGGGGGACCTCCTCCCCATTCATCCGATCCTGTTTTATCAGGTATCTTCAGGACTGGCTGCAAAGCCCTCCTCTGTGGCCTAACAGGACTGCTCCTCCCTTGGGAGATGGGGAGGTCAAAGAGCCAGTCATTGAGTTCCTGTTAGAAATAGTCCTTGTTTCCCTCACTATAGGAAACCAATTGGTTACTGCTACCACAGGCTACATCTGAGCAGAGGTTCTAGGTTATATCCATACATGGTCCTTGGTTGAATGTCAGTCTCTGAAAAGACCCTGTGCCCAGATATATTTGGTCCTTGTGGAGCTCCTATCCTTTCCCCATCATACTAACTCCCCTTCTTTCATATGATTCCCTGTACTCTGCCGAAGGTTTGGTCATGAGTCTTTGTATCTGCTTTGAAAACACTGCTAGTTAGAGTCTTTCAGATGCACTCAGTAGACTCCTGTCATACTTTCAATGCACATCCCATCTGTCTTTCGAAACAAGGATTGATCATCTTACCCCATGTCCACTCTCTTGATTATCTTTTTTAGGTGTATAGATTTTATTATGTTTATCATATCTTATAGGTCTATATATGTGAGTATATACCGTGTTTGTCTTTCTCCTTCTGGGATATTTCACTCAAAATGATCTTTTCTAGATCCCACCATTTGCCTGCAAATTTCTTGATTTCCTCCTTTTTGATTGCTGAGTAGTATTCCATTGTGTAAAAATACCACAATTTCTGTACCCATTCCTCCGTTGATGGACATCTGGGTTGTTTCCAGGTTCTGGCTATTACAAATAAAGCTGCTATAAACATGGTTGAGCAAGTATCTTTTTTGTGTACTTGAGCAAAGTTTGGATATATACCTAGCAGTGGTATAGCTGGGTCTTGAGGAAGCATTATTCCTAATTGTCTGAGAAAGCGCCAGATAGATTTCCAGAGTGGTTGTACCAGTTTACATTCCCACCAGCAGTGGAAGAGGGTTCCCCTTTCTCCACAACCTCTCCAGCATGTGTTGTCCCTTGAGTTTTTCATCTTGGCCATTCTGATGGGTGTAAGGTGAAATCTCAGGGTCATTTTGATTTGCATTTCCCTGATGGCTAATGAGGCTGAGCATTTCTTTAAGTGTTTCTCTGCTATTCGATATTCCTCTGTCAAGAATTCTCTGTTTAGCTCTGTTCCCCATTTTTTAATTGGATTACTTGGTTTGCTGCTTTTCAGCTTCTTTAGTTCTTTGTATATACTGGATATTAGTTCTCTGTCAGATAAAGGGTTAGTGAAGATTCTTTCCCAATCTGTAGGCAGTCGTTTTGTTTTGATGATGGTGTCCTTTGCTTTACAGAAGCTTTTCAGTTTCATGAGGTCCCATTTATTGATTGTTGCTCTTAGAGCTTGTGCTATTGCTGTTCTGTTCAGGAAGTTGTCTCCTGTGCCAATGAGTTCTAGGCTGTTCCCCACTTTTTCTTCTAACGGATTTAGAGTATCTGGTTTTATGTTGAGGTCTTTGATCCACTTGGACTTTAGTTTTGTGCAGGGTGATAATCTATTTTCATTTTTCTGCATGTAGACATCCAGTTGGACCAGCACCATTTGTTGAAGATGCTGTCTTTTTTCCATTGAATGGTTTTGGCTTCTTTGTCAAAAATCGAGTATTCATAGGTATGTGGGTTTATTTCTGGGTCTTCTATGCAGTTCCATTGATCCTCCTTACTGTTTTTATGCCAATACCATGCAGTTTTTATTACTATTGTTCTGTAGTACAACTTGAGATCGGGGATGGAGATACCTCCAGATGATCTGTTGTTGTACAGGATTGTTTTGGAGATTCTGGGTTTTTTGTTTCTCCATATGAAGCTGAGAATCTTTTTTTCAAGGTCTGTAAAGAATTGAGTTGGTATTTTGATGGGAATTGCATTGAATCTGTAGATTGCTTTTGGCAGGATGGTCATTTTCACAATGTTAATCCACCAATCCATGAGCACAGGAGATCTTTCCATCTTCTGAGATCTTCTTCAATTTCTTTCTTCAGAGACTTGAAGTTTTTCTCAAACAGGTCTTTCACTTGCTTGGTTAGTGTCACCCTAAGGTACTTTATGTTATTAGTGGCTATTGTGAAGGGTGTTGTTTCCCTAATTTCTTTCTCAGCCCTTTTGTCTTTGGTATACAGGAAGGCTTCTGATTTTTTTGAGTTGATTTTGTATCCTGCCACTTTGCTGAAGGTGTTTATCAGCTGGAGGAGTTCTCTGGTTGAATTTTTGGGGTCGCTCATATATACTATCTTATCATCTGCGAATAGTGACACTTTGACCTCTTCCTTTCCTATTTGTATCCCCTTGATCTCCTTTAGTTGTCTTATTGCTCTGGCTAGGACTTCAAGTGCTATGTTGAAGAGGTATGGAGAGAGTGGGCAGCCTTTTCTTGTCCCTGATTTCAGTGGGATTGATTTAAGTTTCTCTCCATTGAGTTTGATGTTGGCTATAGGCTTACTGTATATTGCCTTTACTATGTTTAGATATGTGCCTTCTATCCCTGATCTCTACAAGACTTTAAACATGAATGGGTGTTGGACTTTGTCAAATGCTTTTTCAGCATCTAAGGAGATGATTATGTGGTTTTTCTCCTTCAGTTTGTTTATGTGGTGGATTACATTGATGGATTTCCGTATGTTGAACCACCCTTGCATGCCTGGGATGAAGCCTACTTGGTCATGGTGGATGATATCTTTGATGTGTTCTTGGATTCGGTTTGCAAGTATTTTATTGAGTATTTTTGCGTCAATGTTCATAAGAGAGATAGGTCTGAAGTTTTCTTTTTTGTTGGGTCTTTGTGTGGTTTAGGTATCAGGGTGACTGTGGCTTCATAGAATGAGTTTGGTAATGTACCTTCTGTTTCTATTTTGTGGAATAGTTTGAGGAGAATTGGTGTTAGCACTTCTTTGAAGGTCTGGTAGAATTCCACGCTGAAACCATCTGGCCCAGGGCTTTTTTTGGAGGGGAGACTATGAATGACTGCTTCGATTTCCTTGGGGGATATAGGGCTATTCAGTCTTTCTACCTGATCTTGACTTAATGTTGGAAGATGGAATCTATCAAAAAAATTGTCCATTTCATTTAGGTTTTCAAATTTTGTGGCATATAGGCTTTTGTAGTATGACCTAATGATTGTTTGAATTTCCTCAGCATCTGTAGTTATGTCACCCTTTTCATTTCTGATTTTGCTGATTTGGATAGATTTTGGATAGGTGCTGAAAAGAAGGTATACTCTTTTGAGTTTGGATCTGTAGACATCTATTAGGTCCATTTGATTTAGGGACTCTGTAAGTGTTTTTATTTCCCTATTTGTTTTCTGTCTAGTTGATCTGTCCCTTGGTGAGAGTGGAGTGTTGAAGTCTCCCACTATTAAGATATTAGGATCAATGTTTGATTGAAGCTTTAATATTGTTTCATTTACGAATGTAGGTGCTCTTGTATTTGGGGCATAGATATTCAAAATTGTGATGTCCTCTTGGTGGATTTTTCCTTTGATGAGAATATAGTGGCCCTCCTTATCTTTTTTGATTAACTTGGGTTGAAAGTCTATTTTATTAGATATTAGGATGGCTACTCCAGCTTGTTTTCTGGAACCATTTGCTTGAAAAACATTTTTCCAGCCCTTTATTCTGAGGTAGTGTTTATCTTTGTTGCATAGGTATGTTTCTTGGATGCAACAGAATGTTGGATCCTGTTTCCGCAACCATTCTGTTAGTCTGTGTCTTTTTTTTGGGGAGTTGAGTCCGTTGATGTTGATAGATACTAGTGACCAACAATTGTTACTTACTTTTGATGTGGGGTTGGTGGTGTCACTGAGTTTCATTGCTTGTATTCTTTTGGTTTTTTTGTTGTGTAGTTATCTATTTTCTGTTTCCTTAGATGTAGTTGTTTTCTTTGGTTTGGAGTTTCCCTTCTAGTAACTTCTGTAGAGCTGGGTTACTATGTAGATATTGTTTAAATTTGGTTTTGTCATGGAATATTTTGAATTCTCTGTCTATGTTGATTGAAAGTTTTGCTGGGTATAGTAGTCTGGGTTGGAATCTGTGGTCCCTTAAGGACTGTATGATTTCCGTCCAGGTCCTTCTGGCTTTCATAGTTTCTGTTGAGAAATCTGGTGTGATTCTGATAGGTCTACCTTCATATGTTACTTGGCCTTTTTCCCTTGCTGCTTTTAGAATTTTTTCTTTGTTCTGTAGGTTCAGTGTTTTGACTATGATGTGACATGAAGAATTTCTTTTCTGGTCTAGTCTACTTGGTGTTCTGTAGGCCTCTTGTATGTTTATGGACATCTCCTTCTTTAAGTTGGGAAAGTTTTCTTCTATAATTTTCTTGAAAATATTTTCCAGACCTTTGAACCTGATGTCTTCTTTTTCTCCTACTCCTATTATTCTTAGATTTTGTCTTTTCATGGTGTCCTTGATTTCTTGGATATTTTGTGTTTGGAACTTTTCTGATTTTATTTTTTCTTTGAGAGACGTGTCAATTTCCGCAAGTGTATCTTTGGCTCCTGAGATTCTTTCTTCCATCTCTTGTATTCTGTTGGTGATGCTTACCTTTGTAGTTCCCGATCTTTTCTCTATGTTCTCCAGCTCCTGGTTTTTCTCTATCTGTGTTTTCTTTATTGATTCTAATTCTGTTTTCATGTCTTGCACCATTTCCTTCATCTGTTTGAATGTGGAGTCCTGCTTTTCAATGACAGCTTCTATTTTTTTGTTTGTTTCCTCTCTATGTATCACTAATTGTGCCTCTACTTCTTTGGCTATAATTGCCTGTATTTCTATGAGAGCTTTGTTTATTTCTTCTTTGTTTGCCTCAATTTTTGTGGTCATTTCTCTGAGAGCTTGATTTGTTTCCTCTTGGTTTGTCTTGATTTCTTTGGCTATTTCTCTGAGGGCTTTGTTCATTTCATCTTTATGGGCCTCTAATAGCTGGAGAAACATAGTTTTGAGGTCGTTTCTTGTATATCTAGTGAATTGAAGTGTCCATTGTTTTGTGGGTTTGCTGGTGAGGTCATTATGTCCTGATTTTTGTTGGGAGTGTTCTTATGTCTGCCTCTAGCCATCTGGTTATTTATAACCCTCACTGTTTGTTCCTCGAGTTTATAGTTCAGGCTATGATCGACTTTTTCTTTTTTCTGGACTGTTTTTTCAGGAAGATGAGAGAGGTTCACTGGTTTGGGAGTATGTGTTGTGGTTTCAGTTTTGCCTAAGTAAGGAATGTGATGCTGGCGCTATTCGCATGCACTTTTAGCAGGCACAGTGTACATGTGCGGATTCTTTGACTATTACAGTGGCCTGAAGGCCACTATTTTTCAGTTCTGTCTGAGATCCAGGGACTGTTTGCCTGGATTACCCTGGTGGACCCACAAGGCAGAGGCTTCAACGTTGGGGTCGCTACCCCAAGAATCCCTATGATTCTAGGGGTATGGGTGGCAGGGATCTTGTCTGGTTGCTTCTGTGGAGAGGCCCTGGGTCTGGGGCAAACTCTCCCTAGAAGGCTCACTCACTTTCTTGCAGGACCAGTTGGAATGCACAGGGGTTCCCCTTGCTCTCTACTCTCTGATTTGGTCCTGCTGCAGAAATGCGTGGGTAGGCTAACAGCCAGCTCTGTGATACTGTAGCCGCAGGACTCGGTGTCCACCTTTCCTGTGTGCTGCCTCTCTGTCCTTTCCCTCTACCAGGAAGGGTTATGTTGACTGGTCCCGGGGTAGCATGGGAAAGAGTTAGGTTGAGTCTTCTCAATTCTAGATCCCGGGCCCAGATCTCTCTGCCAGAAGCAGCCTGGTGGAAGAACCTATGTTTGCTGATACCGAGAGAGTACCAGGTAGGTTGAGTGTCCTCAGATCCAGAGCTTGGGTTTCTCTGCTAGGGGCCGCTGGATGTGCTGGAGAGGGGGTGCTGTGTCCTGTGGCAGGCTGCCTCTCTGACCTTCCCCTCCACTAGGGCAAGCTTATGGTGGTGCTCTCAGGGGAGTGCCAGAAGGGGTTGGGACTTCTCAGTTCAAGCCTGAGCGGGGGTTTCTCTACGGGGGGGGGGGGGGGGGGGGGGGGGGGGGGGGGGGGGGGGGGGGGGGGGGGGGGGGGGGGGGGGGGGGGGGTGCCGGTGATAGGACTTAGTGCTAGACCTTATTGTGCTGGACCCAGGAGAATCTCAGGATGTGTTGAATGACCATAGTCCCAGATCCCGAGCTGAAGTTTGTTTGCTAGGAGCAGCTGGCAGCACTGGGGTCCGGGCACTGTGAAGCCGCTGTGCGCCTCTTTATCCTTCCACACCACTGCGGCAGGGTGATGGCGGCGTTTGGGGGAGTGCCCGAAAGGATTGGGTTTTCTCAGCCCCGATCTTGGGTTGGGGTACAGACAATGTGGTCTGTGGCAGATTCTGCTGGACGCCTCCTGCCTCCTCTGAAGAGGGAGTAGGGATTTTGAGCTAGGCGCGCAGCCGCTCTTTGTGCGTGGCGGGAGCTCAGTTGTGATGGCGGCGGGTACTGGCGGTCAGAGAGACCTTCCAGGGAAAGACTGGGTGACCCATGATCAGTCTCGCAACTTTCCTTCCCCGTGGGGTTTTCTTACGACTGGGACTCCCAATCTCTGGCACCCTTGTGCCCACCAATCAGCCTGGGAAAGTGATTGGGACACACAGGCTTGCGGCTCCAGCCTGGAGACCCAAAGCCTGCGTTACCGGGGATCTCTTCCGGGTTCCGGCTGTGCGGCCCAAGAGTGGACCCAACCGATTCCCACGCTGTGGGAGCCTCCCCTCACCTGGGAAACACAATCGCTGTAGTTTTAGGGCCCAGAGTTCAGTCTCCTGGTCGCTGCACGGAGAGTGTTGTCCCGCTTCTCAGACACAGTGCTCTCCAGGTGCCGCCATCTTGGCCCCCCTACTCTGCTCTCTTAAACATTTAATTTGTTGTATATTTGAAATTTGTCAGGTGAATGAAAGTTATTTCACATTTACAATCTTAGAACAAAAGTCCCTTTTCAGCACAAAGTCTTTACAACATATATTTGCCAAAAAACTCTGTAAGCATGATCTGCAACTATCATCTTCTATTCTTTCTGACCTAGTCTCCTCTGACCTACTCTTCAAGGCCTTGATACTGTTCAAGTCTTGTGACTAATTCTAAACTTTCATTATTCTCTTCAAAGGTTCTAAGGGATTTTTGTTGTTGAGCTATTTGAAATGTTCTCCTACTTCATTAGCTATCCCCCAGCATTGCTATCCTCTCTCCCTTTCTTGCTTCTGTAGGAATGGGCTGACTACCTGACATCTTCAACTGATTGCCTAACAGACATACAATTCAGTCTACATAAATGATTTTCTTCTTCTGTTACTCTTCACTTTTGTTTTCAACACAGTCATTGGTGCCACCAATCATGCAGTTGCATGGGACAAAAACCTCTGAATTAATAATTCTCTTATGTCTTATCCACCCCCACCCCCACATCACATGAATCCAGATCATGTTCTAAACCTTGCATGTTCTCTGAAAACATATTTCTCAAACCCAGATTCTGCTTCTGTTGATAGAGCATCTAGATGTGCACGTTAGACCTAACCCTCACAAAGCAATAAAAGTGCTGACTTAAACACTTGTCTTTAAAACTCTTCTGGAGAGTGTTGCAAATAAGGAGAAAGTAAAAAAAAAAAAAAAAAAAAAAAAAAAAAAAAAAAAAAAAAAAAAAAAGAAAAAAAAAAAAAAAATAAAAAAAAAAAAAAAAAAAAAAAAAAAAAAAAAAAAAAAAAAAAAAAACAGTCTATGAATTCACATAGACAATAATAGCACCAGGATCCTCTAGCCTTGGAGTGTTTAAAACCTAGGCAACCTGGGCTAAGTTTTAATAACCCAGTCTCTATATGGAGAGATTAATGATATTCCAAACAATCTAAGACCATCAAAAGTTGCAGATTTAATGAGAGAGATATGCCAAAGTAAACCCAGCCCACCCACAAACATCAGCAGGAAAAGTTGCAGAACAATGAAGGAGCCATCCGTGGTGTATTTACAGTCCAGCTTAACACTGCAAAGATGGCTAAAACCTGTTAAGCTACAGAGTTCCTTTAAAAGGTACTCAGGTTCCAGGCAGCTAAGAGCAGACTCCCTCCGGCTGAACAGAATGCTTAGCCTCAAAGGTGTCTTGCAAATGCTTTCTCATAAGGATGATCAAACACCAGATTAGCAGAATCACAAGGCAAAGAAGCACTGTGGCAGAACGAGCAGACACAACAGACAGTAGAAATAGGCCCACAGAGACTGAATACTGGAACTGTCATGTGTGACTATGTCGAAACTTATATGTGTTTATGTAAAGCAAAAGGCTAGACAGAACTAAAACTAGAAACCTAGAAACACGTAAGTAGGGTAACTCTTAGCAAAAGAAAAAAATAAAAATCAGAAAAAATAAAGAAATTTTGATCAATCAAAGTCCAATCAATAACCAAAACAATGATTTAAAAAGTTGACCTTGTTGACAAATATTGCACAAAGCATACAACTGTATGATTTGTACCTTTAAATACAGTTAAGACATTAGCAATTTACTCTGTATTAAGACAAAAATATGAATTGCAATAAATTTCACATTAAAATCATTCAGAGTTAGTAAGAAAAAAGGATAAATAAGATATGGATGAAATGAAATAAAAATGAATAACATTGAAATAGGACACAGAGCATCACAAGAAACCCAAATTTTATTATTGAAGAAGTTGTTAAAGTCTTAAGCACTTTAAAACTTACAAGACTGTTAAAATTTATAAAAAGGAGATTGTTGAAGCCCTTTAAAAAGTTTTAAAATTTTGTACATTTGAGTGTGTCTCTGTATGTGTGCATGCACTCATATATACAACTCATGTCCCTTGAGCACATGAGCACATGGAGGTCTGAAGAGAGTGTGAGATCCCTTGGAACATGACCTGATGTTGACACTGAATTTGTGTTTTCTCTAAGAGCATTGAGTGCTTTTAACTCTTGAGGAGTTTTGTTTTTTTTTTTTTTTTTTTTTTCAGGCCTCCAGTAAAGCCTAAAGATTTATATTTATATAAAAATAAAAAAACAGTACTCTTTTAGTCAGTGTTCTAGTGTGAAAAGACATGATGACCACAACTTTCATAAAATAAAGCATTTAATTGGATGTTGCTTACAGTTTCAGAGAATTAGTCCATTATCAGCATGACAGGAAGCACAGTAGCACGTAGGCAGACATGGTAATGGAGAAGAAGCTAAGAGCTCTACATCTGAATCCACAGACAGCAGGAAGATGGAGAGACTGGGCCTAGCTTGAGCATTTGAAACCTCAAAGCCCACACCCAGTGACACACTTCTCCCTAAGACCACACCTACTCCAACAAGGCCACATCTCCTAAATCTTATCAAATAGTACCACTCCTTAATGACCAAGCATTCATATGAGTCTATGGGGGCTATTCCTATTCAAGCCACCATAAGTAGTATACTAATCATATAAAACCTCACACATAGATAGAAAACTTCAAATACCATAGCAATAATATTTTTAAAATATAAGGTTAGTATAGCATTTTCTGATACTAGTAATTTAACATTTTAATATTAAGCAATTTATAATTAACTGATGCTTACATAAAAAAAAATAGAACATAGATACACAGAATAGAACAGAGAGCCTAAAATCAAACCTGAACCCATATTGTGAACTAGTGTTTATAAAGGGCCTTAAGGAGACTCCATGGAGGAAAACAAGACCAATACGTGGGGCTGAGAAAACTGAATACTCACACTCAAAAAATGCAGGGGGGATTAGGGGTGGTCTCAAAGTGGATCAAAAAGACAGAGGTGTAAGACCTAAGCACATAACATTTTTGTAAAAAAACATGGTAGAAGTTCTGGGAGACTGGTCTTGAAAACTTTTGGTGATGGGGGAGTATCACCAAAAATCTCAGTAAACAAAAGTAAAAATAAGTAAATGAGACCATATCAGACCAAGACATTTCTGTGTAGCAACAGAAACAGCATAATGAAAAGATAATGCACAGACTTGTTTGGAAAATACTTGTAAAGTACATCTCTCATAAGGGCTAATTACCTACATTTTACAAAGAAATCTTAACAATTCAACAGCAAAGAAATAATTAAAAATCAAAATTTACTTGATCAAAAAGCAGAAAAAAATCTGAATAAAAAATATATGAGTGTCTAACATTATTAATCATCAGACACAAGGAAGCCATCCTGAGATGGCTTCACACCCACTAGAATGGCCATTATAACTAATAAAAGCACATAAATACATTGATGGATACCTAAAGAAGGGAGCAGAAATACAGATTTGTGCAACCATCATGGAAAACAGAGAAAGAAAACAGAAATACTTCAACCACACAGCACAACCATGCCTCCTCTTTGTTAAATAACCCAGCAGTCAACTCCTCAACATATATTTAGAGAGGGGTTAGAAAAGTCACACACAGAGTACTTGCTCTTAAGAGGACATTTAGGCCACTCCCTTTAAAGGTCACGGAACATCTCAGAAGAGGGACATGGGGAAAATGGAAGTCAGAACATATGGAGAAGCACTGTGAAATGTTCTTCTGGACATGACACAGGCAATGCACTCAAGATCTGATTGTGGCAGCAGCTGCTGCCTCCTGTGGACCTGTTACAAGACTGGCCTTGTCAATAATGGATTGACCCTATTCCTCCCTGATTAATTACTGGCTATGAGTGAATTCTCGGGTAGGGGCAGACCCTGTCTTCAGTTGTATACCCCCTTATGAATCCACCATGCTTCAACAGAAAGTTCCAAATTTCAGGTTACCCAGATGGCCCAAGTCAAACTCAGTGGGTCACAAAACTAAACAAAACAGACAGGAATGTGGGAGAGGGGTTTGTAGAGATGACAGAAAATGAGATGGATAGGAGGGAGATGAGAGGGCTGGGTGACTGCAATCAGAATGCTTTGTGTAGATGTATAAAACTGTCAAAGAACAAATTTAATAAAACATAAAAACAAAACCAACTGCCTTAACCTTGCCACCAAGCTCGACAAGGGCAACTCAAGAGGTAAATCCCATGGCATCTCGTTCATAAACACTGATGCATTGAACAGAGTTTCTGAAGAAAATCAGCCAACCAAATCAAGAAATCCATCAAAACCAGAACACATCGTGACTAGACAAAATTCCTTTCATCAAGGCAAAACTGATTTACATTAAAGAAAGCATCAACATTATGTAATCACAGATTAAGGGAAATAAACATATCCTCATCCCCATAGTGGAAGAAGAGGCAGCATTCCATGTGACTCAATATTTATTCACAAATGAAGACTTTATCCCTACATTAGGAGCCCTGGTGAATTATTGATGCTATACTACAACTTAGCAAAATGGTGAGTCTGGTGGTGGATGACTGACATACACTGGCTTCATACAGGCTTTGTTTCAAGTTCTAGGTCAGATTTAAGACTGTCCATATTGCTAGGCTATTCTAGGCATGTTCTCCTGGAGGCAGCAGAAGCAACAGAAAGGATGGTAGAAACTTGGGGCATTGCCCAGAACCAACACTTGGACCTGGCATACAGTTGTTCCATGGGCATCATATGGCGCAGTGTGGTCTCCGACTAACTTCAATGTTGATGAGGTGGGAGAAGCTTGACATGTCAAGAGTGACGGATTGCAGTGTCATGGGACAAAAGGTATGGCTAGAGAACAAGTGAGAAGTTAGGGGTAACATGCAACTAATCTATGCAAAACTAGAGAGAACTAGCCGTAACTGATGTGGAAGAAGATGAAAAACCTGCAAAGATCTACAGCAAATAACGTGGAAAATGTGACATGATACTAGAATGGCTTATGTTTGTGGTTCAGGAGAAAATAAAGGTGTCTCCACTGCCACTCTTCGTTTTAAATGAACTTATTTAAATGTATATTTAAATATCTAGACATAGACCATTCCCAAATTGGGGGTTTTAATTCATAAAATTTCTCAGAATACAAAGCATCGTGGTACTTTGTACCTTCATCTGTCACTTTGTTCGTTACCCTCTACTCACTGCCCCTGTCTCCTCTACCCCTCTGCTCTCCTCTGTCTCCTCTTTTCCCTTGCTTGCTGGTCTCCTTTCTCTCCACACACAATCTTGCCTTTCAGTATCGTTCCACACTATACTGTTGTTATCAGCACTTTTGTTTACATTTTATTGGACATCAGAGATATTAGTTCATCCTGTAAGGAAACAGAAACAAAAGCATAGTAATAAAAAAAGAATAAAGATTGTAGGAGTTTATGTTTGAAAGCCCCAAAGAATAAACAGATGTTATTTGAATATGTAGGAAATCACAATAAGTTTACTGACTGAAAAAAATCAATATACAAAATCATATATTTACAGTCGGTGTATTCGGAACAAATAAATACTTAAAAGATATATCTAATGTATACATTGAGAAATGGTCAAGACCTTTCAAAGAAAAGCCTAAAACTTTATCTAATAATTTCAAAGACTTAAATAGAAAAGTGTATAGTCTTTGTGGATTGAAATACTTTGCATGTCACAAAATCCCCCCCCCACACACACACAATTTGTCTATACAGTAAGTACATGTATCCCAAACAAGATCAAATATGATTTGAAAATAAACTTGAAAATTAAGGAGAAATGGAATTTCCCAGTTGGGAAGGCACTTGTCTTGCAAGCATGAGGACCTGAGTTTGATCCCCAAATCAAGGCGTGGTGGGGTACACTTATAATCTTAATGTTGGCAACGTGGAAATGGAAGGATCCCTGGGTCTTGTTGGACACGCAGACTAGTCTTCAAGGTGAGCTGCAGGCCAGCGTGCTCATGTTTATTTGTTCTTTGTTTTACATAAATGACATCAGAGGAAGCATCAGAGACTGTCTTCCTGTCTACACACCCACACTGGTTAGTATCAGAGTGTGTGTACCTAGGACATGGCCTTGTTGCCTGGAGGAAGAGGGCCCTGAGGAGTCAGAGTAGCTGATCTTGTTAGCTGATTCTCACCTAGAGGTCAGCTCTATAATCAGTTCTATAACAGGTCTAAACAGCTTTAGAATCCGTATGGAATTGAGGCAGTAGGTTCTTCATGGTTAAGAAAAAAAATGGGGTTGGGGTAGAGAAAGGAGCTGAGAATAAATTTCCAGAAGGGAGTTTAGAATAAATTTCCAGAGGCTGTTCACAATAAATTGCACAGTCATGAGTCATTGCAGTTGGAGTCTGAATGATGATTTAAGATAAGAAAGAAGCAATTCATTTAAGTCTAAGGTTATAGTTGGGATTGGAATGTCAGTAATAGGTCAGAGTGTTTGAGTATCAGAAGCAGTTTTATAAATGTTCTCAAACGGCCTTTGGGCCTTGAATACTCTGGGAGTAATGTTAGGTAGCTTTCCATTTGAACTTAGGAATTGGACTTTTGTAAGGGAAGACTTAAGTGCTTGCTTTGCTAAGTCATTGCTTCTTAACTTTGGCTGACATTGAAAACAGTAATAGCTGCTAATGTTCCATGGTCTCTGAACCTACCAGCCTGTATACCCACCACTGAGTGACTGGATTGTGAAAACCTTGTATGAATACATGCTGCAATTTTTTTCAGCTTAAAAAAAAAAGAAATTATAAAATCTGCAGGAAAGTGGATGGATCAAGGTCACCCTGGCTCTGAAAGACAAATATTCTCTTTGATGTGGATACCAGCTTTTAAATATATGGATGTATATCCACACACAGATCAGGTTACAGATCAGGAAACTCAAAAGAGGACCATAAGAGAGGGAAAGAAATGCTAAGGAAGACAGCAGTGTTTTGGGGGGTGGGAATGAAACACATTAGGCATAAGAATAGGAGGCTACTGGGGGTAGAAGGATAAAAAATGGGGTGGAGTAAAGAGAGAGAAGATCAACAAAAGCAAATTTTGCTCGAAAGTGGCACTGTGAAACTACTCTACATGATGATGGCAAAATAAAATAAAAGATCTTAATCCCTAAGCCACACTAGGTCAACCCACCAGAAACCTTTGGGTTGAGACCACAAGCACTGGATGATTCTAGGGTTTTCCATGTGACCATAAAATGGCAAGTAGGGAAGCTCTATTTCAGAATCCTGCTTGCAGTACCAGGATCACAGCATACCCATTGCTAGAGTGCTCTCTAGGTGATTAAATCAGAATACTCGAGGAGGGAGCCTGAATATTCTTCAATGCTCCAAGCTCTCAGAGAAGCAACTGTCACGCCTGGGAACCTCTGGCTTTCAGAGGTTTCTACCTGACATCAGCCAATATCACCAATGCCTTCTGAAGTTTTCCTACAACAAGGATTCAATTCCAAGATAGCTAAGCAGCTCTTTGATTGGTGAGTGACAAATATTAACCAATACAATACTGGAAAAAGCCATCCAGTGTTATTAAATAGCTATGGAAGACAAAAATAATACTGTCTTTAGATGGAAAAAAAGCCCCACAAACAAACACAAATTGCAGTTTTTGGTTAGCGGTGGGTGGTCCCAGTACCACCAAATTCTTTGCTTCAGTGAAGAACGTTGATGAAGATACAAAGCATGGCTCTGTCTTTTCTACAGACCCTCAAGTACAGCCCAGTCACATGAACCACATAACACCTCTCCTGTTCTCACAGCTTGGGGAAGAGGAGAGGACAAGGTGGTGATAGCAGGAGGCAACATCACACCAAATGTTATAATAGTCCTGCCAGCCCCGCCGTACCTGAGAAGTGCACTTCACACTCACAAGAGCGTGTGCGAGTTCTGCGCCTCTGGCACCTCCTTGGCAGGCATGTAACTCCTAAGTGACTTAGCAAAATTTGGATATCAGGAGGCCAGGACACTCTTCTGCAGCTGGAAATGGGGAAGAGTCATCCGAGGACCCCACAGACACTGCGGCTTGCATGGTCTTTCTCTGTCTGTCCTTTTGCCAGATGCCAATCTCTGTACAAGGAAGGAAGGAAAACTCAAACCCTGGCTGCATACATGCCAAGGGCCTCAACAAGCAAAGCCTTTGTCCAAAATACATCCTCCTGTCCCTATTTTACAGAGTATGCCTCATGCTACACAGATACAATCATTCTGTTTCCAGAGAGGCAAAGAAGTGTTTCAGGATCACAGAGCACCAAGGCCAGAGCTGAGATTCACACTTGGAATCTTTGCTTCCCAGCCTATGCTTTCCCTTCTAGGCTAACTGGATCCCTTGACATTGTCCTGGTGCCTTGTGATCTGTAAAGCACACTCTCTATTTCTGGAAAAAGAGTCAATAAAATAGAAACGCCAGGATAAGCACACAGTAGGCATGTGCTATTAGAACCCATTGCTACCCTCCTTTTTATCTATAGCTCTTTTCCTAACCCTGAAGTAAGACATAAAACCTTAACAACAGGGCCCGATAACATCATGACTGGCCAACACATTGAGGCCCCCACCAAAGTTCCTTTGATCAAAATGCCAGAACATAGGACTATATAGTGTATTACCTTAAACTTCACAGGTCAAAGAGAGCATGTTAATTAATCATGTGCACCAGAAAAGGCTGTAGCCTCTAACCAGTAAGAGAAGTCAGAGAGCCTTGACAAGTCAGCTCTGGTCAAGTTCCTACAATGGTGATTTCTATAGCTATTGCTGACTGATGTAGGGGCTAGGCTAGTGTGATGATAGTTTGAAATAGTTGCAACCTTCCCAGTAATAATTGTATCCATTATTTTTTATGTTGCTGTGACAATATCGGACAATTAGCAATTTAAGGAAAAACACGCTTATTCTGGTTTACAGTTCATAGGGATACAGTCCATCATGCTGGGGAAGTGACCGTGGCAAGGATGAGAGGCCACCTAGTCAAACTGCACTGCAGTCAAGAAGCAGAGAAGGGCTAGGTTATAAAACCGTGAGGCCTATCCTCCAGTGACTTATTTCCTCCAACAAGGTCCCACCTCCTAAATGTTCCACAGCCTTCACAAACAACATCACCGTCCGGGGACCAAGTGTTCAAAACCGTGACCCCAAGAAAGACATTTTATATTCAACCACAGCATCCCTTTTCCCCACTCTCCATTCTCCCTCCCCTTGCCCTGAGAGTGTACACACAAGTGCAATGGCAAAGGCAAGGGAATAGCCACTTGAGAATCTAACTCCTGGACCAAAATGTTGAGTTTAAAGGCCTTATTGTGACCCATGGCTTCAGCTCAGGGCTAAATCAGACAACCACTTCTTTCTTGTCCCTGTGTCCAGCTCCTCGGATCTATGCTATGGGGCCAGTGAGCAGCCTGTGAGCCTATCAACAGGGAGAAAGAAGGCAGGTGGAGGACCACTCACCAGCCAGGCATTTGGAGACAGGAGAGACAATTTAAAGGATGGGGCTGGGTACTGTCTGACCTCAGCAATTCAACTACTAGGAGAAGGGGCATGCGAGAGCAAAGAAGAACTCTGCCTTCACCATTTGAAGCAAAACAGCCCGTAAAATGGGGTCCAAGAAATGCTCTGTACCATGACATGACCTGGAGGCAAAGCAAGATTGCAGTGGAGTTAAAGAGAGGGATTAAGCCCACTGGTTGGAAAGACGAATGGAGGTGTCTTTACCACAAAACCACTCAGGTTCATTTATTTTTCTTTTCCTTTTTCTCTTTTGCTTTGTGCTACCGTGTTTACAGATTCACTGAGACTTGAATTCTGACCAAAACAACAACAACAAAAGGACTAAATCATCCCTCATGATTTTTTTCAAATATTTTTTTATTGATGGTTTGGGAATCATGAACCCTGCTTCCAGTGCTCCTTGCTCTGTCCTCCCACCATGATTTTTAATCCTTATTGTCAGTTTTATTGGATTTAGAACCACTATTTAAATGCATTTCTGGGTGTGTCTATGAGGGGATTTCTAGGAATGTTTAAGTGAAGTGGGAAGATACCCCCGCCCCACTGTGGATACCCCCATCGTATGGGCTATGTCCTAGAATGAGTAAGGAAAGGAAGTAAGCACCAGCTCTCATCTCCTTCTGCTTCCTGAGTACAGATGCAATGTGATAAGCTGCCTTAAGTTCCTACTGCCATGCTGTCTGACTCAAACTATAAGCCAAAATAAACCCTCTCATCCTCAAGTTGTGTCTTGTAAGATAATTGGTCACGGGAATGAAAAACATGACCACTAACTCTGTGAAGAGGATCTTGAGAGGTAACAAGCCACAGGAGCAGTCACTATGAATTCACTTTTCTTTTCCTTTGTCACTCGCAGCAAGAATTTAACCGTGGGTTTCTGGATGTCCACATTTCTTCAGGTATCCTGAGCTCAAGGGCTGCTGCTGACAAGGGCTAAGGGAAGGCTTCCTCGTATTTGCTCAGAAGAGCTTACCTGCTCTTCTATGAGCAGGCTTGGAGCCCTCATATGACAATTCAACTCTCAAGACTAGTCCCTTGTTAACCTTCTGTCAACCAGGCAGTCCCCTATTTTATCCCCTGAATAGCAGTGAGGTCAGGTCTCTCTTGCTCACCCCGTTCACAGCATAGCTTCCTTGAACTCCTTTTTCTCCTACTCTTCGCTCTTTCCAGGCCCAGATTCTATAAGACTGCATTCTGATCATGTTGCCCCCAGCCAGCAGCCTTTGGTGGCTGCCCATTGCCTTTGGTTGACATTAGTATCTAACACAGAATGTGAAGGTTTTTTTAAAATAACCAACTCCTTTAAAACCTCATATTTATCCTTAACAGTGGCTTTTGTGGTTCCTGGCACATGCATGCATGCTCTGTTCTTTCTTCCCTGTACCCTGCTATGTCAACTTCTATAATACAGGACAAGAGAGTCTTTGTTCTAGAGAAGGATGGAAGAGGGGAAAAGGTAGAAGAAGGAAGAGAGAGGAAGGAAGAGGAGGTGAGGGAAGAAGAGAAGACAAGGAAAGGGAAGGGAAGGGAAAAGAAAGGAAGGGAAGGGGGAATGAAGGAAGGCAAGGAGTGGAGGAATAGATGGTGAAGTTGGCTGAGTTATTGGAGGCTAAGCATGTGGAAAAGGCCTGTGGACAAGGCCAACTAAGAAATCTTTAGGAAGTGTGGCTGGGTGACAGAAAGATGTAGAGTACAATTGGTGATCCATAAAAAGAAAATTTCTCCCCAACTCCGACAGGCTGCCCTCTCCTGACAGGACAAGCCATTGACTCTTCCTAGGCTAGTATTCCTAGGCTAGTTAGAAGGCTCAATTGGAAAGATCTGGTCTTGCAAGCATGAGGACCTGAGTTCAGTCCAGCATCCACATTAAAACAAACAAACAAAAAACCAACAATAACAACAAAAATCTGCCTGGTAGCATTCACTTACAATCTCAGCATTGGAGAGGTGGAAACAGAAGGATATCTTGGTTTTACTAATCGGTCAGTCTAGCCGAACAGTGAAGTCCAGATTCAGCAAGAGACTCTCATCTCAAAAAATAAGGTGACTAGAGATTGACAACAGCATCAAATATCAACCCCTTGTGTCTCCATGCACAAACCACAAATGCACACTTACACAAACACATTGTACACACACAGAAATACAGGTTTGTGTTTTTTTAACAGAAATGTTCCTCTAATAATGGGTGCTCTGTCCTCTTTGGATGTCTGAGCACCATGCTTGAGACTGGACTTTAAACAACCTTTTGCAAAGTGATCAGTCACAACTAATTGCTTATTGTCTTTTGTTCAGCATGTGTCTGTGTCTCACATTCGTCTGTTTGTTTCTTCTGTTCTATTTTCAGACAAAGAGGACTTAAAGTAAATTTTAAAAAAAAAGGAAAAAAATGCTTTTGAATGTATTCATGAATATTTTAGCATCTATTTTTGTGTACACATTTAATATTCTCTCCAGGGCACACAGAGCAAAGAAACAGGAAGAAGAAGCTAGACCACAGTTCAGTGCCTGCTGCCCAACAGCTGATCTTGGGAATAAAGGGCAGAGTCCTTAACAAAGCCTGAGCAGGTCTGGTATGGCCAGAGGAGGACACAGAAGCATTCCCAATCAGTTGCAGAAGGGGCGGAGCATGTGGGGACACTGGAGAGGAAGGGAGCAGGGAGGTGGAAAGACACTGCTAATGATGCTCACACACCCATTCTGGAACAGCCAAACACTTCCTGACTTTCTGTGGTCCTGAATCTGTGTTACTTGGGGGAAGTTTAGCAAAGAACAGCTGCTACTTCCCTCCATCTTGCTCCCAAGCAAGAACAGAAGCGGGGAGCTCTGGGGTAGTCGCTGGGATGCTACTGGAGAGAAGCCATGGGAGTGATGGGCATATCTAGAAGGACTTCTAGGTGGAGTAGGTGCTAGATCTGAGGTGGGAGAAAGATCTAGCTTTCTGTAGAGCACCTCCACCCTGGAAACTGCATGCATGAAGGTCCACATTCATAAAAGGATGGCTCAAAGCCAACCACAAGAACAGCTCTGCACTGCTGCCTAGTGTGGAAAGAGAGGACAAGATGAGAAAGAAGACCGGGCCTGGCTGAGCAGAGCTCTCTTGCAGAGTATCCGGTGTGTGGTGCTTAGGGTATGAACTTTCACCGAGGGGTGATGGAGTTAGAGCCATTACAAGAGTGGAATCTTCTCAGCTATGAGGCTTAGAAGGTTTATCCAGGTGGAGGCTTAAAAACTGCATGAGAAAGGAGAAGTGAGGGGGCTGCAAAGGGCCTTTGTGGAAGCAAAGAAGTGGAAGAGGCAGAAGAGATGGAGAGGGAAACATGTGATAGAGTATATTTGGAAACCCAAGGGACAGGACAGAAGATTGAAGAACATGGTGTGTGTGGGCATCTCCTGCTTTTACTACAAGAAGTTGAGTGGGGCAGCAGAATTGGGGCTAAAAGCAGGATAACCTGGTATAAAGCCTGCCGCCTCTGTTGGCCTACGCCATGATGTTGGGAAAGTTACTTAGCCATTTAGTGTAGCTGCTTGAGCTCTAGAAAAGGGGGGGTAAATGGAAAGCGTATCTTACTAGTGATATTAGGGAACCCTTCAAAGGACTGGGAACAGCGCCTTTCAGGAAATATGTGCTGTAGGTCTACGTCCAATAGTCTCTGGAACCTCCGCCCACAGAAAACCAGTGTGCGTGGGGTTGGGTAGAATTGGTGTTTGAACTGGCATGGAGGGTGATCTGTTCTACTGAGATCAGCATGTACTCCAATGGCCACCACTAGTCTTTAGACTCTGTAAAGAATTGTGACAAGTTAAAAAGCAAATGTGGGGCAAGCATTTCCCAGTCTTGGTACCAGTTTGACATTGTTACTACATCCAAGGCATGTGACCCTGTTACATTTTGCAGCCAGTCAGAAGGGAACTCAAGAAGCAAAATGGCCACGTTACAGGAACTTGAGACACACAGAGGAGGACAGTAGTTTTCAGAATTTACATGCTGTTAAAATCACCAGGGAAGTTTCTAGAAACCCAGAAGACCTGGCTGACTGCACATAAATGACAGGAGGATCTCTACAAGAGGAGCAGTCAAGTTTTTCATTTTTTTAAGACTCCCTACATGATACTACTATGTAGTCACATGAGGCAAGTAGTGAGTGGAATTTTCTAAACTTTACTGTGCAAGCAAATGACTTGTGACCTGATTGAAATACAGATTCATTACTTTTAGAATGGGAGCCTGCACGCTCCCAGGTCAGGCCCAGATCATGTCCACAGACCATGCTTTGTGAGTAAAATGCACATGAGCTATGAGTGTGTATCTAACCAAACTACGAACACACGGAGAGCAGGGGTTAAAATCTGCTCCCTGGAAACAAACATGAAGGCTAGACCGTGCTGAAGCGATGAGCCCTCCGGCACAGATGCCAACCAGGAAGTAGCCAGACAAGACCTTATCCCAGGACAGCCAATGCTCAAAATCACTGTGTCCCCGCTGCACCGTGTCTTTGTCAAGGCTATTTCTGGTGTTGATTTGGGCTTCCATCTGCTCTGTTTCCTCTCTTACCCACCACTCCCACCCCCACCCAGTCACTGGTTTTCCAACAAAGTAACTTGTGGAAAATTACATAATTTTCCTGGCTCAATTAAAGAGAAAAGCGAATGTGCCCACGTGGAAGCTTAACCCTAAGTAAACCTTGATGCCCGTCTCTGGATTCCAGGCAGGTAGGGTCAGAGGTTTTGCTAAGAGTTAGGAATAGTCAGAGAGAAACAGACAAAGTGGGGGGCAGGCTAAACTGACCCCAAAAGATAGCACTTCCTCTTTAGAGAGTCTCCGTCTCCAAAGTGGCAGCAAGTCAGTAAAACCCTGTATTGACAGCCTAGACCAGGCTACAGGGGAATGCGTCAGAAAGGCCTTTCTGAGCCCCCTTTATCAGTCAGCTCCATGAGTCTGCAGCCAGAGCTAAGAAGGTGGGACCATCAAAGAACCCTGGCTGCAAGTGCTATTCTCAGGGGCCTTCGGGCTCCAGAGGTTCCAGGTCCTTCCCGCCTGGAAGAACAGCCAGCCCTGTCTCTGCCTCCAGAGCACTTAGCATGTGGCCCTGCCTCACACTGAAGTGAAGCTAGTGTGTGAGACTCTCGTCAGAACCTAAGTCTTTCAAGTCATATGGTGGCCGCGTCTCACGTAGCCCCAAGGTGTCATTAGCTGCTGGGGGTATTTCCTGGGCTCAGTTAGTCCACGGAGCAGCTGGACAAACATCTTTCTGTTTTGTTTTCTGTGCAAGGTCAGCCAGCTGGGGGAGGGGGAACTAACCCAGACACCTGGCAGGCCTGTGGAACCTGACAGAAAGTCCCCTGGAGGAGGCATCAGGTCAACAGAAAGAGTGGTCACTGGAGGATGGGGACTCCAGGTAGGAAGAAGACAGAAGAGAGACGTAAGAAAGGAAAGACAAAGAGAATAATACTGATGGTTCTGGGTTGGGCCTGCATATTACAGAGGTTGTTTAGCACATAGCCATGATGGCCTAGTGTCAGCAAAGGAGATAATGAGCCCTAGCAATAAACACAAGGAGAAGATGTTGAAGTCCTGTCCTTAAGCTCTACCCCCGAAGTGTCAGCCAGAGGATGCTGGTGGGGGTTGGCTTCCGAGGTGATAGATCTGGAACAGAAAAGGACATGCACGTCTCCAAACACCCAGACAAGCTGAAGGACATACCTGTGTCTGGGGATTTGGCGGCATGGGGCTGGGGAATTGCCAGCTTCCCAATCTAGCTCCTGTCTTAATAGTGTTTTATAGTGTTTTATGTTAATTAAATGTCGACTGTAGGCATGTGCCAAGAGGCCCTGCAAAATCTGGTGCGTGGGGACAAGGGGACAATTGTACTTACTGCAGCAGCCATTCCCAGATGCCCACAGACCAAAGTGCGAAAGAGAGACTAGCCCTCGTCTGGGCCCTCTACAGAGCTCATTGGAAGTAAACAATGGCTGCAGAGGGGCCAAGGACCAAGCTTGGAGCTTCTGCTTAAACAGATAACAGTGGGACTAGACTGCTACCCCATCCTTGTCCCTGTGCCTGGTACCTCATCCCTCATCTCCTTGCTTCCAGTAGAAATTGCCTCTACCAGTACATCAAAATCAGAGCACACAAGAGGAAGAGGAGACCGGAGGTGCACAGCAGAGGCAGATCTGCCAAGGGTTCTGATCAGGCAGGCATGGACCAGATTACTTGCTGTATAGCGTCAGGCTGCACAAGTCACACCTAACATGTCAGGAGCACTTACTGTGGGTCACATCCTATGTTGAAGCTGCACAATGCCGTCCATGGAGAGAGTCTGCTCTCAAGAGGCTAGGAGAGGAAAGATGCTAGGTGAGTGATGCTCACAGGGCTGAGGATAGCTCATGTAGGGAAGTACTTGACTTGCAACATAGAAAGACCTGAGTTCGATGCCCAGCACCTGGGGAAAAGATTTGGGTGTGATGGTGTAGACAGACAAATCCCTGGGGCTTGATCAACAATCTTCGGTAAAAGTGAGAGATTCTATCTGTCTCTCTGTCTGTCTGTCTATCTATCTCTCTCAAAAAAAAGTTAAGATGGAGGGAGTCCTAAGGTACAACACCTGAGTTTGACTTCTGTCTTCCACATATATGCACACACATATGTCCACACACACACATACACATACACACATACAAGAAGTTGTGCCCCAATAAGAATCAGGACAGGAATTTGAGGCAGCTATGCACAGGACTCCTGTGTGCTTAACCATAGGCAGGTCACTGCCTTCCTGCCTGTGAGTTTGGGGCTCTTCAAACTCTTCAGCTAGAAAGTCAAGGGTGAGTTCCAGGCCTTCCTGAAGAGAATGAGTCTTAGCCTCCTCCCTTCTCTCTCCCCGGCTGCTCCTTCTCCTCCCTGCCTTCTGCGAATCTTCAGGCTCCAAGTCTACCCCCTGAGAGAGAGCGGAGAGTCATCTAGCAGCTTCTTGAAGCATCTTTTCAGGGCTCCGCCTCAGCAGCCCAAAGTTGCAGCCTTGTCCAAACTGTCAGAGCCATCTGCCTGCAGTCCGCGTGGCAGAAACACCATCTGTCAGCCTCTGACCCATGCCTGCTCATCTCACAGACCACTTGGGCCAGCTCCATGCTTGCTGAGAGCCTCTGAGGTGTCGGCCTCCACAGTCCATCTCCCCAACCTGACTGACAACTCCCAGGCAGCTAGAAGAGGGGTGCAGAGGGTGAGATGACCTGAGAAACCATGTTCTCCCTGGGAATGCGCGTGCACGCACACACACACACACACACACACACACACACACACACGGTAGGGGTAAGGGAGGGGTGGAGAGAACATACTTTCTTGTTTGCAACATTTTTTTTGTCATTCTCTACTGTAAGCCTTGACTTATCACAAATTCTTTCTTTATGGTATAAGGAATGTATGGCAGGAATGAGCACCATCCTAATCTTTCCTCATCAAGTTCAGCCTTATGGAGACAATAAAAATGTCGGTATTATAGGATTATCTCAAATCATTGTTCATGGTTCCTTGCCTTTAACCCCACGGCCTAGGAATTCTCAGTCTGAGCTGCATAGCTGCCTGAAAAAGAATCTCAATACTTGGGGACTGTTACAGGCCAGTTAAGTTTGCATCTATGAAACAAGGACTGAATGTGGTATTTTGGAAAAGTTTCCCAGATGGCTCAAATGTGGATGGTGGAGTGAGTAGCCGCAGAGCTGTGGAAATGGTCAGGAAGGAGGGGAGCAGAGGGCAGGAGGCCCTGTCCTACTACTCTAGGTAAACAAGGGTGGTTTCCACAGAGCACAAGGCAGATAGAGTGGTCCAAGGGCAGCAATAATCTTGGTGTTTGAGGGGAGTAAGGGGAGTGTAGTGGAGCATAAAGAAAGAGGGTGAATAGTAAAAATGCTGGATTATGGGGAGCCAGTGGCTGGTTCTGCAGACACATAAAGCTTATGTCTAGACTACAGAAAATCTAGAGTAGAGAAAATCTGGATTTTTCTCCTAACTCTGCTAGGGGGCTGCCAACGGATTTTAAGTAGTACAAAAAGTATATCTGGCTTTGTGTTCTAAAAAGATTACCTTGGTTCTAGACGGAAGGTGGATTGCGATGGTGTGGGCAAGGAGTCAGAGGGCTGGGGATAGCTCAAGTCTGTTAAGTCCCACCTGAGCATAAAAACCTCATTTCTGTCTCAATATAGAAAAGTCATGCTGGCACACACTTGTAATCCTACTGTCGGAGGAGCAGAAACAGGCCGAGCCCTGGGGTGCGCTGCTCAGTCTGACTCACCAGAACTCTGGCCCAATGAGAGATGCTGCCTCCACAAAGCAAGATGGATAGTGTTCCTGAGGAGAAAGACTGACCTCTGGCCTCTGCACGTACACACAGACGCTGGACAGATACGTCTCCAAAGTCAAAGAACTAAAAGAGATGGGTGGGAATCTGTGATTTGTGATCCTAGGAACTGTGATCACGAAGACAAAAAGCTAACATGTTATAGGCAGAAAAAAAAAAAATCCTGATTCCCCCAGTGGCCAGGTGGCAGCTGAACCAACACTGACAGATGCCTAACCTTGGACTGCTCAACATGGAAGAAAATATATCTATATTTGTAATAGCAATTGTAGTCTAGCTTCCATTACTAGAAGAATGGGGGTTATGGGCTGATAGATCTACTCCTGTGTGTCAGGCATTACTCCTCAGGGCATACAAAAGTCAATAATGTTGGGCTGGGGTGTGGCTCAGTTGGCAGAATGCTTGCCTAGCATGCACGAAACCCTAGGTTCAATCCCCCTGCAAAACCAGGTGACAGACAAAATCATGAAGACAAAAAGCTACCATGTATAGGGAGAAAAAAAAGATCCTGATTTTCCAGTGGCAGAGTGGCAGCTGAACCAACACTGACAGATGCCTAACCAGAGTAAAAAACATACCCACTGATACAAAACAAACAAACAAACAAACAAACAAACAAACAAACAGGCTCCTGCCTATAATATTAGCAGTTTAGAAGTGGAGGTAGGCGGGTCAGAAGTTCAAGGTTATCCTCAGCTATATAGCAAGTTCAAAGCTTGCACAGTAAATGTGTGTGTGTGAGAGTGAGTGTCCCTGATTTACACCTAAATTTGTGGTAGTCTGGAAAATTTGCTTCCAAAAGATGAGGAAGCCAAAAATATCTCAGTGCCCTGATGGAAGCATGGGCTGGCTGCTCTTGCTTGGACAGGACCCATCATTGAGAGCATCAGGATGGAATAGCTAAAATATGATGCTCCCAAATATGACAGTCTAGGGCCAACAATAACAAGCTGGGGAAATTAACTCTTAGGGGAGGGAATCATATTTCAAAGAGCCATTAGAGAGGCCAGAAGTATCTGGCCCTAGCACTGTACAAGAGTCAGAGCAGACAAAGGCTACTTCAGAGAGAGGACACTGAGAACCCATGTGGGACCACGGATGGGGGGGAGAGGAGATCAGGAGCAGGTGACACTACCTCAGTCTCCACTGCCGTTTCCAGGAACATGCTCTCCCACTTGTTCTCAGAACTTGCAGTGGGAACACAGGAAGAAGAAAGGGCGTCACGGCTGGGGCTAGGGCAGGTGGCTGGTTCCCTCTCAAGATCCTAGAAATGCACACATCTCTACAAGCCAACACTAGCGGCTAGCAATGGAGGTGGGACACAGAAGGGAAGTCTCTGCTTCCCAGGTGAGCAGGAAGACAGATGCCTGACATCCCAGGTGGGAATACTAAGCAAAATACATTTTAAAACACATTTTCAACAATGATTAGATTATGTAGTACTATGCTCTTCATGTGCTTGCAACAAGCAGACCATCTAAAGCTAGTCTAAGATCTCACTGCTTTTATATATATATATATATATATATATATATATATATATATATATATATTATGTGAGGGCCACTGTGCTTTCAAAACTGACTTATAAAGGAACTTTGCATCAATATTTAAGGGATGTCTATCCAAAAGTTTGAGGAGGGGTTGGGATGTGGCCTAGCAGCGGAGCTCCTGCCTATCATATTCGTGACCCTGAGTTCTACCCCCCAAACTGAGAAATAGATAAGTTAAATGACGAAAAAGCCGACAGGCAGATAATTGCTCATATTTATGGGGTTTCGGTAAAGGTGTACACCGTGCAGTGATAAAATCAGGACAGTTAGGATGGCAGCCCTTCTCAACAATTACTAATTTTCATTCAAAATCCTTTTTTAGGCAGTTTGGAGTACGCAAGACCCCACTGCTGACTATAGTGACCCTGCTGTGCTTCAGGCCACTGAGACCTATTTTTGTGTCTGGGGAGCAAGGCGTGCCGGGAACAGCTGCACCCTGTGATAAAGACACGCATATTCAAGTGAACATATTTTGGGTCGCTAGGTGCTGTGACATGTCTTGACATTTAATGCATTGGACATACCATTTTGACTCACTGGATGAATAAAAATATATTTTTTTTAATTGAAGGAAATGTGTTTGGGGGGTAAAAATTCTCACTTCACCATGAAAATACCACCCAGAAATGTGTATGTTTTTCAGGCCGAATACTACTTTTAAAAGTCAGTAAAAAGCTATATCTAAATGGAGAAGGCCAAACCTTTTCATTTTTAACTCCTCAGTTTTATCAAGTAGAAGAAATGATATTTATTTAAAAAAAATGTTCTTAGCAGAAACCAAGATCATCTCAGGTATTCAGAACACAGTATACAACATTATTAAGGGATGTGTTTTGTTTGACTTATGTCTGTTGTATGTGTGTGTATGATGTGTGAGAGGAGGATATGTCCCATGGTACACATGTCAAGGTCAGAGGACAACTTGCAAGAGCCAGACACAAGGTCATGGTCAGGAGTTGCCATGCTCTGGGCCTCTTCTCTAAGAGACTGGAAATAAGGGCTCACAGAGTTTTGCAAAGAAACAAGATCATTTTATTTGGAGATCTGTGATGCTATAGATTTAAGAGGGGTACACTGTCAGGAATGGTAACTGGCCACAAAAGCGGGAATACTCTGGGGGTCTGGGCTGTACCCTTGAGTCTCCTTTTATGAAGCTGAGAGGTTTCTGCATGGTTTAGTTGGTGTGGTGCTCTGCTTTAATAGATTACATAATCATCTCTCTGCTGTAAATGTCCCTTTCCACAATGCATCTGATTTTAAATATATACATGCCCAATTATGCACAGGCATAGGATGGTAAATAGGGAATTCTCACGGAAGATTACTGGAAGACAGCTTTTCTTTACCATGCATACACCCAAAACTAGTTCGTGCCAGATCAGCCTTTCTAACTGTCATACCTGGATATAGTTGGATCCATACTTAAATGGAAACCACTTTAATTTGATTGTTACCAGGGATGGAAAGACATTCTACTGTTCAGAAATAAGAGTACTGCATTAGCCAGATGTAGGTGCGGAGTGAAGGGGGTTCTGAAGTTGCTAGATGGATGGGTTAAACATGTTAAAGATAAAATCAGAAAGACAAAAATGTGCCGGTCACATTGACAACTGAAATCCTAGCACTTCCCCTGGAACCCATTTAAACAAGAGAAACCCCAAGTTTGAATTTTCCTCTTCTCTCTGTCTCTCATCTGTCTATAGTTTGTGGCTTCTGGACTTTCTGTGGTCTGTCTTATGTATATATTTATAATGTGTTCTTGTTGCCTATGTGTGTCATATCCCTAAGAAGGTGATTTGCTCTATACTTATTGAGCAGCACAGAAGTTATCATGTGGGGTGGAAATGATGGATTATTTACAGAAATCTTTAACGGAGTATTACAAGGGATTAAGTTATTTGTTCCAACTGACCCCAAAGTACTCTGTACTATAAACCATACTATTATCAAGCAATTTATGCTATATTCAAGATTTACGGTAGATGCTTGTTCTATAAAGATGCTTTGACCTTTTCCTTCACTTCAACAAACTATTACCACAAGACACACACATACACAAATGTATTGCTCTCTGAGTCAGGGACATGGGAGAATACACGGCTTGAGACGAGAGCTGTGTATCTGTTTAGGTTGTCAAAGTGACTGAGTGAGAAATCCAAGGCAAGTTGGTTGGTTGTTACATTGTTCTCTTAAACCATGTAGGTCAGAAAAAAAAAAAAAAAAAAAAAAAAAAACAGGCCAGCACACAGCAGAACATCAGGCTAAGTCTTAAGAAACCTCAGGGTATATTATTAACTTGGCTGTGAGGTGCAGCAGAAATTCCAGTTTCTTAGCATGTAAGAGACATGTTGATTATAAAATGTAGGTATGTTGTTTGAAGAGGCAAATGAGTGTGTGGTACATGCAAGCGAAGGATCTAGGCTGCCAAGGGCATTATTACCAAATCCAAACAGGGCCCAACAGAACTAAGTTATCCCATCCTTGCCTACCTCAGTTCTTGAGCACTGCACTCGGCCAGTGAGTCCTGGCAAGTGTCTATGTATTGAGCCATCTCACTGGCTTGTCAAGGGCATTTTTGAAGGAGCACATTACACGCCCGATACCAACAGCCTGGTGAACAACATTCAACTCTCATTCAAGACTCATGTAAGTTGCATGTTTTTCTTAAAAGATAAGTTTACTGCACAGTGGCCATGGTGTTAAGAAGAAGGCTAGGAGATAAGGAATGAGCTCAAGCTCTGAATACAGATGTGATGGCTAAGGAGAGTTGTGTCAGTCCATGAGAGCAAAGTTGTGAACTACTGGTTCCATGCTACAGCGGATGGGGTGCTTTATTTTGTTTGTTTGGTTTTCGAGACAGGGTTTCTCTCTGTGGCCCTCGATATCCTGGAGCTTGTGCTGTGGACCAGGCTGGCCTTGAACTCACAGAGACTCACCTGCTTCTGCCTCCTGAATGCTGGTATTAAAGGTGTGCACCACCACAGCCCAGCTAACATAGTGAGTTTATATAAATGAAAAAAAACAAAAAACAAATACATCCTACCAGACCACAAGGCATACCTCAGCACATCTCAGTGAATTAATTAATACAAGAAGCGCATCTTTGCAGCAAAGTGCAATAAAATTATAAACCAATAGCAAAATGATCTCTGTTTTCCTTTTACAAATTTTAAAAATAACCTACATATTGCTAAATTATTCATGGACAAAGGAGGCATCATGAAGAAACTAAACCAAATAACATCAGAAGTGAGAAGTCAAAGCTCGTACTCCCAGATACAAACTCTCGGGCTCACACCAGTGGAGCACCCCAACATTCCTTTTCCTCAAGACTTCTATAGGAAAAAAGAAGTTTTTTGTTTTTGTTGTTGTTTAATTCATGATCTGAGGATTCCACTCAAGAAACAATAAATAGTAAACACACTGAAATATTAAGAAAACGGGGCAACTAATATACAGCAGGAGTTATTGGAACAGAAAACAGCTGTGATGGAGGCTGACACGTTCAGTAAGCATTCTCTCAACAAACACTGATGACTGAGGCGAGCACAGAGATTCGGCAGGACCCCCTGTTGGATACAAAGCTCTGCTCCTCAGGGAACTTCATACCTGTCAGGAGACAAATGATAAACAGAGCAACAAGTAAATCAAATACATGGTGTGCTGCACGTTGATCCTCTATCAAGAAAAACTAAACCAGGAACTTTGGATACAAAATTTTCAGAGGCCTAAGGAAGTAAAATCTCAGAGGGGATCGGGGGGACTGGGTTCAAATGTGGCTCTCTGTTCTTTTAAACATATATACAGCTCTTGTTTGGGCTGTGTGTCTGTGAGATTTTACGGGCGTAGCTTCTGATATTTCTAGGAGACACAGTTTCACAGCCAACTCTCTGTTCCTCTGGTCTTACAGTCTTTTCACCCCCTGTTCCATAATGCATCAAGCCTTGGGTGCAGGAGTTGTCTTATAGATGTATCCCCTGAGAATGGGCTCCACAGCTCTGCACTTTGATTCAGAGAGCCAGACACCCAGCCAGTAAGCAGCATTCCTCCATGGTTTCTACAGGGTTTCTGCCCTGACTTTCCTCAATAATGGACTATGACCTGGAAGTATAAACCAAAATGAGCCCTTCCCTCCCCTAAGTTGCCCTTGGTCATAGGATCTATCATAGCAACACAAAGCAAACTGGAACCATGACGTACACACATGTGCACAAATGAATAATGTTAAGAGTGTCCTAGATCACATGAGCATTCTATAACATATTGTGATCAGAATTCAAAATACAACGTCGAATCAGTACAGTTTAAAATGATCACATATAGCACATTTTAATTGAGTCTGTGTTAAAACAAAATGTAACCTCCAGCCCACCTCAAGGAGCAAACCAATTCTCCTAAGCAGGGGAGAAAGATTACTGATTTGAACATGTCCACAACTATGAGTGTCGCCCTGCCTGAGCCAAGAAGCTTTGTGGCTGTGATAGTGTTAAGAATCTTTACACTATGGGCTAAAGAGACAGATAAGTGGTTAATATCTCTTATTGGTCTCATAAAGGACCTAAGTTCAGGCCCCAGAACCCATGTTTACATGGTTTACAGCCACTTGTAACTCCAGCTCTAGGAATCCAATGCCCTGCTCCATGAAGCTTTCTGGAATCCAATACTATTCTTTAAAATTTCCAGATAATGGCAATGATAGAGAAAGCTAGCAAGCCATTTTATGATGCTAATACAATATTGATTCCGAAGTAGGCTAAACTCACTTATGAAAAAAGATGCATGCATAGCAAAGAAAACATAAATATCCTAAATACAAGAGCATATACAATGTGCTATACTTTAAATTGTATACAGTATCTTTGAAATGCAAGAATATATTAATGGGAGAGCTGTTAATTTCCACTGGCATTTTAAAGAACAAAAGGACAGTTCTTAATAGATATAGAAAATGTATTTATGAAATTCAAAATACGTACATGATAAAAAAAAATCAAGCTCATTAAAAATAATTTGGGAGTGTTGTTCAGCTGGTAGAACATTTATTTGGCACACATATGGCCCTGGGTTTAATGTCTAGAACTCCATATATTGGGCATTCCTGCAAACCCATTATTTGAAAAGAAGAGCCATGAGAATCAGAAGTTCAAGGTCATCCTTTGCATTATTTTGAGTTTATGGCAAGCCTGGGGTAGGGTGGTACACTCCTTTAGTTCCAGCACTTGGAAGGCAGAGACAGGAGAATCTCTTTGAGTTCCAGGCCAGCCAAGGTTATGTAAGAAGACATTGTTTCAAATAAAACAAAACTTACCAGCCTGGGCTACATGAGCCTCTATCTTAAAATAAGGAAACAGAAATTTTAAATAGTGAATTGATTAATTAAAAAAGAAAATTAGGAACAAAAAGAAAATGTCATGAATTCTTTGTAAAAAAAAAAATACTAAAATTCCAGGGAAAACATACTTAGTTATGAGATAGACAGTCAAGAACTGGAAGACAGGTGGTAGGGCCACTGAAACTACTTACGGAAGAGGGGATGAAGGCCAGCTCCATTGCTGCCGCAGATTGACAGTGAGGTTCCAGAGCTCCTGGTGGGGTCAACTTTGCAATACTTCAGTTCCTTCTGACCCCTGTCTCTGTCTGCCTCCTTTCCCTGCCCTCTCTTGTGATCATCCCCCAGCCCTGAAAGTCTCAGTTGAGACTCCATCAACAAATTATTCAAGAAATCACCACTCTACTCTGCTTTTAGGGAGATCAACTAAGAGGCTGAGTATATTTCCTGTCATCGAAATGTGACAGCAGAGCAGCCATTTCTAATAATGCTGTCACCAATGTGCTTTGTTCCACTAGGTGGAATCTACCAAAAGAAAGTTGGGCATTCAGAAGCATAATGATGTTTTTCATGGTTGCCCAATCTTTTCTCACTTTGTCTATGCTTATCCATCTTCAGTGACGTTACCTGACATGTAATCCGACCTCTAAACTTTTATAGCTATTAAATGCTCTAATTCTGTAAAACACTATGTTACACAAAACCTTTGACTTCAAAACTTGAGTAGACTTGTCATGGTGGTGGAGGGGGGGTTGGTGGCGGCAGCAGCAATGGGTCTCTTCCTTGACTGTTTTCTACCTTTAGTTTTTGAGTCAGGGTCTCTCATCAACTGAAAGCTCATCAGTTTTACTAGGCTGGCTGACCAGTGAGCATCAGGAATTTGTCTATCTCTGTCCCCAAGCCACCTCCCCCCATCCTCCCAGGGCCTCCTCACAGGCACTGCTGTACCTCGCTCTAATTAGGTTGGTTTTGGGAATCCAAACAAAGGTTCTCTTGGTTGCATGACAGGGACTTCACAGACTAGGGCGTCTATTTCTCCAGCCCCGTGATGGCTGATCCTGATTGTCAATTTGTATCTAGAATCTACTAGGAGATGTCTCCAGGCAGGTGTCTGAGGGAGTTTCCAGGATGGGTTAACTGAAGGGTAAAGTGATAACTTCCTGTCTGCTTTCACTCCTTGCTTGTGTGTATATTCTTTCAGTACCATCTCTTCTGCTGCCCCTGCCACCAACCCAAGTCAGGAAAGCCAACCTAATAAATTCCCTTTTGTAATATATATTATTATTTATATATAAATATATATATTTATTAATTCCATTCCTCTAGAGAACCCTGACTAATGCATGAGTCACGATTCAATTCCCTCTTCTTTTTCCAATGAGGGAAAAGGAGTGACAAAATGGAAGTGACTAGTCCAAGCCAGCTTGTCTCCACTCCCTTAGGGAAGTAAAGGCTTGCTAAAGTGATGGAGGCGCCCCTGTGCCGCTGCAGAGACAGACAGACAGCAGGCAGGCAGAGAGACAGACAATAGAAAGCAGAAGCCTGCTTCCACATTTCATCACACAGTGACAGAGGTACCAAAACTTACTCCGGAAGAAGGGAATCTCTCACAGCTGAAGAGTTTTGCAAACTGTCATGATAAGTGATAGGATAAAGGACAAAATACAACACTCTTCTTCAATTTATAAAATGGATGACGAAGGGGTTTGGGTGATGGCTCAGTTGGTAAGAGAGCTTGCTGAGGAAGCGTGAGATTTTGATTTTGAGCCCCTAAGGCCCCAATAAAAAGTTGGGCATGGTTGCATGGGCCTGTAATCTTGTCATTTGGGGCAGAGACAGGAAGACATCAGGAGCTTACTGACCATGCCCACACCCAGTCTGAAATCCAGCAAGCTTCCTGTTCACTGAGAGACTGTCCCAAGGCAATAATGGGAAGAGACACACTCCCCCGGGCACCTGCACATTAGCACACACTCCTCCACAGTCACATGCATGTACCACACATACACGCACTACATACTCACACAAGAAATAAAAGAATGCAGCACTGAGTCAAGTGTTTTAACAATTCAAACAAAATGCCTATGGGGTCAACAATTAGCACATACTAGGTGTTAGTTCTGGCTTAGGTAGATGATGCCTCTTAACCCTGTGACAGGGATTTCACTCATCCTCATATTTATGCTGAGTCCATTTGACCCAAAGGCTCTTAGCCACACAACTAATGTAATTCCAGCCCTTCCCAGCAGACCTGATGACTCTAATCTTGAGTTTGTCCAAAGCATCACCTGGAGCTTTGGCTTAAAATGCAAACTGTTGGGGTCTACTCTTAGTGTTGTAAGTTTGTTGATCAACGATGGAATCCAGAAACGGTCTGCGGTGGGGTGTGCTCTGCATGTCTGCGGTCTTGCTGGCACACTGTGGAGAGAGCTGACTACTCTTTCCCTGCCTCAGTTATCTGAGATCTAACAACCTTATCAGTAGAGAACGGACAAAGCAATGATGTAATTCCCCATAAAGCCTAAGAGGAGTCACTAGCCATTCTCTTTGCCAGCCAGCACTAACTTTTAGGAATGTCTTCATTCATGCAACACAAATATTGTACAATAGTTTGGCAGCCTAACTTTTGAACTTAATTAATAAGTGTGTGCAGGTATATGTGTGTGGGGTGTATGCACATGTGTATGCTGATGCTGATATCCTGTGTGTGTGTGCGTGTGTGTGTGTGTGTGTGTGTGTGTGTGTGTGTATGTATGTGTGTGTGGAGGCCAGAAGTCAACCTCAGATGTCATTCTGAGAGGGCTATCCACCTCTTCTTTTGAGACATAGACTTTTCTTGAGACCCAAGGCTCACTGATCAGGCAAGGCTTGCTGACCAGTGATCCCCAGGGGTCTGTTTCTCCAGCAAAATACATGCACCACCACACCTGGCTTTTTACACAGGCTCTGGGGGTCCGACTCAGGCCCACATCCTTTCAAGGCAAGCACTTTATGGCTTTAGCTATACCACCAGCCCCTGAGACTTAACTTTGAATTAATTAATTAAGTTTCATGTTAAATCTTTGCAAAACATCCAGGATTGACAGTGACTTGAGGATGCTTCCATTTTTTAAAAGTTATTTTAATTATACACACACACACAAAAAAAAATTCTTCCAAAGCAGGTTGGGCTAGTAACCATCGAGTTCAACCTCACTGCCTTACAAATATATTATTTGACCATCGTTATTCGGGGTGAAACAATGTATTCTACCTAACATCTAATTCTTTGTTTTAATAATATGTGGCTCTTTAAAATCTTTGTGTACATTGACATATGTGCTTTCTTAGTACACTGGGAGGCTCACTGTCACTGGGTGACCATCAGAAGATAGAGAGTTCTTGAGTTTAAGACCCCTCAATAAGAACTTAGCACAAGAGACTTCAGGTGTTCAAGCCAGCAGGAAGTCAAGACAAGGACGCGAGGCATGTCTTCCTGTGAGCTTTGCTGAGCAAGCACGATTTGAAAGCAAAAATGACTAGTTAAACGTCACTCTTCTCAGAAGCTGTTTTGAGAACCATATAGTACATAAATGTCTGTGGCCACACCAAAGCATCAATAGTGAGTGAACCTGTCTATCTCCAAGAGCTGACTGCTGTCTGGGGCAGAGACAGGGCAGAGGAGCTGAGGGGTAAATCATAGGACTCGCACAGAGTGACAGGCCAGCTACCCAGGGATGGATAACTAAGGAATTTATGATATGGAAAATTTAATTCTGAGTCATTCTAGTGATTTACTTCTTAAGGTTTGGCGTATTCCGGACTTCTCAAATATTGTAAAATATTTCAGAACACTTAACACCTATGGAAAGACTGTAGGACAACTGTGTCAAAGAGAATAAAATTTGTTTTTTCATAACATCTCTTAATTCCATTAGTTTGTAGGTCTTCTCAGATAACAGTACTGTCCACCGTGGGGGCCTTACATGGGGAGGTTGTAGAACTGGCTGGTTCTGATCACAATGTGTAGAATTTCTGACCTGAGTGGTCAGTCATTGGAATGAACTCTCAAGGCTGAATTCAGAGAGTTGCCATCTTAGATGCAGACATTGTGGGCTGATGTTTAGGTTCTATGAGTCTATGGACTGACACTTCCAATCCTGCCTCTGTCTATTGAGACTCGTGGGGGAAAGGGCCTCTGAGTAAAATGAGCTCAGCTTCCCTCCACCACTCTGCTCTCAACCCTTGTCCACCCTGTTTTGAAGCCACTGAAAACATCAGTCATTCTTCCCCCTCCCTTTCCTCTGCCCCACAGAGCTCAGATGGTTATTCTAATATTCCTTTCCACTTCCCTTTTGCCTCCATAACCACACAACAGTAGAGTTCTTAGAACACAAGCTCATTGTGCCATACTTGAAGATGCCCTTGAATTAGAACCTCAACAGTAATGAGCTGTCATATTCTAGGCAAGATGTTAGCAAAGTACACAATGTGGGCCAGATGTGGCCCACTTACTTATTTTGTCGGTAAAATGTTATCGGAACACAAGCATGCTCATTAATTTATGTATTGTCCACAGTTGCTTTCAGAGTCTCCCAAATGCCAGAAATACTATCTCTGATATAGGCCTCCATCTACTTTTTCAGTCTGATTTTTCTGTCAGTTCTAAATGTAAATTCACTATTTTCTTAAATCAGATAAACCATTCCTCAAACTTACGTTGTGTTTTAAGATTAATTGCTTTTCAGGGCTAGGCAGGTGGCCTGGAAGCATGAGGACCTAAGTTTGAACTCCAGCAGCCACGCAAAAGCTGAGTGTAATGGTTCATACCTATAACCCTACTGTTGTGAAGGCAGAGACAAAGGATCATGGGAATTGCTAGCCAACCAGCCTAGCCAAATTAGCAAGCTCCAAGTTCAGAGAGGTTTCAGGTTCTGAAAAAAAAAAAATTGGAGAATGATTGAGGAAGGTAACTGGATACTTTGTTGTCAATCTAAAGCCTTCATGAGCAGAGAGAGAGAGAGATTAGTTGCTTTTAAACACACACTGTTCTCTTTCTTGAGCACCATATCATAATGCTAAAACTAGTCATTTCTCTTTCTTTCTTTAAGACTCGACAGACAAAAAGATAATCTTCTCTGGGAACAGCTCCCTGACTCCCACAGGCAGACTGGCCTCTCTCTGGTCTATTCTTTACATATGCTCTGTTATAGAATTTACCATGTCATAGCTCATTCATCAAGGCCCCTCATTAGCCTGTGAGCCATGGAGGCCAGTTGTCTATATTTTTATATTTCAAATGCCTTTCAGAATCTCGGACTTATCTAAGAATTCACTATGTGTTTGATAGACAAATTGATGATATGCAGACCAAGCAGAGTAAATGATAAAGCTCTCCAGGGGTGTTCAATTACATCTTACTAGCTTAGTAAGCTTCGCCACCTCAGAGAAAAATGTTCTGTACTCATGCGGAAGTGTCTATGAGATGGTTTGCAAAACAATTTTCAATTTACCTCTATCAACTAAAAAAAAACAGTGATCAAAGTAAGGGTAAACAGTCTTCAGTGTTTTAGTAACAGTGTTATTATGAATGAGCTATTGAAAGCATATAATGTTGATTAAATAAAATTACAAAGTCTACAAAATAGAATGTTTATGTTTAATTATTCCTTCTCATCTATTAAGATTCACTTTGTTATTTTTAATTTTTAACATTTATTTTTACCACTTTTAACTGTGTAAATATGTGTACATGAGTTTGGGTGTGAGCATATGAGTGCAGGTACCCATGACAGCCAGAAGAGGGCGTTGGAGCCCTCAGGGCTAGAGTAATAAGTGGTTGTGAAGCACCTGACTTGGGTGCTGTGAACCAAATTCAGGTCCTCTGGAAAAGCAGGGCATATTCTTAGACACAAGCCATCCCTCTAGCTCTCCAGTCCCAGTTTTTACTGTTTTTTTTTTTTTTTAAATGTGTGTAGGTGGGTAGGTATAAATGCAGATATCCACACAGTCCAAAAGTGAGTATCGAATTCCCTGGAGCGATAGTGACAGGTGCCCGTGAGCCGTCTCACATGGGTGCTGGAAATCAAACTTGGGCCCTCTGCAAGAGCAGCATGTGCCCTTAGCCAACGAGCCATCTCTCCAGACCCCACTTCTTCTTTTCTGTTTCAAAAGGAAAAGGAAGAATTGCCAGGGCTGGGTTTTAATTAGGGGCTCCACAAGCATCACTTCCCATCTGCTTGGTAAAGATATAATATATCAAATAAGGATTTACTGACTAGAACCTTAGACTCCACTTTGTACACAATACACAATCCCTCCCCCCACCCCCATCCCCAGTCCCTTTGTAAACCTTTCTATTGACAAATCAGCACATTTAATTCTGCATCCATCTTAGGCCAAAGGCACCTGTGTGCACCCACACCTCAGTGTTACAGAGTCAGGCTGGAAAAGACAGAAGCAAGCATGTGACACCACCCTGTCTTTTTTTTTTTTTTTTTTTTTTTTTTTTTTTTTTTTTTTTTTTTTTTTGCAAGGTCTATTTCCCGACAGTTCCCAACCTTGAAACAAGCACATTACTGAAAGCTCAAAATAATTATTTTTACGTAATAGGCTGGAACAAACACTAAGTTTCAAGATGTTCATTTCATACGAGAGATTGATTCATTCCTTTGCCACCTCCTGCATATGGAAATGGTTCTTTAGCTATTTTTGAAAGACTCACTCTATCATTAATGAGTAGCTAAGGAACACAGACAATAGAAGCAAAATATTAGAAGATTCCATGGAAAGGCATCTGCTGAAGTTTGAACACAGCAATGGTGGCCTCACTTGGTCTTTTGGGCAAATCACAGTTTGTTGATTTGGCTTGGCTGGATAGGAGGTGACAAGTCAAATATGACTCCTAATTGCTTCTCTGTCTCATGTCATTCCATAGCCTAGTTCGTAAAATGGCAAGACTTGCATTAATTTACCATAATTAAAAATCAGTCCACATCTTGTGGGTTAACTGGTTTAGACTCAGGAGACTCAACCTTGTGCCAAGTCTTAAAAATCATTCTTCACGGGGCTGGAGAGATGGCTCAGTGGTTAAGAGCATTTTCTGCTCTTGCAAAGAACCCAGGTTCAGGTTTCACTAACCACTTGACAGCTACCAAACTTCTTCAACTTCAATTCTAGGAAATTTTCTGACGCCCTCTTCTGGCCTCCACAGGCACTGCATGAGCATGATGTACATAAATACAGGCAGAGAAAATGCTCATTACAGAGGAAATAAAAATAATAAAAAATTTTAATATAAACAGTAAGATAAAAACATCCTTGAATTTCTGTCTAAAGTCCCTGAAAAAAAAAAGAGAAGGTTAAAAGTGAACCAATTTAAAGACAGAGTAACGGGTGAAAGGTGAAAAATCATCTTGGGAAGTTACAAGAAGTAGAGATCAATTTTTAAAAATGATCTTTGGCTGGAACAGCTTTGGTAAACACAAAGCAAAGGGGAAATCAAAGCTGAAGGGACCCCACATTGCCGCCTAAGACCCTGAAAAGAATGTTCTCAAAATTACACAAGAAATGTGGCCTTGCAGGGATTCCTCTGTCCCCTTCTGTATTTTACTGGGGAGTCAATGCCTCCTCAACATGGAATGGCCTGAAAAAGACACGTGTGCTTATCGATTTGGGTTTTTTTTCTAATTACTTGAGGATATGTCTACCTATATGGCATTTTTCGTATGAGTGCCACTTGTGGCTATTCCCATAGGGGGATGTGTTTTCCTTGAATGCCAGGCACTAGGGAAAAAAGTGAAATTATTTTAAAATACTGTTGGGCCCAGAGAGTCCAAAATGGTTAGAAACCACAATTATGAGTGGAAAAGCCTGGGCAAAAGTAAATGACACACCATGGGAAACAGATTGCCCTCTACTTGCGCAACACAGATGACCAGTGTTTCATATTCATAGGTACAACACAAAACTTCAGGGCAGTAAGCAACATATCGCCATAGTTTTAAATAGAAATGCTATCCAAACCGTTAACAAGTAATTCACAAAAGGGACCAAATTTAGCTAAAAGCACACAAACGTCACCTTGCCGATGACCCAAGAGGCAAGCTTAAGTTATTGTTGGGCTGGAAGATGACTCGGTGAGAAAAGTTCTTGCTGTGCAAGCAGGGGGACCTGAGTCTAGGTCCTCAGAGGTTGTGTCAAGCTGACTGTAAGCCCACCCTCCTACAGTGAGTGAGACGGAGGTAGAGACAGGAGAATCCCTAAAGTTCACAGGCTGGCCGGCATCACATAGCCAGTACTGAGAACCAAAAACCCCTGCCTCAGACATGATGGAAAGTGGTAACTAAAACTCAAGGTCATCCTCTGATCTTCACACACACACACACACACACACACACACACACTTGTATATGCCCATACAAACACCCACACACATTAGACATTCTTGTATATACCCATATAACACACACACAAAGGTCAAAAAGGGAAAAGAAGAGAGTATGTTGTTCATTTTCTGTAGTGAGTCTCAGCCCGCTTGTGTCAGAGTCCCTTGGGAGCTCTTGGGAAGCAGAGTCGTCTAAGAGGGAGCTCTCAGGGAAGCTGATACAGGAGATCAGAAATGGCAGCAAAAGCCTGTTCTGACTCCTGTTGAGAACGCCCAACGCCCTTCTCTCTCTATGGTGCTCTCTGTGCCTGGAACTTACCTTATATTTTGACTTCCCAATCCTTAAGATGTCTAATTTTGACCCGAGTGGTATACTTTACTTTGCTGAGGCACTCTCAGAACCTTCTATCGTTGTTACCTTTGCCTACTACAGAGTTCTGGCGCTGGGAAGATGGCTCATGGGCAAGAGCATGTACTGTTCTAGGGACCTGAGTTTGGTTCCCAGCATCAGTGTGATTTAGTTCACAACCGCCTGTAACTTCAGCTCCATGGGCTCTAACGCCCCCTTCTGGTTTCCTCAGGAATATGCACCATGTACACACACACACACACACACAGAGAGAGAGAGAGAGAGAGAGAGAGAGACTTACAATCTTAAAAAATAGAGCTCTGATGTAGGGAAAGGAGGCAGGAGGACAGAGGGCTTGCAGAGAGGAGAGAAACTATGGTCTGGGGCACCTCTCAGACAGGTTGGAGACCTACCTGAGTAGGCTCCTGAAAGGATATGGAGGTGACTCTAGCAGAGACCCCTATTAGCAGGGGATATGGAGACTGAAGAGGCCAACCTCCAACCAGAAAGGACTCCCGCAGAGAGAGGGGAACACCAACTCACCCACAAAAACATCAATCCAAAATTTACCCTGCCTACAAGAGGTGCAGCAGAGATTAAGGGAATATCCAACCATTGCCTGGCCACACCATGGGAGAGAGCCAACTCCTGACACTATTAATGACACTCTGCTGTGCTTGCAGATGGGAGCTTAGCATAGCTGCCCACTGAGAGGCCCCACCTAGCAACAGATCGAAACAGATGCTTACTTTCATAGCCAAACATTGGGCAGAGGGCAGGGAGCCTTGTAGAAGAGTGAGAGGAATGATAGGAAGATTCAGAGGGAATGGAAACCCCACAAGAAAACCAACAGAGCCAACTAACCTGGGTCCAGGGGAGCTTGCAAAGGCTGAAACACCAACCAAGGACCATGTATGGACTGGATCTAGGCCCCCTACACATATGTACCCAGTGGACAGCTTGGTCTTCATGTGGGTTCTCTAGTAAGGGGATCAGGGGTTGTCTCTGACAAGGACTCTCTTGCATGCTTTTCAATCACGTTCACCTGGTGAGCTTCCTTGCCAGGCCACCATGGTAGAGGATACACTCAGTCCTGATACAGCTTGATGTGCTGGGATGGATAAGTGTATGTGTGGGGCTCCCCTTTTCTGAGGGAGAGGGGATGGGGGGATTTGGGAAAAGGAGAAGGAGGATGGTACTGGGAAAAGAGAAGGGAGGGGACTATGATTGGAATGTAAAGTGGATAGATAGATAGATAGATAGATAGATAGATAGATAGATAGATAGAT
>NW_026585691.1:5698214-5701630 GCF_907164565.1 Psammomys obesus | reverse complement strand
GATAGATAGATAGATAGATAGATAGATAGATAGATAGATAGATAGATAGATATAATAAAAATAGAAATTTGGGCTTAGAAATTTACAACAAACTTTATTTTTTTTTTTTACTATTTTATGATTCTCTCTCTCTCTTTCTCTCTCCCTCTCTCTGGCCACACTCAGAGGACAGGGTTGATGTGGGGTGTCCTGTTCTATCATTCCCTGCTGCGCACCCTCAAGAGGCCTCTCTGAATCTGGAGACAGCTGGTGATCTGTATACCCCTCAGTGGTTCTCTTGCCCACCCTGCCCCAGATTTGAGGTTTTGACTACATGCAGCACCACAGCCAGTTCTTTATGTGGGTGCTAGGGATTTAAACCTAGATCCTCGTACTGGGTCGGCAAGTGCTCTTACCCACTGAGCCATCTCCTATGCCCAGTTGGCATATTCGTTGTGTCGTGTTGTTTTTCTTTATGACAACCTGCTCTTGTTTCCTAGAAGTCCTGAATTCCTTCTTGAGGAAAACGGGGAAGACTGCGTTGTAAGATTTAAATTTGAATTTCAGAAAATCATCTTTAAGGCTAACCTCTTCCTTTAAGCCACCAGGCAATTTATTCCTTTAATACATGGCTCAAAATAATTCCTTTTTATCCAATATGGCCCAGAGAAATCAGAAAGGTTAGGCACCCTGTTTCATGTTTTACTTTCTCTGTTAAACACAGCTTTGCACGAACAAACAGATCTCTTTGCATATTCATGCTATGGTATCTGTGCATTGCCTCCCAGCCTCCCTCCTTTTTCCTGTTGTTTATTCATCCTTAAAGACAGGAAGAGTTCCCCAAGACCTAGTGTCTCAGCAACAGAGAAAACAGGGGCACCCCTCGACCTCCTGCCATCCAGCTGGGTGCCAGCAGCACCCCCCCCCATCACTTTGATAGGCAGTTTCCTAGCTTGGCTCCCCACTGACAGCCTTTCTCTATCTAGGTGTGTTTGGTTGAGCCTCAATCTGGTCTGATATTTGCTTTTTTTGACAAGACCTGAAAAACCAGCCACAGTTCGAAACAACACCCACCGTCCATCAATCTCTTTTCTCCCCTGTCTGTGAGATTTTTCCATGGACAAGTATAAGCTACTGCTTATGGCATGATGAGAGTGCTAAAGTACACTGGCTAAATGTGCGGGCAAATTGGGAACCTGGGCTTGAATGTCAGTGTTTAAATTAGGGTGCACCTTCCTCCTTTCTCAGGCAAGGCAGTGCTCAATATACCAGGACACTACCCATGAATTGGGATAGCCTTCTTCCCCAAGGCTGGTGCTGCCATGATCCAAGCATGCGGAGTAGGCTGGAGATAGGTGATACCACCATCAGTGGTTCAGTGAATTCCAGTTTCCCAGCCTTGGGAAATGTAGGTGCTAATTCTGTCACCGGTCTTCATCTTCATGCGCATTTTAAGAGCATCTCACAGGAACACCGGGCGCTGGCTCACTGGACACAACCAATTCACTGCTAAGATCACCCAGAAGCACAGAGTCCTAAGCACATTTTCAAACTCTTTCCACTCAGATATCCGTGGATCAGAGTGGAAAAGTCTGTAATGAATAAAGACAGAAAATGGGCTAATTGAAGGTGGTACGAGGGAATTAAAAATCCTAATTTTACAAAAACGTAGGCCTTTTATTTCATCGCACCCCCTGAAGGTAAGCAGAATGTAATTGGGGAATAACTTCTGCTGACAAATGGTGAGAACTGAGACACTTCAAATTGGGTTAGAAATCCGGAAACGCACTACAAGACGGATTGTGTAAACATAAGATCCCCGGTTTAGTCACAGAGTGTAGGGCCCACTGTTGCCCTATTTACATCTATACAGTGTGAATATAGGCAAAATGTACACACAGCACACACTAGACGCTCGAAGGGTGCATGCCTGCAGATAACGCCAGCAAGGAAGAAGCTCCAGCCTCGCTGTGTCTCCTCCTCCAGGGCAGAACTGGTCGCTGTCCTGAGGAAAACATAGCAGCCTGGCAAAGATTGGAAAGGATGTCTGGAGTGAGTGAGGGACAGTCAGTGTCAGCTAGGCACTGGCTCAGGGGACTAGAAGGCTGGGGTAAATCCTGTGAAAAGAGAGGCCAAGCTTAAAGAATGCATAGTGATTTATTTTGTAAAGGCGCACAGGCCATATGTGTAGAGGACCTGAGGAGACCAGAAGATGGTATCAGATCCCCACAGAACTGGGGTTACAGTTCTTGTAACTGTGTTTGTGTTTGTGAGCCCCCGATGTGTATCCCGGGCACAGGACCGGAGTTCTCTGCAAGAGCTGTCTCTCCAGTCCCTCACATAGTGATTCTGAGAATTACAACAGATTCTCATTCTCTGTATCCCCTCTGTCCCCAACTTTTTCTTCTCTTTCCACACACACTCTGCCAGGAACTTCATTTGTTTATATTTGTTCCCTTTGAGACAACAATTCACGGAGCTCGCTACATAACCTTGAACTCACTATATAACCAAGGATGAATTTAGTCTACCTCCCAAATGCTAGGAGTAAACGCATGTGCCTCCATATTTGGTTCCTGGGACTTTGTGCACCCTAGGCAAGTGTTCTACCATCTGGGGCCCAGCCCCAGGCCCTCGATATCTTTTCTTGTAGTCGACTTCTTCTTCCACACCTGGAACCCCACTAATGGACCTATGAGGGTGTTAAAGAGCAGCAAGCTGTCTGAGGGAGACCTAAACCATCCAAGGTGACCTGGGGAAGAACAACCTTGGGTGCTACAGACTGAGATCCTGAGGCACCTACTCGGCTGAGCCAGTTTTGTTGCAGTGAGTCTGATGCTCTATGACTGCCCAGGACATAGTACGTGATCTCTTCATTTCTCATTTTTGTGCTTTCACATAGTTATACCAAATTGGCTATGGAATTCGTCCCCTCCCCTTCCATGCATTGGCTTCAGTAGAAAAGAAGGGAGACATTTGATAAGGACCTACAACGAAAAACTAGGACATGGGTAGAAAAAATGCAACACGGCCCTCCTCTGAATTACCCAGATGACTCTTCACAGAGAACCTGTGGCAAGATTTCAATAACAGATCATTCTGTCCTAAAATTTCAAGACCAGTGTGTTTACCAAGCAAATTGCAAGAGCCTAAAGAACTCCTGAGAAGCAGAGTGTGTGTCCTTGGTGTGCATGCCATCTCTTTGTTTCTCGTTTCTCTTATTGGTTTTGTCAGAGAAAAACACGTAAGAAGCATTGGTCACAGGGCAAGCTCAGTGGAAGACACTCTACCATTTTATTTGTTCTTCATAGCAACAGAGGGATGGGGAGACAGCTCACTGTATAAGCACAAGGACCTGAATTGGATTCCCTCAGAGTCCAGGGTAAATAATAATAATAATAATAATAATAATAATAATAATAATAATAATAATAATA
>NW_026585691.1:5686615-5698204 GCF_907164565.1 Psammomys obesus | reverse complement strand
TAATAATAATAATAATAATAATAATAATAATAATAATAATAATAATAGGCATGGTGGTGTTTGCTTGTAATTCCAGAACTGAGGAGGCATAGGAAGGAGGATCCTGGGAACTCACCCACCAGCCTGGCCAAATTGAAGAGCTTCAGGCCACTGAGAGACCCTGCCTCAAAATAAATAAGTAAATAAATAAAAATACAAAGTGAAGGGGCAGGAGAGATGGATCAGTATGTAAGAGTTTGTCCCAGGAAAAGATCTTGATGTAATGCTGGGAAGAGCCTCTCTGTGAGGCCAGTGAAAGATGGGATGTTCTGCCTCAGGCGGTAGTAATAATTTTAGTCACTGAAGGGATTCGAATATAATTGTACAATGATAGAGCGGAGACAGTTCTGTGTCTGAGCAATGACACAGCGCCAAAGGCTGCCAGAGACTCAGTGGCGTACAGCATTTGTGGCTTATCTGCTACCTGGGTTACATATCTGTCATGGTTTGGTCATAATTTCCTTCCTCTTCCTCAGTATCTTCCCGAGAGGACCAGGCAGACGGAAGTAGCCTTCATTTGGCAAGTATACTTAAGCCTCACATCCAAGCAAAAAGAGGGACATACAAAATTAACAGTAGATGTATTCTTTTTTTTTTTTTCCAGAGCTGAGGACCAAATCCAGGGCCTTGCGCTTGCTAGGCAAGCGCTCTACCACTGAGCTAAATCCCCAACCCCTAGTGGATGTATTCTGTGTGTGTGTGTGTGTGTGTGTGTGTGTGTGTGCATCCGTGCGTGCACGTACAAACACTCATGCATGCATGTATGTGATGAATGTATGGGGACATACATACAGAGGGCGGAGGTCAAGCTTGGGGTCATTATTCAGGTGAAGTCTACCTTGTATTTATGAGACAGTCTCTCACTTGTCCTGGAACTTTCCATTTGTGCTGAGCTGGTTGGCCAGTGAGCCCCAGACAGCCCCCAGTCTCTGCCTCTCCAGTGCTGGGGTTACATGTATACCACCCCATCTAGGTTCCTTCTCCAGGTTCTGGTAACCAAACATACATCCTCATGCTTAGTAGACCCGTGCCTTATCACCTGAACTATCCCCGTGCTCCAGGAGTGGATTCTCAGAGTATTCAGAATGACATTTCTGCACATGTTTCATTGGCCAAAGCAAACCCCATGGACTGTCCTGAGTTTAAAAGGGTAGGGTACAGAGTTTGCTCCCAGAAAGGGCCACTAGCCAGATCCTCACTTCACATCCCTGGAGTCAGGAAGCCTGTGACCAACTCTGCTACAGTGACTCAGTGATAACAAGGGTCATGACGTGTTAGTGGGTTGGCTTTAGCCAGACAATTGTAAGCTTCCTGTTAGCCTCAGGATTCCAGGATGTTCGTGGCTCTCTCCCTGTGTTTGTGGGAGAAAATTATCTAGTGGTATATTCATGCAGGACATGAAAGCGTGGAGCAGAAAGTGAAAGTTTCCTAGAGTAAGTTGCCAACTTCTCACCACTTCCTTCCCTGAGGATGCCAGAAGACTTGAAGCTCAACAGAAATGAGTCACATAAAAAGACCAAGGAAAAACAAAGGTAATAGTCATTCTAACAGTGTATGTGGTCAATATAAGTAAACTGCTACCATTTTGGCATCAAATGAATAAAAATATTAAGAGCACTTTATAACCTTGTGAGAGACTAAACCTCTCAACTGTGAGCTTACTTTATAAATACACCCTTCCTTTATAAATACATCCAGAGTTATATGAGTGGCCATCATATAACTCTGGTATCAGATAGATATGAATTTGTGGTCTCAATGGCTTGAGGAGGGTCTTTGCTTGCTGCTATTAGACGACCTCATATATGCCACTGTTGTGGCTAAGCTATATTAAACAATTAACCTTGGAGACAGAGCCTACACAAACTGGCTTTGGAGTCACCTGTGCCACTTACCAGCGTGTAGTCCCGGGGAAGATACTTTACTTCCTTATACAAGTTTTTTTTCTCAGTATAAAGAGAAGAGTTTTGCCTCCCTTGAATGACATATATAAGCGTTACTGAGAGCTTCTATATGTTGTCTGGCATATGATAGACTCATAATAAATAAGCTCTTATAATGACAAAAGTGTGTTATTTTATAAAGGAAAAAGAACACAAAACAGGCTTGGCAGGAGACTTGCCACACAATCATGAGAGCCGGAGTTCAGCTCCCCTGAACTTAACCAAATGCCGGTAGACATAAGAGTGCACCTGCAGTTTCAGCATTAGAAGGTAGAGGCAGAGGACCCCCAGGACAAGCTGGCCAGCGAGGCTAGCAATATTGTGAGCTCTGGGTCTGATTGAGAGACCCTGCTTCAATGAATACGGTGGAAGAGTGTTCGAGGATAACTCTGAACTTCAACCTGGGGCCTCCGCATGTGCATGTACACACCTATACTCCCATACGTGTGTACCCACACACACCAAGCATTCACACATATAACATGTATTCCATGTGCACATGAAAAAAAGAGAGAGAAGATAAGAAGTATCTAGAGGAAAGGTGCAAGTAGCGATGTCCTAGAAGGTTAGAGTGTATGCTGGCAGTGGGTACCAACTACCCAGGTAGCAGGCCCTACTCCACATTGCTTGCCTCTGCTATTTGCCCCACAACCCCCCTATGTCATACTCTCTGTTTCAATAATTCTAGATAGAAAGGTGCTGCGTGCACTTTCTATTCCAAAGGATTTGGGGAGATAGTTCACAAATGACACATAGGTTTTGTGGATTCAGGATGGCTGCGGTAGCCATCCTTCCGGCATCTTAGCATGGAGTGACATCATGAGATGAATGGCCTGACGCAATCCAATACACTACCAACACTGAAGTTGAGGAGGCCCTACCTGAGAGTGAATCTTCAGCTGTGTCCTGGGATGCTGCCCAAGACAGGGAAGTCCTTCCAGCTGGAAGATAAAGAAAGCTGCGGTATAAAGCACAGTCAGAAGTGTTGGGGGTGGGGGTGGCTCAGTTATGGAGTGCTTGTCTAGCCTGCACAAAACCCTAGGCTCAGCTCTCAGTGCCACCTTAAATCGGGTGTGGTGACCTGTTCCTGTAATCTCAGCATTTGGGAGATATAGGCAGGAGAATCAGAAATTCAAGCTTGGTTACACAGCATGGCTAGACAGACATGTGTGTGTGTGTGTGCGCGCACACACACACACACACACACACACACAGGAGACCCATGGCCAGCACTTCTTCTTTGGCCATATATTTAAAAATTCTTTACCTAAGCCTCCTTACAAGCAGCCAGATTTCACGTTCTTTCATGTGCACACATCCAGAGAGTGAGCGCTCCCTGACTCAACTGTTCCAACACCTTCCTCAGGATTTAAAAAAAAAATATATACCAATATGGATTCTACTTTTTGGCTGCCAAGTTGGAGAAAGCTTGCAACATACTCCTTTTTTTTTTTTTTTCCAGGACAATGAGCATCTCAAAGTTGATCCTTGATCCCCTAGCAAAGCAGAGAATGAGCTATCCCCAGGCTGGCAAAAAAGCCCTGTTAGCAACGGCCATCTTTGGCTTAAAAAAAAAAAAGAGAAGAGGTGACCTTTGGAATTTCCAATGGCCATTTTCCCAGAACTGCCTCCATCTCTGCTGAGACCAGCAAAGACCAGTTGGCTTACATGGAGTACCTGGGGTGATCCATCTCACGGCACCCGGAAAGCTGGCAGAAAATACAACGTAGTTATTTCAGAGTAAAAATCATTTATAACTTCAGTTTTTCATCTATCCTTAGCAACTTTTACAATGGGGGGGAGAATATATGTATTTTTCTTCCCAGCAAACACTGTGGGTAACCCTCTTAGAATCAGATAGGAGCATGAACAATTGAAACAAATCACAAAGACATTGGCTTCACTCTATTTGATCTTGTTATTTTTACATGAATAAGAAAACAAATGCATCTTTTATGAACTTCACTTTCATCATGAATAATGTTACATTTGACATTTAAACATACTCTTAATTATTTACTGCATTTTTTTCCTGTTAATTTCTAAGCACCTAAAAATAGGGATTAAAAAATAATTTGGAAAGGGGTCAATTTTGCATAAACATACCTTTCAGCACTTCTATGCAATCTATTCATTTCAAGGACATTTTCCATATAGGGTCCAAATTCTGCATTTCCTTTGTGCTGCAGCTTAATGAAACCCCAGCATTTTTCTTGCTCCAAAAATGCCAAATGTAGTTAAGAATGCCTTGATAATATGCTGTTGCTAAAAACTATTTATATTCATAGATTCCTGACAGGTTTCTGCTTTGTAAAATGATATCTCTCATTGTAAGGCTTTGGCCAACATACGGTATATGTATATATGTTTGTATATAGAACAGGTAAACATGTACATGTGTGTTAATTTATGCAATTAATATATATTTTCTAAGGATTTTACTGTACTTGATTTCCAACTACATCTCATATTCTGAGAAATACAAATACATAAAGTACTCATTATCAGGATAGAATTCTATACATCTACAAATCACCTTTAAATGGTTATGAATATTTTAGAAGCTAGGAATAATGTATAGGGACGCAAGATGCCCTAAATTTCAACCACTGTCAGCTTCGTATTTTACTGCTTCTATTTGAAATACTTCATTCCCATCAAGGATGAGATTAAAAGACAACCCTGGTGGCTTCTGAGAAGTTGCCTGTGGTATGCACGCACACACACACACACACACACATGAGCACACACACAAGTGTTGTTATAAGTGAAGAGAAGATACAGGAAGGGTGGAAGCCATTTTAATGAAAGAATTTGGTACATTCTAGATTATGGGTAAACATACAGAGTCACTTGAACCCTGTGTGTGTGTGTGTGTGTGTGTGTGTGTGTGTGTGTGTGTGTGTATGTGTGTGTGTGTGTGTGTGCACACGCACTCGAAATATACTTGCATGAAAGTCAGAAGGCGACATCAAGTGTCTTCCTCAGTCACTCTCTGCTTTGATTCTTGAGGCAGAGTCTCTCACTGAAGCTGACGCTCGAGGATTTGGTAAAGTTCTGGTAGCCGTGCGTGTTTTCCTTCCTGGCACTGGTATTACGGGAGTCTACAACCACATCTGCCTCTTTATGAGTGCTGGAGTTTTGAATTTGGGTCCTTCTGCTTGCCCAACGAGCGGCTTTCCCACGGAACCATCTCTTCCTAGCTCTGGAAACTTTCTTTGTTGTACCATTAAAAACCGATTCAGAGGTGCTGGGGACATGTATCAGCCATTGGAAGCACTAGCTACTCTTTCAGAAGTCCAGGGTTCGGTTCCTAGCACCAATCTCGTGGCTCACAACCTTCTGTAACTCTAGCTATAGGAGATCTGAAACCTTTGTGTAACCTCTGTGGGTACTGTGCACATATTTTGCACAGACATACATGCAGGCATACACACATACAAATCAATATGTTATATAAATAACAAATTAATTACAAAACTGCTCCTGAGGGGCTAAGCATGGGTGTCACAGAAGTTAGTGAGAGTTTTGAGATGTACCTACAACAATGAGCGGGTTGCAGTGGAAGAGGACACGCCTACATGCCTACACGCCTGCCTTCACCATGTCCCCTGGGTAACTGTATAACTTTATCAGTGGGTGGTTTATTGGTGGAATCTTTCCCTGCTGGCCAGATAATGAGCAGGCAATTCTCTGGATAAACATAGCTAAACGCACTTTGTTTGTCTTTTGGGAGCACAGGCTCATCTTGGGCCTGCTGTACTTCACCAGGACCTCGGGATGCTCTTCTGGAGCTGGGTTTCCACGGAGCACAGAGTTCCATGTGGGGATGACAGAGCTGAGCATTATTGGCCCCGTTTTCAAAAGGTAAGAGGCCAGAATACTGTACTCATTCTTCTTGCAAAAGCGACACTGCAAACAGCCTCAAAAGAGAGAATGAATTAAAGTGCTGTTAATTATGCTTAAGGCTATAAGCATTGCTTCCCAAGTAATTATGGGAGGGATCAGCATCCCCAGTGCTTCTGGCTCCTAGGGGTTTGCAGAGGAAGTGAGAAGAGTGATTTGCACTCTTCTCTAGAATGTTCTTGGTCTTCCCAGACCACCTTCAAGCTATTTGTAGGTCATTAGGGCCACATACTCACTGTAAAAATGGGACTGAGCCAAATGAGTGCCTGCTGAGTTGATAAAAAAAAAATAACCTATTTTGCCTCATTTGTTGATTAGAGTAGTGCCATTTAGAGAGGACCCAACTATTTTACAGAGGGAGATACTGAGGCTCCAGGTCTCACAGCTGATTAAAGAATGTTCAGTTTTCCCAACATCCTCAGCCAAGCCATCCCTTGGTCACAATGCAAACAAAGAGAACAAAGGAAACATGACAGAAGGTGGATAAGGCAGGAGGCTGCTCCGGGCCCTGGAGCTGAAGGGACTGAACAGATCTGTCACCTTCAGAGTCTCCCTTGACCTATGACCACTGGTTACCGGAAGGAAAGAAATTCCAGCTACTGCTAAAGTAGGAAATGCGATGTCTGGTACAATGTCTTCGGGCAAATGGATCACAGAAAACGCTGATGGCCTCTGATGCCATCTCAGTGGCATTTGGGGACAGACTGGAGTTGAGGAGTGGACCTCTGACGATTACATGTATTATCAGAGGTCAGAGGTTTATTTGTTCTTGTGGAGATTCCAAATACTCTTGAATGCAGCCCAGAGAATGAATTAAGAGGGAACAGGATGCCACAGGTACTTGGAGACGTGAGGGGACTTGATAAGGGCTGTGCTGAGATGAAAAGCCCTCAAACTCCATTAGCTGTATCCTTGGGGGGGAAAAATACACATGCAAGCAGAGACATTCTGAAAAGGGTGTCAATGGTACCATCCATTCCAAAGTCATTCCTCTTAAATGAAACTAATGAGGCTTCAAACAGATGAGGCTAAATCCTGGGACCTCTAGCCCATAAGTGCACCATGGGCAGACCTCAGTGAGAAGCCCAGAAATTTAGTTTCCTGAAGGTTTTGGATGGTGAGAAGAACTGGGTCCAAGAGGACACTACAGGTTACTGGGGTATAAATAAGGAATTTATTAGGAAACTTATTAATTCCACAGTCCATGGGCAGGAAAAGGATCTCTGCTTTACACCTTTTTGAGGATGGGGGTGGTTTCCCAGCCAAGCCAGCTTCTCTGGTTACCAAACAAGAGGCAGAGACAGGTGGTGGGGAGCAAGATGTGTGTCTCCTAAAGCCACCTTTGCTATTCTCACTTCCTAGGTGAACTATGGATCCTGGCACCTGGAAGCCTGTTAGCTGTGGACTCACAGTAGGGGCCTGACAATTTCTGTAGGAGGACAAGGGCTGTGGCTGGTGGTGGTGGTCTGAGCAGCGGCTGGACCCTACCTTTGTGGTCTTAGAGTTTCCATGTGAATTCTGGAACTCAGAGCCCCTGCTTCTTCATGTTAGGACAGCTTCCTCAGAGAAATCAAACTTCTTTCTAAAAATGTTTGTATACCCCTAGACAGGGATCAACGCAAAGGAGAGCTTGTCTGTGGCAAACCTCAAGGTCACCAGTCTAGGGACTGTATTTTCTGAACCAAAGGTTTTTTTCATATGTGAAAAAAATAAATTGTCTGGACGATGTATTCTTTTCTTTCTGTACAGCAAGCAGATAGATATTCATTTAATCATGGAAACTCAGAGCTCAGGGAGCTTTGAAATAAGTCTTCACTGAGGCTGAAATCTTGCTTTGTCTTGTTTTGAGTTTTAGTTTATTCAAACAAATCTCATTCTTCTAGAAACTGCTTTTCAAACTGACCGCACACTGTAATCAGCTAGAATTAAAAATATCACATACAGGGACCCAATTTAATTGACTAAAGAACCACCTAACTAGGAGCTTCTAAATACACACACACAACCCACACAGCTAATTGCATTATTAACAGGTTATCTTACAGCAATCCTCATGCAACCACTCACACAACATTGGGCAAAAGAGATTTGTTTTTCTGCTAAGTTGGTTTTATGAAAACAAAATTAAGCACCCCAAGGCCTGGGAGCACTGCGAGGGCGGGAGAGATGGTTCGCTGGCCTCACAAGGACCTGCATTTGTATCTCAAGGATCTACATAAAAAGCTTGGTGTGGCGGCACACACCTCCAATCCTAGCAACTGTGAGACAGAAGCCAGAGACAGAGGATTTTTTGGAACATCCAGTCAGCTAGCTTGGCCTACAGGGTGAAGTTTGAGGCCAAGGAGAAAACCCCATCTTAAACAAAATGGTGGCTGGGCCCTGAAAAGAAAAACCAGCACTCAAGATTTTTCTCCCATCTCCACACACATTCTGAGTAAGTATGTGTCCACACCAGCATGTGTGCATACATGTAAATTACATGTAAAACAGGACAGAGACGATGCAAGATTTCTGCTTTTTAATGGGAATATGTATGTATTGGTATCATCCAATGAAGGACATCCTAAGATGGGAGATAACAACAGAGTGGGGAAGTGACTTTGCGCTGCTGGCTGACTAGCAAAAGTGAGCAGCCAGCCCACCTGGGCTTTCCTGCTTGTTTTATAGTCCAGGCTGATGAGCCAGGGCCCCTCCATCAAGGAGACTCCCCTTACCCACCCATGCATTACCTGAAATAAGTAGACAGCAGACTTTCTGCATCATTCCTCCTTAGACACTAAGACACATGTTCATCCCAAAGCCAGCTCTGAACATGTTAGCTGATGGTGGCCTTGAATCTGGTGTGATACAAGATAATATTTCAAAGCCAAAGAGCAACAAGGGTGAGGCCACAGCTAGTTGGCCTTTTGAGGCAGGTGGGAGGAAGGATGACATGTGAAAGTAGAAAGTGATCCGTGGCATGTATCTTTCCCCAACAACCTGGTCCAGAGCCTGGCATTCCATTTGTAAAGTCATGGGTTCGGGGAGCCATACCTGCTATGACTCCCAGTGGCCTGAGGTACTGGGGTAAGAACCCCCCCTCCCGGAGTCCAGTGGATGCTCTGCCAGCTTACACCTCCTCTTCCCCTGGGGAGCTCGGATTATAGGGTAGTGAAGGACAATAGTGCTAATGGGGGATTATTATGCATTTCATACACATGGTGTGGAGATATATATTAAAAAAAAAAAAAACGAGGACAATTGATTTAAACCAAGAGTGATTAACATTTTGGCACAAATTAGCTGATCAGATGCTAGCAAGAGCCCTAGGGACAAGGACACGGGAGAGGAGAGACATGATGGGGAAGTGGGACAGTGAGACCCAAGGCTTGAGGGAGGGAGACCAGGGGAGACATTGCCCCAAGGGCCTTTGGCCGAGAGGGGGAACAGAGGAGTGGGAGTTTTCAAAAGACAGGGGTAAAGGCAGGACACAAAGGAAAGGCTGAAGGACAAAGCTCATGCTTTTATGTGAAGCCGAGAGGGAGGGAGGAGGCCAGCTTTTTTCTCCTCCTCAAACTAAACATGTTTGGAAAAGCATTTTCTCTTTACTACATTAAGAGTAGCAGCTAGCATTGGAAAGTGCTTGCTGGATGGGCCCCAGGCATAACTCCAGTCCTTTACACCAACATCTATGACATGGTGCTGTCATGGAGACCAGTGAGACTAGTGTGCCAAAGGTGACACAGCTGTAAGTCTCTAAGCTAGAATTATAGATGTAGTCAGAGTGTTAAGATTCTGTGTCTGCATCTGTGTTTCTCTCTGTCTCTCTGTCTTTCTGTCCCTCTCTTTTTCCCTGGGTGTGTGTTTGTGTGTTCTGTGAGTAGGTGTCTCAGGGGCATGAGAGTCTGAGTTGAAAGTGTGCACTTGAAGCCTGGCAGACTGCTCTGAGGCCTAGCTATTCTTCCTCTTCTATATGGATGGCTCTGTGGATGGACAGAAGGCCAGATGGGTGATATAGAGAGAGGCTAGCATATGTCATCTTCCTTATCTTAAACAGAGAACAGAGAGACAGAGGGACAGAGAGAGAGAGAGAGAGAGAGAGAGAGAGAGAGAGAGCACAAGGGGGAAATTTTTGCAGTTTTATTTGAAAACAAGAGTTAATGGGGCTGAGACCAGAGGTATTTGCAGTTTCCCTGGTGGGCAAAGAGGGCAGGTGATTTGTGTGATTAGAAAATTATTAATGCTATCTTATCCAAACACACTACCTAACAACCCAGAAAGGCTGCATGTGTGTGTGTGTGTGTGTGTGTGTGTGTGTGTGTGTGTGTGTGTATGCATACATGTGTGTGTCTATAGAAGCACGTTCCTTAAGTCTACATATATGTTTATGTGAAAAAAAGGAGAGGACAGAAAATATATGCATGTATTAAATTGGTATGTATTTATCTTTACTGAGTCCGATGTGTGACATTTCAATACATGCATAAATATGCAATGACCGGATCAGGGCAGGTCATGGCATATCCATCATTCCACATTACCCTTGTCACCTCTGCTACCAGGAAGGGCCAGGAGCCATGTATCCTTGAAGCCTGTACTTGGTCCTGGAAGGTGGTACCTAAGTCGAAACTTTTGGCTTTTTGGTTGTAAGTCTAGTCTTTCAGATTTGAGCCATCTCTGCAGACCCTGGGGTGGAATTCTTAAAGGCTATCCCTTCTTCCACATGGCCAGTGAGCATGGCGAAGGAGACAAGAGAAGGAGATGGAGCTTCCGTGGTGTGCACTAAGGTAAATCAGGGACCTTGAAAAGGAGGAGGAAGAGGAAAGCCACAAAGGGTTTCAGGGCCCAGAGCAGAGATACCGGGGCTTACTCCAGACAGTGGTCTCAGTCTGCCAGGCTGGAGGCAGGCCGCTAACAGTACCCATCTTTATGCCCCAGAATTAGTGCTGGCCTCATCACTTCAGAGATACCTCCCGACTGTTTCTTGAAAAGGCAGAAGGGCTTCCGGCTGGAGCTGGGCAACAGCAGCTTGTGCCTTGGCTGCAGATGCCTTCCCGAGTCATACACTCATTTCATTGGAGGAGCCCCATATTTGCCTTGATCTGAAAAGCAGAGCCATTTAAGAAGAAAAACCATAAGGCTAAATGCATCTGCTTGTGTTGAAAGCCTTCCTCAGTCTGATCTGATTTCCCTTGCTTAAAGCTCCTAGGACGGCTCTGGGTTTTGTCTCTCCCTAGTGCTTCAACTGATCATTTGAAAAGAAAGGCCTGGAGTCACTCTCACGTCCCCTGTAGAGCCAGCAGGGTGACGGTAATGTTGCACATGCGCTGAAGCCGGAGGAGAGCCACCACAGGTCAGGAAGTTGCCTAACCCCTTGCTGCTATTGTGGAAACTGCTCTTACCCCAGGGAGCAGCACGAAGACGGTCCTTGGCCAGAGGACTACAGAGATGAAGCTGCCTTCCTGAGGTTGCTCAGTGAGCTTGTTTATAATCCATTGAGCACAACAACTTACCACCCACACATTACGAATCCCTGCTAACAGCCTTGCATCATGCTTATTTTTTCAGTCTCTGAGGGTCAGATGTACAGAGACAGGACCGGAGCTCTAGCTCAATGGTAGAATGCGTGCTTAGCATGTGCAAGGCTCTAGGTTCAAACCATAGTGTCAAGGAAAGAAGGAAGGAAGGAAGGAAGGAAGGAAGGAAGGAAGGAAGGAAGGAA